>NW_009953956.1:165409-172952 GCF_000747805.2 Chaetura pelagica
CAGCAGGACTTTCACCAACAGCTTTAAAAAGTGCAGAGTAAGACCTCAAAGGAGACCCAACAGCCTGCTGTCACCCCAGCTCAGGGGCTGCTTTGCAGTGGCTGCTACACATCCGTAGGCTTTGCTTGCACAGGATGTGGCAAGACCTTTTTCTGGGTAAGGAACTGGACGGGACCCAGGAGATCTGATTTCAGGTTTTATTTCTGCTGTGGACTTCCTGTGCGACCCTGGGAAAGTCACTTAAGCGTGGGTGTCTGTCACCAGTCTTACACCACCATCACTTATTTTCTGGTCTCCAACTGGGCTTCCAGCAAGTTGGGACAGAGGATATCTTGCTCCAAGTGTCCCCAGACTTT
Source organism: Chaetura pelagica (assembly GCF_000747805.2). NCBI lineage: Eukaryota > Metazoa > Chordata > Aves > Apodiformes > Apodidae > Chaetura > Chaetura pelagica. The sequence goes on from NW_009953956.1 coordinate 165,766, forward strand.
GCACAAGGCAGCCTTGCTTGATTTGATAGCACTCTGAGCTGCATCTACTCAGGAGTGAACCAACTCTACCTCTTATGAGAACACTTCCATCCTGGTTAACCTAATATGAACAATATATATTTGTATGAGACAAGTCTCAAAATTGCTCTTTATCATTACTTGTACGTAATATGGGTTTAAAATAAAATACATATTCTCTTCACCTTCTGTTGAACAGTAGCTAGTATTTGATATGAGGAGATTTTTTCCTATTAAATTAATCAGAAGTCGTCAAGTTCTAGGTAATGTCTGGGGTTTTTTTTGGGTCTAACTTCAGAATTCATACCAGTGAGTTTGAAAAGGGTATACATTTTTCATTATGTCAGATGAAAAGAACATCCTTCCTATTTGTATGATAGTGCAATAAAAGACATCACCAGTGACTTCAGCTCCTGGGTAATTTTTTACTTGTCTATCTGGTTCATTTTTCTTTGATCAAACAAAGACTAAAAATACTGTGGCATTTTACTACTTCAAATTGCAGACATACGTGGGCTTTATCTTTCCAAGGGAATATCAGAGAGTACTGTATATGTGAATTGCCTGAACTCCACGATTCTCGGGTAAGGACCAATTTCACCAAGCATCACAAAACTGCAGCATTTCCCCTCATAGCATTTATTGAAATCCCACCCTGGTGATGCCACCAGCCAGCCCACAAATGGGGCTGAGGCAAGCAGGGTTGGGCTGGGAGTAGTTGCAATGCCCAGCTTTTTGAAAATAATCTTAATTTCTTTTTCCCACCAGAGGAGAGAAATGACAATGTTAAAAGGGGATCAGGCTCCTTGGTTGCTTCGATGTCCCCTCCAGTTGCCCAACCCCAGTTAATTCTTCCCTTGTGCTGCCTGCCTGCCTTTGTCTTTTACTTTCTACCTTCTTGCCTTGCTTATCTTCAAGCACTTCCCCTAGTCCCACTCACTTCTCTATAATTCTTATTTATTTTCCTCCTTTGTCTCCAAAAATCAATGGCAAAGTTCTTAACTCTGCTGCCTGAACTTCCTTTCCCTTATCTCACTTCCTCTGCTTTCTGCAGCTTTGGGCTCCAACTTCTCCTCTCTCTCCCGTGCACACTCATTCAACATTTTCTGCAATGACTCCTGGTCTTGTCTTCCCTTCTCCATGGCTGGCTTTCTGCCTTCCCTTACCTCCCCTCGGTCCAGTGCCTTTCCCAGCTCGCAGGGCTCTCCATCCCCCCACACATCTGCAGAGGCTTCTGCTCAATGCCAGCCCACGTCCTGAAGCTTCTCTGCTCCACAAGGTCCTCTTTTCCCTCTGCCCTCCAGACCTCTCGAGCCCCTTCACAGCTTTCTCATCAGACACTCCACCAGCATCACTGCCTGAATCTCTGCTCCCAGATGTGTGCCCACATCTGTACCCGCCCCTTACTTTTGCCTTAATTTTCAATTTTTTCATCCTTGTTTTACAACCACCTCAGTTTCCAAGATGAAGTGTTGCCTACAACCCTGTCCCCCTTCTTCTCATCATTAATAATCCCTGCTCTCTCCCTCATCTAAACTGCTCTCTGTCTCTTGCCTTTTTTAGCCTGTAAGTGCTTTGGGACAGGGAACATAGATCATCTATGTTTATAAAGTGACTGGTAAATTTTGTGACACTGTATAAATATTTCCTTTATTAATTGCAGTCTCCAGCATGAGGCTGCTCTTCAAAAAAGGTTTGTAGAAAGGAAATACATATCTTGGCAGCATCTCATCAAGTATGTTGACCTCACTTGATAACTTCCCTCCCAGCACAGGAAATCTCACACCACAGCAATTGCTGTCATTGCAGTGGGCACACAGACCTTCTTCTGCATGCAGGAGATACAGACTGATCTGTTCACCTCCTGTTTGTCTCCACATCATTGCAGACTGACTACAGGGTAACATTTTAAATGAGGGTGACACTTCCTACACCTCAGCTCCTACAATTAGATCTGAGTGTCAGAGAACATCATACTGGTGCAGGTAAGGAGAAGGGATGCATTCATCCTCCCTAGCTGTTTGTCAGGGCCAGCGTTAACATTTCACTTCATTCATTCACTCAGTAAGAGACTTCATGAGGTGTTCAAGGCTTCCTTGGCTGAGGAGCTCATCTTGTGGATGTATCCTCATCTGGCCAACAATTTACTTGCATGCTTCTCACTCAGATGGTGAATTATGGTGCTACTAAATTTGAGAAAAATCTCTTTTGGTGTTAAAAGGTGCCTCTGGGCTCTCACATAAGCAAAATGCATTTTCTCCTTTGAGACTCCAGAAGTTCACACCCATCAGTGTAAACAGGCAATGTTCCTTCAACACTCCCTGCCTGCCAAGGAGAGCTCTTGCAACACACCCAGCCCATACTCCTGCTCTTTGTATCTCTCAGCTGGCTCTGCATTTGTGTTTCTATCTACTTCTTGGCAGCTTTCATTGTCTTAAAAGCTGTTGCCATTTTCATTGTCCCACCCTGGATAAGCGCCAGTGGGGATGGACCCCAGTGCTGCTCCCACCCCAGCTGAGCTGGCAGGTGTGGGTGGCACGGAATGGGTCAGCCCTGTGCCTTATGGACAGCAAAGAGATGGAAAAGCCAGGGAGGAAATATATGTCCTTGCCAAAAAGCCTCTAAATCCTGCCCCAGGCAGCACAGCCTGGTTGTGATGCAGCCCAGGCTCCTCTTGCAAACTTCCCCACTGTTCTGACCAGCTTTGCTTGTACACCCACACAGATCCAGTAATATCAGCATCTTTACACTTGCACATTTATGATTGCATTTCTGTAGGGAAGTAGAAAAAAATTTCTTCAGAAAAGACACTTTTTCTCATGATGATTGTTCCTACATTAGGAATTGTACCAGTTATAACTAAGCCAAGCACCTAAATATTTAAAAAAAAAATCAGGTGCCTTCCCCAAACAGATGCATAAGAAACACGTAGAAACCTCACCATAGTACTTCATTAGCTCTCTCATAAATGAGTCTTAATGAAATAGTGAAACAGTGTTGGCACTGTTTCAAGAGGTTGCTTGCACCTACCCTAACCAGTGTAATATCAAATGCCTAATCAAAGCACAAATCATCAGGAATGGGTCAGCCCTGTGCCTTATGGACAGCAAAGAGATGGAAAAGCCAGGGAGGAAATATATGTCCTTGCCAAAAAGCCTCTAAATCCTGCCCCAGGCAGCACAGCCTGGTTGTGATGCAGCCCAGGCTCCTCTTGCAAACTTCCCCACTGTTCTGACCAGCTTTGCTTGTACACCCACACAGATCCAGTAATATCAGCATCTTTACACTTGCACATTTATGATTGCATTTCTGTAGGGAAGTAGAAAAAAATTTCTTCAGAAAAGACACTTTTTCTCATGATGATTGTTCCTACATTAGGAATTGTACCAGTTATAACTAAGCCAAGCACCTAAATATTTAAAAAAAAAATCAGGTGCCTTCCCCAAACAGATGCATAAGAAACACGTAGAAACCTCACCATAGTACTTCATTAGCTCTCTCATAAATGAGTCTTAATGAAATAGTGAAACAGTGTTGGCACTGTTTCAAGAGGTTGCTTGCACCTACCCTAACCAGTGTAATATCAAATGCCTAATCAAAGCACAAATCATCAGAAACAAACAAACAAACAAACATGTTTGATTGCTTTGCAACACAAGAGTTTAACGAGGCTTTCCCAACTGGGACCCTACAGGAAAGGTAAGCCCAAATTGACAACTGCTTAGCTGGAAACCAGTAAACAGGGGGGCCCAGCATGAAAAAACTATGCATGAAATGCAGTTGTAAAGATCTGTTGATGCCTCAGTAAAAACTTACATTGGAGTGATTGTTCATTCTGAATAGCTACTGAGCCCATCGATACCTGCGCCTCAGTGCAGAAAAAACACACCCACTAATTTGACCCCCGTGTTTTATTCACCTCCTTTTACAAATTTCCTCCAGAAAAGTGATGAATAATGACACAGCCAGACAAAATGATGCAAAAGTCAAAGGTAAAGATGTCTGAGAGCTGCTGAGGGTCTCACAGCACCAAGTGGCTCCATGGCAAACCAGCAGATCCAATTCAATTCTGCTAAGCTCAAAGGGAAAGAACCCCAGCCTTCACTCTGTATACTCACTGATGAGCTCTTCTTCAGCTATTACCACTTAGGAAAGAGATCTGAGAGCCACTGCTGGTAGTCTGAAGACACATCAGTCAAAGCTCATAGGCAGCCCAAAAGGCCACTGGAATATTATAGGGATGTGTGCCTGAAAGCTCATTTAATTTTTCCAGCGACATAAGCTAGTGCAATAAAAGGTGTTATGTCTATGAACGTGATTCCACCTGTGTCCTTAGACCATCACAACTGCAGCAAAGCACCACTAAACCAGACAACATCATCATCCCGATAAATTCATGTGTGCTCACCTCTTGAATTCTGTGTGCAGTTCTCCTGCATCCCCTTCAGCTTAGAAAAGGAGGTGATTGAAGGGGGAGTGTGATAAAGATCTGAAATAGCCCGAGTGCCAAGGGGGAGGTGTCATGGGAGTGATTGTGTGTTACTCAATTTAAGAATAAGCAAATGCAAAAAGAAACTTTTGAGGAGTGGGTAAAGCAAATACCAGGAACCCCTTTTTTCACATGAAGCCTAATTCAGTTGTGGAACTCATGTGCCTTGATGCATCAAAGCTATACAAAACCCCCAACAAATTAATGGTTTTTAAAGGGGACAAACTTATATAGGACAAAAGGATGGATTGTGCCTCTTCCTCTTTTTACTCATCTAATTATGCTGCAATGAGCTGTAATGACTCGTACCTTCTCCAGTGGTCTCACATCTCCTCCAGTGTCCACACGTGCTGATTACTCTGTGCTCTTTAATTACTACTTTATGTAGCTTCCTGCTGCTTACTAGAAGAATATGAGTGAATATGAAGAATGCATCATAATATGCCCTTATCTTGCCTCTAGTTTCTTACAGGGAGCAGGCGTAGTGAATGGAAAGTACAGATGATGACACATTTGATGTCACAGTGTTTATTTAAACCATTTTCTCCTGCCAGGTGATCCTGGTGTCACAGGATCATCACGAGTATGCTTCCTTGCTGTCCTCATCTTCCTTACAAACCCCTGGTTTCCTCACAATTACACAGACTAAGTTACCACCCGGAACCACCCCTACCAGGAAAACAATATTTATCTATTTGTATTTATTAACTACCCCCACAGCAAAGCCTGCCTCCATTTGTTAGTGTCCTCCATCTGTTAAGCCTTGACTGACTGGAAGCTGGAAGTGCTGGAGACAGGGGCCTCTCAGCGCCGCTGCTGGCTGGTTGGCAACAGCGTCAGGTAAAGCCAATCTGCCTGTGCAGCTGCTGGAATTTTAGGAGAAGGAGCGGCTGCAGAACACAGGAAGCACAGTCCTCGTCTTCTGCCTCTCCACAGCTGCTGCCCTTAGCAGTACAATTACATCTAAGGTTTTGCACGGTGTGGGATAAGCAGCTTTAAGTCATCTGCATGCAGCCACAAACAGGCAGTGTTAAAATCAGGATTAGGACTAGGGTCTTCTTGGCTTCTCTCCCGCGCTTACTTAGTCCACGGTTAATTTGTACCGAGGAACAGAAACGCTGGCTTTGACCTAGGATTTGGTCCAGCATCCTGGAGCACAGGATTGGAAATCTCTTCCAAAATTATTCCTCATTAGCCTTGAAAGTCATCCTGAATATTTTCATATCCACGGGTCCCTGCAGACGCTCGGTACAGAGGACACAGACGTTGAGCAGCCCTCCTTTCCATCCCCAAAAAAGATCTTCCTCCTTCGGGGCTACCCTGCATCATCCCTGCTCCTGCCAGTGGGAGTTGTTTGTGTGTCTCAGAAGGGAATTTGGCTGCAGAACAGTATTTTAACTACTATATTTAACATATTGTATTATGACATTTACAATATTTCCCCCAAAGCTCTTCTCAGATTGAAGAGAAGCGACTCTCTGCATTATGCTGGCCCTTTTTCCTTGTTGATTGACAGTGAAATTAAATCAGTTCATTGCTTGTACGTTGTAGGCAACTAATTCTGCTCAGCATGGTTGAGCAATAGCTTATTCTACTAGACACCCCATCGACTTCCCCAGAGCCTCTTACTGCAAGGGAGGGCTCATCCTGAGCACTGCTGGGGGATCTGGCTCTGCATGTGAATGAAGATCTTTGTTATCAGAGCAAGTTTGGGGGCTGGTGCTTTGTTTCATTTTGGGGGAAGTTGTCTGGGTTTCTCTGGGTGCATTCACTCGTTTCAATGTAGCTCCATAAAGCTGGATTGGAATCACATTTACAGCAAAATCTGTTTCATTTGATGTTAATTATTTAATACAAATTCAGTTATTATGCCATGCCCCAGTAGCACACAAACTGTTCAACCATAAACAGATGAAAGACTACTTCAGGGGTAAACCACTAACGTCTGGAGACGTGACTCAGACAACAGAGTCTTGGAGAGGAGGAGGAAAAATCTACATCCAAGAGTAACAGAATGTATCCCTTTTAATCTAGAAACAGGACTGTAAATTTCAGGAGACAAATTAGCCTTCTGAAATCTTTGGTTCTGTGGGCCTCAGAAGAATAAAGCAGTGTGCACAATTTTGTAGGGAAGGAACAGTTCACTGAGACCAAGAAAAAAACTAACTTCAAGACAAAAGCATAGGAGTGCATTAATTTCCCTGGAGTCCTTTGGAACAGTTTGGATCATTCTAGTGTTATTGATACAGCCTTTTAGAGAAAACGATTATAACAGGAAACTTTCCCAAATCCAGAGGCCAAGCTATGTCCTAAGTGTACAACTAGAAGGAGATCAAAATTTTGCAAATAGCTCTCCAGTGTCTTCATACACAAAATGGCCAGAAGTGCTGCCTTTGAATGCTTGAAAGCTTCTTCTGTGGAAAATACGGATTCTAAATCTACACTGTTCTTCCTGATCTAGTCAGGATTTGGCTGGATTCAAAGACTGCATGTTGCCTCAGACCTGGAGCATCCAGACTCCCCTGTCCCTGCTGCAATGGCCTCTGGCTCTGCAGAAAATCCCGATTCCCTGTGGCGCACGTGGTAGGATCCCTTGATATGGTCAATATAATGACACGGTCTCAAAGGTCTGTAAGGCACTTTGGGATCTACTTCTGAGGATCCTGAGCATCTCCTGCTG
>NW_009953956.1:173053-190620 GCF_000747805.2 Chaetura pelagica
CTGCTGAATCTGAGAAAGGATTTCATCTCAGGTCCATCTGCCCCATGCAAGGCTTTGAGTGCTACAGCCACGTAACCCAGTGTTGATACATCCATTTTCCCAAAGGAGCTGGGTGATTTAGAAAACTAAATACCATTCTAGAAGGTAATTCAAGCACTTCAGAGTGTAAACCTAATTGAAGGTCAGTTACATTGAAGGTGAAATTCATCTTATCTCCCTTAGCTCTCCAAACATTGGCTGAGGCTTCCTGGGATCGCTCGGCAGGCAGCAGGGATCAGCACTCAGAGCCTGGTGGCAGATGTAGGTAGTGGGATCTGCCCTGTGTAGGGATTGAGCTTTCTCCAGCAGCACACAGAGAGCCTAGGCATCCAGCTCAGACTAGATATCTGACTGTCAGATAATTAGAGTTACACAAAGTAGGTTTTCAGAATTCTAAAATGTAGTGTGGAATACAGATACTGAAAAATAAGAAAAAAAAAAGTCAGATGGTGTGTACCTCCTTGCTGATGTGAGTTCAGAGTTTCCAGGGCCCAAGAAAAAATTATTTTCTAGGTTGCCACTATGCCTAAAGCTCAATTTGAAATGATATTCAGATGGTACTGTTATGCTAACAGCACAGGGGTAAGCATACTTTGGAACAACTCTTGCAGAAGTAGGAATCCAAGTAACTTCAAGAATTTAGCTCCCAAGTGACATTTGAAATGGGACAGAAGTGGCACAGCATTGGATTTTGTAATAGTTTCCCCTCTGTCCCTTGATTTCCCACATGGTGAATGGGTCCAGACCAGGTTTAAGGACAATATAGCATGGTTTAAGGACAACAGAGCACTTGATATCACTGGGACATGCTCCCCATGGTGATGAAGAACAGAGATGTCTTTGAGGTAGATCCAGCCTTTAACCAAGCTCTTTTGGGAACTGCCAACCCCAAAGGCCAGCAGGCACCTCAGGCACCTGGGAAGCTGTAGGAACTCCTTTAATGTCTGTCCCTGTAGCTGTAACGCCTGTCACTGCAGTTCAGGAGAGACAACTAATCAATAACCGTGGAACCCAATTGGCAAATAAAAATAAAATCCATTAGGATGGCAGAGGTATTTACTTGTTGTATTTACACCATGGAGAGCTGCACTGTCAGTCAGTGCTTCCCCTTCGCAAGATAGAAGCAATTTGTGCAGACTGATCCCAGTTTTCTCATTAATATGTAAATGAGGCATGCCAGTTGTTAGGTTAGAAGAAAGCTGTCATGTTTATTGTGACAGATTTAATGGATGTGTTTGGATTGTGCATTCAATGTGTTTTCAAGAGCATGTCTTATCTTTGTTTAGGCAGTAAATCAAACATGTAAACAACAATTCATTAGCATCTGTCAGAAGCTCAAAGCTACATTGTTATAGTTGAAAATCTCCCCAGAGGTGAAAAAAAGTATATCTGACTTATTCCAGATTAGTTTGACTATTTTCCTTCTGTTTACCAACTTGTAAGTAATAATGGAGCTGCAGAATCGGTGCACTCGGGTAGCACTAGGGGTCAGACAGAAACCAACCAACCACCAGGAATCCAGAGCTGGGCCCAAAACCACTGGCCAGAGAGGCATTGTGGCCACCCACCTCTGTCACCACTGGGGACTCAGCCAGTGCCATGCCCAGGCTTGGAGTGGTGGCTGCAGGATGCTATTTAATGCCTTGGAAGGAGAAATCTCCACCTGCACTGCTGCAGCTGCACCCCTTGGCTCACCACCAGCAGCTCAAGCTCAACATTGGCCAGGTGGGAAATGTTGATGTGGGATGGATGTGATACACAGGCAAAAGAACTTGGATTTAGAGATCTGGCTACAAGTGGTCTCCCAGATGGTCAAGACTTGCTGGAGCACAGCAGGACTGGAGCTTGAGACTCCCAGGTGGTTCATACCCCCCAGTGACACCTCTGCCCCTGTCCTGCTGGACTGACTGCCTGTGTCCTGCTCCTCTGAACAGCTTGAAGATGAATGTGCTTCTTAGGATGTCTCCTATCAGACATGTCAGGGGGCTTTGCAAACCTTATCACATACCCATGAAAGAGGAACTATTGTATCTATTTAACTGATGGCTCTGAGAAAGTGGAAAGGTTAAATATTTGGCCAAAGACACAGCCAGGAGAAGTAAAGGGGAGAGTAAAATCCTAGCAGGACTCTAGCCCTTATTCTCATGGGCCTGCATTACTCTTTTTTTAGCTTTTACTAGTTGATGACTAATGCTGTTCTTAAAAGCTTTTCGTGCCTAGATGAGTTCAGATCCCTGGAGACTGGAAATGTCAGTCAGAGCTGGGCATTATGCAGGCAGAAATCGTCTAAATTGTGTCACATAGCTCACAACTTCTGTCCTGCTAAGGTGGGGATCATCTGAGCACTGATCCCATTTTTTGCAGGGGTCTGTGATACAGGTAGGTGGGGAGAAGCAAAAGACAAGTTCACTTATAGGTTTCCACAAATCCAGATTTCAGTGATGAAGTGTTACTGCATTAACTCGTTCTTCCATTCCAAGTTTCTATGCATTTAATAGAAATAATAATAATTTAGAAAATTATACTTATGAACTAGTAATTACAGTACATCAAATATTTATGATTTGCAATAAACCTGGAAATGTTCCCTTATCTACACAGCAAAGGATTATTTCCTCCAGTGAAGTCACAAAGTATCTTTTTAAAGTTGCCATGGGCTTCACATATTACCAGGTTTCTTGAGGTGGTTCAGCTTCACCTCCAGTTTGGGATTTAACTTCTCTGTGGCAGCTGAAACAACTGATGCCCTTTTAACATGTGTGTCGAGTCTTGGCTATGGCAGTTGAGCAGCACCACAGAATCACTTACAGAATCACAGAAAATGGTTTGGGTTGAAAAGGACCTTTAAAGGTCAGTTAGCCCAAAACCCTGCAATGAGCAGGAATATCTTCAACACAAACATGGAAAGCTTCATGAGTCAGGATGTCTCTACACTGTTCAGGCAAAGGACCTCTGAAAATCTGCTTGTACTACAGTCACAGGAAGTTTTAGACCTTGAATAAGGCCAAGATTTGGGCCCAGGTACTTTGGGCAGGTGTGGGGCAGTTTACTTTGGAAGCAAGGTGGGACCTGCACCAGATAAGGTCTCTGTGGCTGATGGTTTTCCCTTCCCATGTGTGCAGAAGGACGAGGATTCCTGCAAGGTAAAGGCAACATGGAGAAAAGGTGGGGTGCAAACTCCTCAGGGCAGGAGTTTGTGGACATACACTGCAAGGTGGTCTGACCCATGGGCACATTCTGCACTCCAGCTACGGCTGCTCACCAGCCATACAGGTGATCCAGCATCTCTTTAAACCCACTGTTTTAAACTCAATTGGGCTATTAAACACAAACATCTTCCTGACCTCCTGCTCTTTCCCATCAGGGTCATGATGCATTTGATTTTCAGAGACCTTGGGTAGAGGGGCAGAAGGAAACCATGAGCTGCCATTGAACCCTTGGCCCCCACGAGCCCACGGAAGCCCACTGGGCCAATGCCAGACTTCCATTTACTCAACTTCCTTCCTCCAAAGGAACTTACAATTTAATCAGAACTTCTTAATAGTACATGAATTCTAAATTGCAGTCATTTGTTGCAACTAGCTGCAGGCTTTTCTGTCTGTTAGAAATATCTGTGTTATTTCTTTCTTTTAGACTTTACGTAAATAAAATAAAATAAACTTTTACAAATAATGTTTGCCACTTAATGTTCTCAGCCAAAGTATCTATCTGAGGAAATAGAAATCCTTCCTTACAATTCATCTGAAAGATGTCGTTTCAGTTTCTTATGAAGTAATAATGAATGTACCACAGATAATGTTCCAATAGTGCAAATGAGAGGAGCACATAATCAAAATGATAATGGTGGGTATTGTAGGGCTGGTATAATAAAATCTATCCCACTATGAAAATCATATCTCAAGGCAACATTCTGTTTGATTTTTGTAACAATTGTACAAGTGAGAACAGGGCACCAGGCAGTCAGAGAAACAAAGGTGCCGTGGTGGTTCATTAACCAGGCACTGCCCCAACAGCCCATCCTGTCCGGTCAAGGGTCTCTGCTGAGTTTCAAGAGAGGAATCAGCTGCTCAAAATAGAATAAAAATCCCTCCCAGAGCCAGACCAGACCTCAGGCACAGTCCAGATGCAGATGAAGGCCAACAAAGGGTGTGCATTGGTGTGCCTGGCAGGTGGTGCTGGCAGAGGTGGCACTGTTCAGAAGAGGATGTGGGCTTTCCTCTGCCAGAGGCCAGCAGCCTTGCAAAGCTACTGCTTGGTTTTGCTCTTTCATCGTGGTCAGACTGCTCCAAGTGACCTTGCTAATGACAGCAAACCTCCACATCTTGAGGTTTCTCTCCACCAACATGAACCTCAGATTCCTCACCTGTTCATTTAACTTTAATGTTTCCCACATTGGTTGCACAGGGCTTGGACATGGTGGCCCATGTTGCTGTCTGGGGCTCATTAGAAGCATTTGTGTACATACACAATTACTGAATTTTAAAGCACAAATGACTGCCTTGGGGGCCAACAAGCACAGCAGATACAATCTGTCATGTCAACTCTCATTCACTTCATGGTCTTTATTTCTTGAAGGAAATTACCATGCCAAAACTATGCTCGGAGTACTAACAGCATCAAAGCTGCCTCTCTAGCCAGCAAGACCAAAACCACAGGAGAGGCAATGCTCTGGGTTACATGTCCTGAGCCAGACTTCCCCCCTTCCCCCAGGTCTACTTAGCTTTTTGTTATCTGTCATCTTTGATGCCTTATGCATTTTGCGTGGGCCCTGCCTGGCAGCCCAGCCCTCCCTGTAAGTGGCTGCATGGGCACTGCTGGCCCGGGACAGATACTGGGGCAGAGTCACTGGAGTGGCTCTGGTAAGAAGTTGAGAAGCTCCTCCTGCCCCCAAACCAGCCAAAGATCCATATAGAGGGACAATAGCATCAGCGATTAACATACGAAAGAATCAACGTAACACCTGAGCAGAGAGGCACTTGGGGGAGAAGGGCTGGGCTGGAGGAGGAGAGCGGTGCTGGGGAAGGAGAAGCGGTGCTGGGGAAGGAGAGTGGTGCTGATGGTTGGTGAGGAAGGTGCCTGAGCAGAAGTTTCCCTGCAGCCCATGGGGAGATGGCAGCTGTCCCCCTGCATCCATGGAGGAACGTGGTGGAACATTCCCTGAAGGCGCCAGGAGGGGTGAACTTGGCCAGTGGACTTGGGTTTTGTGGCCAGAGGATTTGCTGCCTGGGGACTCTGTGAAGCTTTTGAAGCCCCTGGGCCAGGGAATTTTGTTCACATGCTGGAGCAGCAGGTAACACATGCAAGCCCTGCTCTGTGGGTGTCTGTGTCCTCTGTGTATTTGATTAGTGTGAAATTAAATTATTATTTTTTGCCCAAGTTGAGTCTGTTTTGGACCTTAATCGGTGAAGAACATGAATGGTGAGCCAGCTGGGAGAGAGACAGGGCACCACGACATGGAGTTATTTGCAACATTAGGATCTTAATCTGGAAAGTGGATCCAGTCTAGTCTGCGGTGTCACTTCCACCCGTGGCTGCCGTGGCCCAGCAGTGGGGTTTGTGTTTGGGTTTAAGTGTCACAGAGTAGTCAAGTGATGTGTATTTACATGTGTGTGCCCTTAAGTGGAGAACCATTTCCATTCTGTTCTCTATATGCATTTATACCCTGGTAAACACGTGTTCCTGTTTTCATTACACTCTAGTGTTTGATTGCTGAGCTATGTTAAAGCATCATTACAATACTCCATAGCCCTTGGATGGGAAGTATCATTAGCATCTGCTTAACAGCCCCAAACTGCTCTCTGCATGTGCACGGGGTCCACTTTCCCAAGCCCTGAGGCAGAAGTTCCCACACAAGAGAAAGCTGGGGCAGCTATGGGCTGCACACCAGGCATAGGGCTTCCCGGGGCCAGCTCCAGCCTGGCACTGACCCAGTGCTACCTGGGACCACGTTGGGTAAGGGCAGGAGCAGCAAGAACAAGAAGAACCCTGCAACCTGGGGGCTGTGTGCATCAGGAGCTCCCTGAAGATTCTCTTTACAAGGTGAACTGGAAACAAAGGGCCATTCTGAAAACGAAGATGCCACTTAACTGGAAATGAAGTGCCAGTCAGTAGCAATGGCAGGGACAGGGAGTAATATCCTGACACAAAGGAAAACTGAGCATGGCACTAAAGCAAGTTTGGAAATGTTGTTGCATTTATTAGACACCTGGGGAAGGGCAACCCATGCACCTACAGAGACTGTACTGGGAAAATGAAAAGCATCGGTGCTCACCCATTTGTCTCATACAAAGACAGAAAAGTGTAGAAAAAGCCATTAGAGCTTTTGAAAAGTTCTCACACTGCAAAGTGGCTTGTGCCAACCCACTTCAACATGGTATTTATAGATTAGGTCCATTAGAAAGTCTGGTTTCACAGTCCAGAAAACAATTATGGGCTAAATCTGTTTGGAATAGGCATTTTGTCAGGAAAAGCCCCACCTTATAATGGGGATTGCTCAAGTACTTTTCCCTGTACATTCTATTCATTTATCCTATATGCTGAAAAACCCTAATCCCACAACTGCCAGAAAAGGCCTTGATGACTGAAAGGAACAGAAACAGCTTGGTTTTAAAGAAAAAATGAACACTTTGCTGAAGGTAAGAGAACATATATAAACACCACAGAACTTGAGCGTAACAAATATAAATCAGAATTCAAAGTTAGAAGCTACATAAAGCAAAAAGACACAAAAAGAAAATGATGGCCAGCAGAGTAAAGACAATGACAATGGCTTTAAAGCATACTAGCAGTAAACAAAAATAAATTCCTCACAGTGGTATTTACTTTGCTAAAGGCAAACATTCACCTGTTCAAAGGTAAGGATTACATTTCAATCTATGTTATTAACCAGTGAATCATCAATAATGATGCAGAAAGCAGGAAGATTTGAATAGCTGCTCCATGTCTGTAGTTAGAGAAGCATCCCAACGATGTGCTCGTAAGAACAGCATCTTGAGGAAACTTCTTTCCAACAGCACTCTAGAAGAGCATTACTACATGTAGACAGTTTAAAACTAGTGGTTTAAATAATTAGCATTTTAGCATTTTGAAGCAGCCAGGCAAAGTTTATTCTAGACCACTAATTTTTCCCCTCACCACTCTTGGCTCATTCCCCTTTCTCCACCCGCCTGCCTGCCCCACAGAGCCTCCTCCACAGGGGCTTCCCACCTCCTCCCAACACAGCACATGAGCACTGGTAGCATGTTTGCATCACACACCTTACAACTTGTCTGGCTTCTCAACTGCAGACTGATTCAGAAACAAAAGCTGAATTAGACTTGGTAAAAAGATGACAAGCAAGAGCTTGTAGCGAAAGCCACAAAAGCAGAAACAGAAAAGGAGAATTAAGTTGTTAATCAGGTTGAATCATTTCAAAAAGAGTGGAGAGAATTTTCCAATGAAAAAGATGACTCCAGCATATAAATTCATCTTCTGTATAGGAAGAAATGAAAGTCATTAAATGTCATTGTCTTATTTTAAAAGCAGCAATATCCTGTCTGATTGCAAGTACTTAAAGGGGGATGATTAAACAGAAACCTTATCTTCAGTGTTCCAAGGAGAAAACTGGAGAAAAGTTATCCAATTATGGATCATAAAGAACGAGGGAAAATCGGAGCAGAAAGGAAGTTGGTTAGGTAAGTTATGGAGGAACAGTTGGCACCCCCCACATACCAGGCAGAAACAAAAGGTGATCTGTCCTCCAGTACCCAACATTTCACAGCTTCAAGGAGCCTTTGAACTGCACACTTGCTTGTGATTTAACATCTTTGTAAGCCCTCTTCAGACCTCTATAAAACAATAGCCTAAAGCACTTGTGGACATTAATATTCTGTTAAACATCTGGTTACTGTAAAATGGGATTGTCTTTATTTTCAAAAAGGAGTTTACAAGCAGATTATCAGCTGCTGGCTGGCTGGTATTTTATACTCTCCAGCAATCCACAGTGCACAGGCACACTGCTCTGCCTGAATGGCATATTTCTATATTGTCAGTGAAATTTTAAGCAGAAACAGTGGCTCACATGGCAGAGGGAATGGTATGATCAGGGTCTTCTCTTTCTGCTGCAGATACCCATCTGTCCATAAGCTCTTAGTGCCTCATGCCTTTCATGTGGTTATTCTTGCAAGGTCTGCGTGAGTTGGCACAGACTACTTGTCCTCATTCCCTGTACGGAGGGACTGTGAATGGGGACAATAGAAAACAACCTCTCACAATGTAGCACAAACAGTCGAGGTTTAGATCTTTGGCCAAGAATGAAGCTTTGCATACCTAATTCAAGAGAAAGGTTTCCTTCCCTCCGCCAAGGGAATGAGCCCTTTGTCTGAACAGGACCTCCCGTTGCTTTTAGGAGAAGTGGGAAGGAAGGAAGAAGTCTTGTGGCTCCAGCTACAGGTCTGGCAGGATTGCAAGCAGAGTGTGGAAAACTGACACAACCTAAAACTCAAGCTGCTGCATTTTCAGGTCGTCTTGATGCCCTTGGAACAGGAGCTGGGTGGAGGGATGTACTGGTGCCTACAGAGGGTCTGGTATCAGAGTCTGCCCAGTGAATGGGTATGGCAGCAAGCATGAATGTTTAAACCCTCAAACCTTTCTTAATTTAACCTTAAATGGTGTAATTTCAAGTCTTTTTTCTTTCCTCTTACTGTGTAGGCAGCTTGGGCTGAAGGCAGCCTGCAGCCCCTGGGGAGGGAATCCAGCCCTCAGCACAGCCCCATGACATGTCCCCTTTTCCATCTGGGACCCACGGTGGCACAGCCTGTGCACAAGCACTGGCTGGGAAAAAGAGGCAGGTTGTGTATTTTTGTATGTCTGCAGCTGTTCTCAGGCTCTGCATCTGATGCTTTTGGCAAGTAAATACCTAGACCTGAAAGTGGAACAATGTACCTGTCAGGGGGCTTAGCTTCTATTGGGAACTTGCTTTTTAGTTTATAAAGGGAAAATTACTCTTAATTAATTCAAAGATGCTTCAAAACCACCCCTTAGAAAAATAAATCAGTCTTTAAAGTGCACTTAGTTACGTATAATTGATGTCATTAAAAGGGTCTTTTGCAGAATTGTTATTTATGTAAAGAAATTACCAGGTGTAGGGCTCTGTATCTTTTGAGTCAGTGTTGGGGTGAAAAGTACCTTCAGAATTTAAACTTGGAGTCAGAGGACACATGAAGCTTAGCTCTGAAAGCCTGACTGGCTGGAGATATTCTGGCTGAGTAGAGAGGATAACACTTCATAATCTGGTATGACTTAAAGATGTCCTCCATGCCAGATAAGATAGTGAAGGGAGAAAATCAAATCAGGTTTCAGGGAGAGTTATCACACTTCTTTGTATGAATTTGTATCAAAGTCTGCAAAATGAGGAGCATGTTCAAAATCTCTTAAGAAGGACACATGAGAGGCAAGCTGCCCCTCTGGCTCCATGCCCCACAGCAGCCTGACTGCTTGAAAACCATGATACCACATTACACACTGAGTCCCCTCCCTTGGATGCCTGCCCCCAACCTCTGATTTTATGTGCCATTCCCTTCCACATCCACCTGCTCCATTTGGTGGGATACAGGCTGCCAGAGTTGCAGCAACAGATGAGAGTTTCTCCCACCCTTCTTTTTCCAACAGCCACTTTCATTACCAGAAACTCCTTTTGGTCTCTAGACGAAAACCCAGCCATGGTGGATACTATATGCTCACGGATCTTGGAACATCTGTTCTCTAGCCCTTCTTTTTGACTGGTAGGATATGATTTTATGGTGGAAATGTTTCCAGTTTCATCTGCTGGCTGTCATGCTGCAGTGGTGCTGGGGTATTTGCTGGAATAGCCACTGCCTTGATTTTTACGATCGAGTGGAAATATTCTACAGGAGCAGGGATGTATTCCTTCCCCCAACAGCTGAAGTGCAAGCTTTCATCTGGAGCTGTCCCTCTCCTCTTCCGGACCCTCATCCGAGACAGTCACTGCTCAGCTCAACAACAAACAGATGTTTCTCTTGCTGCACAGTATGTTGTTTAATCCCACATCAGGGAACAGTCTGGTGCATTCCCATGCAACTGTCAACTTCGGAAGGTATTTTGCCATGGATAATGCAGCTGACAATAATTTTAGTTTTTACCACAGCTCTATCCTAATGGTCTTCAGGGTTGGATTCTCAAACAGCCTATGCGAAAAGAAATACAAAATACAGTGTCCAAAATTCTAGGTTCTGCGACCAAATTATGGTTTCAGATATATTCCCCATATATTCCTTATGGTGACCTGTGCATGAACATCTATGATTTGGACATCAAAGTATTCAAGATCAACTCACAAGCTTCAAAGTCCACAAGACTGTAATGAAATCTGGAGATAATCAAGTATGCAGAAGCAAATTCCTGGTCCAGATTGGGCTGAAAGCTGGGCTCTCCATTTCCTGAACAGTGTGTAGTAGGGATGTATCAGTGCTCTGTCTGAAGCTGTTATCACACAGAGGACACTCAGCTGCACCAGACAAGTCTCTGCTTCACGTGAGGATGGCTCTGCTGCTTCCTGCTTTGCCTCAGGAGAAGGTGCTGCCCAGGGCTGTCCTCAGGCACAACCAGCTGTGGTGATCACTATGGCTCTTAGCTCAGGGCTTTGCAATCATGCACCAGCATGGGGAAGGATTGCCACTTGTTCCACACTCAGACCCAGAGGAGCCATTGAAGGTTTGCCTAAATACTGTATCAACACAGTAATTTACTTTTCCATTAATTTTCCAAAGCAAGTTAAAGTAGGTAACAAATGCAGAGCTATATCATGATAGGAAGTGAAACTGAGCTTCTTTTTGAGAACAAACCCTACAAAGCGAGGCAGAATGATGATCTTTCTACAGGGTTTGTAATCCTCCTGCAGAAAAACAGATGATGTGTTTCCTGAAAGAATATGAGGGTCCCTGTGAAGCGTCCAGGGGGTGGTCAAGGACCTGGCCACAGGCTGGTGAGGAACCTGGTAGCCTTAGCCCACCTGCCACTAACTTCCCTGCACAGTGTTTGCTATGGTACCAGTGCTCTCTCTGGTCAATACTCTTCATCTGTGACCCCTTTCAATTGCTTAACCTGATCCTTCCCCTTTCATTGACCTGGGTAATTTAAGACATCAGCTCTTCTCCCTGCTGATGGTTGCCTGTTTGGGACAGGAGTCAGGATTTAGCAATGCAAAGCTGCCTCTCCCTTCTTCCTATCCCTGGATGTTGCTTTGGAAACTCCCTCACTCCCTGCCAACCCACTGAATAGCAGCCCATGACCAAGAGCCTGACTCCTCTCTCCTAGCAGCAGGGCCATTAGCATCACACAAACCATTACCAGTAGCCCTACACACTGGTCCCACTAAAATCAATTTACCGCCTGAAGTATTTGGCTCATAAAAGAGTCCTCTTTTTCCTTTACCTTCATAACCAAGGTTATCTGCTCAAGAATGTACAGAGTAAATGAGGTTGTTCAGCTTATGGATACAAATAGATGTTGTTTTTTGACTAGCAAAATGAATTCCACTGTGACTTCGATAAAACTTAAGTATGCTAATGTTCAGTCAACCAGTTGTCTATTTATTTCTGTTTATGCCAGCATACCCATTAGCAACTTTTTCTTGTTTTCTTTTAGAATATTAAATGGTTCAAACATATTCTAAAAATTAGTTGATTAGCTTGTTAGGGCACATTTCCACTGCCAGTTCCTTCTGTAGCAAAAGAGAAAATGAAGGTAATTTCGTTTGCAAGGAATGTATGATTGGAAGCTGACTGTTGAAAGATGTGCCATGTCAATGTAATGAGGGAGTGTAATATCTTAGTTTGCATCAATATGGAAATAACTGTGCAGTTTGACAGACCTGATGCTAAAGGCAGCACCAGAGCACTCATTATGCATTCAGCCTCTGATTATGAAAAATAGTGTGTTTTCTTTTAAAGAGGAATACACATTATCAATCAAACCCATGCCAATTATTTCCAAAAGGGATCACAGCTAAACAGGCGTGGGGTCTCTTCAAATATAACTGCACCTGAGAAAACAGACAGATATCAAAGTACATGATAGTTTAATTTCATGATAGTTGAATTAATTAGGCGATATAAACCCTGCCTGCTGATTGGCCCAAGCTTCAATAGGCTGGCACTGTAAGTTGCAGTGACTTTTTTTCACTCAGTAGCAGCACTAGTGGGGAGTTTGGTGTCACTTGGGCTGTTGCTTCTCCAGTCCCACTCAGGCTGACATGGGGAGTGAAATGCAAAAGTCCTCCCCTGGCTAAAAGGGGTGGTTACTTGTGTCCTCAGGTGTGAGACACTACCCGCCCTGTTCCTGCTAAAGACCAGGGAGCTGCCAAGGAGCAGCTTTGTCCTCTCTAATGGCAGAGAGGAGCACACGAGGTCCTATCTTCTGATGCCCTGCTCCACCATCCCCAGCAGATGCAGCCTGGGCTCACAGGGAGCCACTCATTTCTATTCTGTGGCAGGTATGGGATTGCTTTTTCAGGCATCCCACAGCCTAAAATAATAAAAAATAATAATACAGAAATTAAAAAAAAATAATAATAGGCAATGTAGCCATTAAAATGTTTGCTGTGTTTTTTATTTGGTTTTCATTTGCCAGTAGGAATTAAGGTCACAGAGTCAGTCTTTTGGGCAAGAACACAGTTGTCTTATGCTGGCACAATTTTTTCTTAATAACCCTTTCTCTCTTTGCACGGTTTCTTGATCTCCACAAGATTCAGCTGGAAGAATGTCATGATATCTTCATTTCACAGGCAGTAAAAGCTGTTGCTCCAGTCCTTTTGCCATTCATGCACATCTCAACAAGATCTTGGCTCTGCATACACACAACATCCCACATTGCTGCTTTATTTGTCCAGAGAGCCCAAAGAATGATTTCAACCCATGGGTTGCAGTAGTCTCTAGCCGAGCTGTGATCTCTCTTCTTCTTTTCAACAAATGACTTCTTTAAAATACAGAATCAAGCTGCATTCAACTGACTTAACAAAATGGTCACCGAGCTGTTATTACATGTAAAAAGAAAGATAAGAGGATAATTGCAAAGTAGCCAGCCAATATATATGAACACAGGCAATTGTCTGAAATAAACAACATGAGCAAGGACTAAGTCTTGTCTTATTTAAATGGTTTGGCTCTCTGTGCTTTATTCAGGGGGGTTCAGAGAGCAAAGGTTGAGCATTAGAGTTCAAGGATGTGCCAATAACGTGGAGCAGGCAGTACTGTACGAATCAGAAACTTCCCTGGCTTCCTCCCCATTCCGTTTCCATTCCATCAATTTGTCCCCAAAGAGACATCTAAATGAAAGCTGTGTTTTTGTAAATAGGGAGAGTCAGTTGATCATGTAGGATTTCAGTCTGCTCCTGCATTCGAAGGTCTCTAATGTCAAGTTGTCTGTAATTTGTACTGAACCAGAAGCAAAATACTGCTGTGCTGTCACTGGAGTGTCAATGACTTCTGTGCAAAACTGAATCTCTGTGACATTTACACATCCTAAGGACCTGTCTGAGCTTTGCATTCCACTGAGATGATGCAGGAATAACAGTTTCTTCAGGCTTCAAATTGAAGCTCTTCTGGCATTTTGCAGCTATAGCAAGGGGAAAAAAACCCCAGTAACTTGTAACTGACCTTCTGTTCTGCTTCTTGGGAACAGTACATGCTGCAGACAGAGGTATGGGACCTGGAGGACTGCAGACTTACTGGAGGTGTATAAGTTGCTGTAGAATTAAATCCTAACTGGTTTTGGTGATTGTATTTTCACTAGTCATTTGAAGAGAATACGGGTGTATAAATGCTAAAGAGGCAAAGCTCAGTGCTGGTTTTCTCAACCACAGGAAACCAAGCAGATGTATTATTTCTTTGTTAGCAAGGTACAAATAAACATAAACTTAGGAAATGAGGAATGTAAACCCCAACCCTCAGTAGGAAACTGCACCAAGAAATCCCAGAGAAACTAATTCAGAAATGGACTACACAGGTTTATTTAAACAAAACAAAGAGCCTCCTGGTTTGTAAGTCTCAGTGGAAAGAATACACAAAATAAACAAAAGGTTCAATAAATACCATTCTGTGATTTTATTAGCATAAAAATGAGTGTTGTACAAGTTGCATTGTGGAGAGACTGAATACTTTCTTCTTGCCATCCATTGTTGTCGATAGATATACCTGTTTAAAGTGTTCCCCATCACAGTCCATCTTGATCCTTTGCCATCCAACGAAGTTGCAGTCATTTAGAGTACTTCTGTATTGCAATAGTTTCTATGACAACAGATGATGATGTTAAGAGTAAAGAATTTTGAGTTGGGTCTATGAATAGGGAGATAAAGGCACTGAATAGCAGAGGGAAAGCTTTTATTCCAAACATTTCACTTAAATATCTCTGCTATTAATATTTACCAGCAAATAATGTATGAAAAGCAAACACACTCCGACTTTAAGTTTTAGAGAAGCAAATATTTCCTGAAAATCTTTACTCAGCAGATTTGATTAGCTCCTGTGCTCCCTGTCTGAGCAGACAAGGTTCTTCTGGTGCAAACCTAGGACTGGAATCTCACTGGCAGTGACTGGCCCCTTCCCTTTCATTGAGAAAAAGAGATCAGCTGAGTATGACTTCCAATCCTTTCAAAAAACAAGTTACAGCACTGCTTCATGATGATGGCCTCAAAACCTCAGGGTTGTAACTCCCTCACTTGCAGAAAAGCTTCTTACAAATACCTGGGAAGAGAACACTTCTCTTCCAGTTCCTCTCCAGTGACTTCCCTCTGCAAAGCCCACTTGCTCTGTTGTTTCAAGAACCAATCCTGACATTACTTCAGTTTGACTCCTGCCTGCTTTATCTCCACACAAAGCTACATTGTGGCTTGCCTGGGGTTGGGACAGCCTCTTCATCTTTGGGCACTGCTGAAGAGAAAGGAGCTTTGCCCTTCAGCTAGGGGCTAAGATCTGCCTGAACGGAGCAAATAACACACGCCAGGAAAAGCCTTCCCCGGCAGTTAGTAAATGTCACGATTGCAATCGGATATCTACTCCACAAGTTTAGGTTGCATAATTAATTTAGTATTATTTGGACATGGATAATAAAACCTGCTTACCTACAATTGTCCAAAAAGGCCATTAGAAACCCACAGTTAAGAAAGCCTGAAGTTCCTGCCAATTCCACTGGCAGCTGCATGGAGAGAGCGAGGAGAGGATCATGGTTTTGTGGCCAAATTCGCTGTAATCAGTAACCAGCAACACCAGATCCTGCCAGGCCTAATGGACAGCCTGGGAGGTGTTCAGCTTCCCCAGCCCAGATCCTGCTGGAAGCAGAGATTATTTGGAGGTAACACACTGCCTTGGTCTAGAGGAGCAGCTCAGATATGGGGTGATGAGGGTGGAGGACAGCAGGGATGCCACTGGGGATGATACTCTGTCCTGGAGGGGGAACCATGCTCAGTTCCTTCTCTTATCTTGCACACCAAACCCATTCCCTTCCAGTGCAAAACCATAAAACCACTGTAGATTTAGCCACTGAGCTTACAACTGTAGCCAGCCCCGACCTGTTTTATCAGTTCCGGAGAAGACATAATGGAATAAATCCCAACCCCCCCTTTGCTACAGCTGTCAAGTACCATTGCTGCTCTGGTCTCCTACTCTGCTCACAAGCAGGATAAAATTTACTGACAGAAGGATTTTTCTGAAAGTAAAACTAGATGAGTCCAGTTCTGTTATGGGCTAATCTGGGCTAAAGCATGTGCCAGCTCTCGTAACCTTCTTATGCCTGCACTTTGTTTTCCACTAAATGTCAGCTCTGATAGACTAGCCTGCTCATCTGAAAGGGGAGGTTTTTGCTTCAATAAAAACAAACCTAGTTAAAAAGATAGACAGTACCTCAATAAAAAAACATCACAGATGCATGAAATGTTCAGCCTTAATTGCTATGGCTGTCCTGCACTGCTTCCTCACCTGTGCTGCTTCCTCTCTTTAGTGAATCCAGGGTAATAGCACTTTCTTGGTATAGGTGCCACTGACTGCCAGGATGCATCCTGACCACCCCAGAGAGCCCCTCCAGACCCTTCTGCTGTCTCTCCAAACCATTCTGCTGCCTGGTAGGTCATGTATCATGACACTCTTGCTATCAGCAGCCAGCCAGTCTCCACTGTGGGCGCAGAGAGGCTCTGTCTGGGGCAGGGACCGAGCTCCTTCCCTTATTGGAAACAAAAGATCACTTCTCCCAGGGCTCCAGACCAACAAGCCAAACCAAGGTTTAGCTTTAAGCAGCAGTAGATCTCAGCAAAACTGGACACACTGTCACTGGAGAGCCAGACTGGGAGCTGGCTGCTTGATACACACATGGTCACTGGAAAACATTAGCATAGGGATGACATCCCTCAGGAAATACAAAGACCAAAGAAGTAGAAATGCATCCAAAGCTCATACCTCGATGCTGTTCATGCCCATTAGACCATAGCTTCCCAACTTACAGGAAAGTTGACTTTGGAAGCAGTGCAGAGCAGATCTGCAAGGTATGTCCAGGGCAGATGCAATGCCAGCAGCTCCAGCATCCCCAGAGTGAGGACTTTAGACTGACTGTGGGCAGGAGGGACACAGCCACCCCGACTTCCTCAGGGATGGGGAATATTTTAAGACCAATTGTCTTGGTCCTCTTGGGAGATGTGGAAGATACTGAGAAACATGGTGGCGACAGCAGGGAGACCAGCCTTCAGGGGGGTGCAGCAGCTCACATGCCACTGCTGCATCTTCTTCCTGCTCGGGGGAACAAATTCCCCTCCTACTTGTAACATTAGCAGCCATTTCCATAACCAATTAACCTCTGCGTTATCCCATCAAGCATCTGAAAAAGGTGTTGTGACACAGTTATTAAAGGATGGAAGGGACTTGTTGGCTGGCATACATAATAAAGGGCAGCCTTGCCTTCCAACTTGAATTTTTTAATAGGGGCAGATGAAGCAAAATCCTTATAAACTAGAAATAGTTCATGCTTCTTTGGGAGACATTTGTTCTAGGTTGGTAAAATGTTCCCAGCAGTTTAAGTTTTTGGTTGTGTTCATTTATTTTTAAGGAACTATTCTTTTCTAGAAAAACAAATTACTCCAGAAATTGTTTTCCATATTTGTTAATTTCTTTTAAAGAAACTACCTGCTTTTTTGGCTTTTCTCTTCCCCTCATCATGCTCATGAGTCTTTGTTCAGGACCCTCCCAGAAGCTACAATGGATGGTGAACTTCTCCCAGTGGTCCCCAGGGAGCTGCCATGGCTCCTTGTCCCTGCATCCAGACAGGGCTAGCATAGTGAGGGTGCTGCAGCCCCTTCCTTGGTGGCAGGGTCCCTCCCCACCAAACATGCATGAACCTGTCTAAGATCACCAGCCTTGCTGAAATCTTCCTTGCCTGTCCCACTGTCTCAGGGCCATGCAGCACTGGCATAACAGGGGGGAGGTTAAGATAAGACTAGAGATTTCGTAACAGGAGTGAAATAAGATAATTCAGATTGAAAACGGGGGGGG
>NW_009953956.1:190918-200976 GCF_000747805.2 Chaetura pelagica
AATGGGGGTTTGGGGGAAGAGAGAGAGAGAGGGGGCAGAAAGAGGGGGGCAGAGAGGGAGGGCAGAGAGAGCGAGGAGGAAGCGGGGGGGGGGGGGGGGGGGAAAGGCTGTTTCTTTGTTAAGTACCTTGCAGATTCCCTTCCTTTACTTTCAGCCAAGATGTTTCACCCCTACTGGCCTGGGGAAAACCAGCAAAATCCCCAACCTTACCAACTCGTAACATGCAAAGAGTGTCCAAAGATGTATATTTTCAGTAAAGCTTAAACCTGTTCCAGACTCCACATGCATTTGTGTGCCTGCTCAATGGTTGTTGGGGGAATATGTTTTTTTGTGTGTGATTTGCTCTCTTAAAACCCCTTTGCTCTATCCATGCATTCATGTCTGCCTGCACACAGGCATGCACCAAGTTTTCTGTCAACCAGAAAGCACTGAGGCTGCCATGGTCCAGGCTGCTGGGTAATGTGGAGTCATGATGCGCTTGCAGCACTGCTGGGACAGGCTACATGTGAATCCAAATATTTCACCAATATCTGGTTTTATGACCAAAAAAATTAGAAATGTTCAGCTAGAGTGAATGGTAGAAGAGGGAGCATTTTCCAAATAACTCTACAGGGTTTTTTTTTTTCTTCTTAATTTCCCCTTTTTAACACAGATGACAGAGGCTGTATGGTTTTATTTCTCATTTTTGCATTGGGGAGGACTTGACAAGGGAGGCTTAGGCCAACAACAGCCATACCTCTTTTTATTTAGGAAACTACACTGACACTTTTATTTAAAGATCAAAGCAAGGCAAACACCATGACTCTTGTCTTTTTTTTTTTCCCATAAAAAATGCTACAGAGTTTACTTGTGGTGCTGCTAATGAGGTACCTTCAGCACTGATTTCACATTATTAGCACTCTATCTAGTAGAAGCTGATGATCTTTGGCCACTGTAAAACATGATTCCCAGGCCAGGTGTTGGGCTCTCAGCCAAAATGTTGTGTTTTTCCCAACACTGCACTACAAAGGGCCTCAATGATGATAGGAAAGATATACTTCCTTTAGGGATCAGAGATAATTAACTCTTTATAGTTGCTCTTTTATTATTGCTGAACCCATGCCAAACTTTTGCATTGCTTTACCTAATAAAAGTACCTCCTGCACTGCTGGTAGTATCCAAATTACTTTTTCTGTTTTTCATTCATTACCAGTCAGGCCTTTAACTGCATTTTGAACTTCTTTGTTGTAAAAAAACTCTCAGAATTAGTCATTCCTGAGCATTTACACTGCATGCTCCTCTTTAGTTTCCAAACTTTATAACATAATTGTTCTCACC
Organism: Chaetura pelagica; assembly: GCF_000747805.2. Taxonomy (NCBI): domain Eukaryota; kingdom Metazoa; phylum Chordata; class Aves; order Apodiformes; family Apodidae; genus Chaetura; species Chaetura pelagica. Next base: position 192,236 of record NW_009953956.1, read on the forward strand.
AAAAGGGAGCAATTTAGAAAATATACAAAGCAGACAAAATAACAACAGCATATGTTTCATACAGCCACTTAAGAACCATCTTTAAGGTATTGCATGCTATTATGCTACTGCAGCATTGAATCCAGAGATTTACAGATTCATTAATAATAACAATAATATCATTGTTCACTTGCAAATCTCCAAGAATGCTATGAAACAGGGCAGCAGCAGCATCCCAGCTTTGCAGATGGTGAAACGAGAGAGAGAAAATGTTTTGCCTTGTGCTAATGGAGCAGCATCCAAGCCAGGCCCAGAGCTGGGCTCTCCTTCATGGCTGACCACATTCTGCCTGGTGCTTTTTTCCACCCTTGCCCAGATTGGACCTGATCCAGCTGCTCATTTAAACGTAGCAAGAAAATTGCAGGCATCAGCCTTGGATTCTAAGCACAGCTCAAACAAGCTGTCTATCCAGGGGAAGATCCATACACCTACAGTAATGCTTTCCTCTCCTCAGGACCTGAACATCTCTTCCACACTTGCCAGGGAGTAGCAATGTGTATGAGGGCATCACTCTGCGAGCTGGAGATGACTTTGACAAGAGCAAGGCTGAGTGGTTGGTTCATTTCCCTGAGACTTAACCTGCCCAGCTGTGCTCATGAACTTCCTTCTGATGGAGCCACAGGCCCCAGCAAGAAGGCCCCCAGCCTCCATGGTTACGAGAGAGCCAGCTTCAGAGAGGGGTCTGCTGCACAGTTAAGTGTTTGTGGCCACTTGTCACCATCTCATACACTCAACCATTAAATTAACTTGCAGAGGCAAGTGCTGTTTTTCTCAGAGGCCATTTTTAACATTTGCTTTTCAAAAGCTACTGAAAAGCTAGATAGCAGCCCACAGGAAATAACGTGGGGGAAAAGCAACATAAGAACAAGCCCATGGAATGTTTGTTTGACTGAATTCACTCGTCCCCAGGAACAGGACTGTGCTCAAAGACAAGCTCATGGCTAAGATCTGTCTTCTCCACTTGCACAATGTCACTACACACTTTGACAGCTGGCACCTCTCTGCCCACCCCAGGACAGGGACACACGGAGTTGGGATATGTAAAGAGAAGTGTGCATAAACATGCAAATTAGTCTATGAAGATTCCTGGGGTCCCTCATGCTGAAACACACTGTAGTAACTACCACCTGGATAACCCCATGGCAACAGGGCTGGAGTGCCAGTTTTCTTCACCACTATTGTCTGTGCTGGAGCACCTGCCACTGAGGCAGCATTCATGCTTCAGGAGAGACCTGCTCTCCTCAGCACGGGAAAGTGATGTGTTTGGAGAAACACTGCATATTGGATCAGTGTCCATCCTGCTCCTCAACTTGGTATTTCCAGGGGTTTATCTATCTAGAGGCTTGGAGTTTTCAACTGAAGAGCAGATTGATCAGTTTAACCTTGCAAACAGTTGGAATAAAGATTTGCAAATTTGCCACTTAATCCAAAAACACAAGGAAATGAAGAGAGAGGGGGGGAAAAATATAAGTAATATTCACAGCATTTGGGATTTGCTTTTCTTTTGAAGCTGCATCTTAATGCAGGCTAAAAACATCATCATCCCAGATCCAGACTCCAGGATTTTAATCTGGATTTCTGCTGATAGCAATTAAATGCTGACAGCACAGAAGTATTTTATTTAGAAGAGTGATTGGCCTAATGATATTCAACTGAAGCATGGCCTCCAGATTGGAGCTGGTCACACGTATGAAGTGCAGGGAATTGCTGAATTACACAAGATCACAAAGGGAGTTAATAGAACCAGGATCCACATTCAACATCTTTTTCATTCTTGGCTCTTTGTTCTACCCATTAGTACTCACTGACTCCCTTTGGTAAGTTCCTTTGTATTTCCAACTTATCAGGGTCTCATAAATGAAAGTCATGTGCTTTTATCTACTCATTCCCTTTAATAAGTGTCACAAACATTCTGTGTGATTGATTAACTGGCAACAAGAAAGAGACAAAGTAGGAATATGCAGATTAGCATATTTTTCTTTGCTCAAAGAATGCATTTTATACGTACGAGGCACTTACATTAAGCTGCCAAAAGTGTTAAACAAAGAAGGAACTGAATTACAGTACAAAATACAGTGACAAGGCCAAATTCATCCCTGGTGTAACTCAGTGATGTCAGTGGAGTTAGACCAGAGATGAAATAGTCTCACCACGTGTACATGAAACACCCCAGTAAGCACAGAGGGATATTCATAGACTTTGCAGCGTTATGATCGTACCATCTGACTTCCTGCATAAACACAGCCCAGAAAATTTTTACCATTTCTCCATTACACACACAGAGGATCGACTGAAGGATTTTATTCCTTTCACACTGGCAAGGGAATTGCTTTGGTACTGCCATGGGAAGATGCTGAGTGCCACTCCAAGGTGCTGAGCATCCTCCCTTCGCCCCTGGCGGCGGTGGGAGGTTTTGCTCCATCAGTTTATGCTGCCTTCATCCCTCTAGGGGCTGGAGGTAGAGGATGAAAGGGCTCATTGCACCCAGTTCCTGAGAGCTTCCACTTCAAGGGGTTTTGCCAGTAGCACAAATGTGCTGCTTCTCTCTATAGGCTGGAGGGAAACAGGCTGAGGTGTGAAATACTGAGTTTCATGCTGGGTAGATGGGGAGGGTGAATTCACCTGTTCTAGGCAGGAAGGACTCCAGCATGAAAAGGTAGGACAGGGACCTGGCACTGGTTAGCCCTGCACTGGGAAAAACCAATTGATCCCAAGGAATAATACATTTATACCTGGTAGGCAAGGCAAACGTGTGCATTATCTATGACATCATTAACTCTACACAACAAAACAGGCAGAGTGTGCAGAACAGCCACAACACAGAGATCATCTGTCCAATTCACAACAAATTCTCCTCTCTCCCCACAATCAACAAAGACACCAATCCTCTCCTCTTCTCCCAGTACCTGGGAAAGACTCACTATCAGTTTTTCTTAACCTGAAGACGTATCCAGACTAGTTGACAGGAAGGTGCAAAGAAGAGAGATAAGATGATCCAGTGGGAGGTGTCCCTGACCATAGTGGAGGGGTTGGAAATGATCTCTAAAGTCCCTTTTAACCCAAACCATTCTATGATTCTGTGAATCTAAGATGAAGTTTTTGCCTCCCACTTCTCTTGGTATCGTCTGAGAACTGATTGAGCACAAGTGCTGTGGCTGCAACTCCCAGGTCTGTGTGAGATTTTCTGCACCACTACCCCATGTGTCAGTTCTTAGGGTAGGAAATAAAAAGGTGACACTCATTTGTTTGTTTGTTGTGTGCAAGAAGGAATTCCTTCTGTTCAACTGCATTCACTGGTATGCTACCTGTGCACAGCTTTGTAGATGCCAGTCTCAAACTGAACATTAACATTTCTTTACCATTTTCCCATTTGTATAACTCACTGATGTGTTAGGTGTCTCACCTTAACCATTAGCAGAGCTCCTTGCTCACCAGACCATCTCTGCAACCACATCAGTAATGTGATTTCTTCCTGTGATTCTCACTGATGTCCTGTTTGTGCACTCCTGCAGCTCCATCCATACAAGGACCTCCAGTTTCACATTTATGGAGTAATTAAGTTCTGTAAAAGTCCTGTGAGGCAAGTATTATGATCCTTGTATTATGACGGGAAGTTGAGTCACAGAGCTGACATTTTACTCTTTGCAAAGCTAGACCAAGACCTAGAATCCCATGTTGCATTTCTGAAGACTTGGCTTGAACCAACATACGTGTCTTCTTCACATACAGTACTTCTCTGGATGATTTCCCACTCTGCTGTTCAAATGCAGCTGAAGAACAAGTCAGTCTTTTCCCTTACACTGCAGTTTACATTTACAAAGCACTGCACAAGCACAACTTCATTAGCATTCATGCAATCTATTTATTTCCTGACATATCTTAAGCCTTCTGTCTCCTGAACCTGGATCCTGAACCCCAGCCCACCCTAAGTCTGAGAAGATCTCCAGAATAATTGCACTATGCAGTCCTGGGTCTGGTGTCTTCTCCCAAAACCAGCCTTTCAGTGCACATTTCCAAGATTATCTTTTGGCTTCTGGTAGCAGAAATCAGAAACAGATTATTTGAAATGAGGAGTGTCTACCATTTTAGCTCCAGGCCAGGTGGACATGGATGACCTAAAAGGATATATTTAGCAACAAACACTTCAGACAGCAGTGCAAATGTGTATCCAGTCACTGACTGTTAATCATGTCTCCTTCCCCCAAATTGGCCAACCAAGGGGACACCTGGCAATTCTGGAACATTCCTCTTAGATTACTAATGTCAATATTAAGTGAAAGAGCTTGAAGAATGTCACATTAGTTTCTGATGGCTCCCTTCCGCCATACTTCTGGCCAGCAAGCTTTGGCAGATGTGACTCCATTCTGTCCAAATGCAATTCAGTGTTTAAGAATGTGCTCACTTTCCTGGGACCATCTGTTTACTTTTCTGCTGAAGGAACTCCAGCCTCTTTGGCAACCTCATTGCATTGTACTCAATAAATCCTGACATGTAGCAAATTTTTTTTGGCAGGTCTTGAATCTGAATGCCATCCAAATTGTTCATTATTGATATTAAAACTGATTTGTGCATCACCAACCATTAAAGGAATGCACTAAATATCTCCATGAATGAGAAACCGAGTAGTCCTTCCGAATACATTTATCAACAGTAATATTAACATGAAAGAACAGATCTATGGCTTTTCCTACTATTGTAGGAAACTACTCTAAGAGTAGTTACTTATTTCCTCTTTGGCAGGACCCAAAATGTACAAATGAAAAAGTTAAAAGAAAGGTATCTATCCTGCAGGGCTATCTCACATGGTCCAAGACATGCTGTGTGGAGCAGAAAGGCAGGACCTTGCACCTACACCTAGCTCAACCACAAATCCACAGCAGTGTCTCTTCATCCTACGCGGGTTTGATTTCCTCTTCAAGCGCTTGTCTAGACTGTAAGATCTTCAAGGCATCATTAGGCTTGTTAAACAGTTAATGTGAATTTTCAGTCCTCTAACTACTGTACTCTGATGTCCAGCATGGATATTTATAGCATGACAAAGTATAATGAAGCTTTCAAAGTATCGGTGAATATCTACAAAAAATTATGTGTACTTTCTGTATTTGTAGAGTGTATAACCACATCAGCTTTAATTAAAATGGAAAAATGTTCTAGATAAGGAAATTGGTGTAAAATTAAGTTAAGCAGGCTAATTTTTAAGGACCCATTTCCACAGGACTTTTACATTACCCTGCAGAATGATTTGGCTCTGGCTGTTGCTGGCGTATCAGCAGTCAGCATGCAGAGTCCATGACATATTTCATATGATTTTTCACATAAACATGCAGTAGCTTTGGAAAAATCCAATCACTTGATCTCCCATAAAAGCATGGACTTCATTTTTTTTATTAAAAAAAATAAAATAAAAAATAAGCAAATGCAACAATCTATTCTGACATGTCGCATCAAGAGAAATTCTTCATCTTTCCTTATTCCTTTCTGCTCTAATAACCATTAAAAGTCTGACTTGAAGTATTTCCCTTTATAGGATGTTGGATGTTGATGAGAAAAAGTAGAAACTGGGCAACGGTTGCAATAGCAGCTACATCATACACTCCCAGAGAAGTAGTTGGATTAAAAAACAAGGGTTGCCTTTGGAAAGAGCATCATTGTTGCAGACTGTTTTAATAAACAATGGATATGTGAGCAATCCTGTTTTGACTGAAAGAACACCTAGGCCTCAACGACCGAGGACTCTCTCATGAGAACCAGTTGATAAAAGTGAGCTAACGAAGTAAACATCCGAACGTGCCAGAGGAGGAGATGGGGTGGAGAGTCCTGATTGAGCCTGGGCCAAGAAGCCAGTCACTGTTCAGACCGTGGCAGGCTCTAGTACAACTGACCAATCATAAGTGCAACCCTGGACATGCAAAATCCGGGCTAAGGGTATATAAGTGCCTGTAATTTCTAATAAAGTTGGAGTTTGCTCTATCAATCATATTGATTGTCTTGCATTCTTCCCTCGCTGGAATACACCTCCACTAGCCGGCCAGGCACACCGACACATCATCATTTTGCTTCCATTTCTTCTTTTTTTTTTTTTTTTTCTCTGTGCAACAGGTGGCACACAAAGGTCTGGTTTCCAAAGAAGTTGTTCTCCTTCTGCCTGCCTGGAGCTTGTATGTGGCCTCGACAGCAAGCTCCACTTTTGAACTTCTCCTATATAGTCTCCAGACACACTCGCAGATTCCTCCCCAGTTAATTTAATGCTGCTGAAAGACTGAAGGTTGAGAGCTCAGGAGACTGAAGCCTGTTGTTACACACAGGTAATTACCCAGTGGGATAAATGCTTCCTCCCATCGCCCTGTGGCGGTGACTCCAGCCCTGGAGTACATGAGAAGCCTGGAATTCCTTTCTGTATTTAAGGGAATCTTCTAGTGTACAAACTGGCAACTTTGCTTTCCATCCTACTCTGTCACTGTCTCCATTAAATGTTCATATAACCCTGGGTTGGAGGCTGCCAGCATTTATAGATCTCCCTACTAGCAAGCTGGCTCGGTTACAGGAGGCACAGGACAGTTTCAGCGGGTAGCTTTGCAGTCTCCAGTCAGCACACAGGGGCTTTAAGGAGATGTGTTAACAATAGCACCGGGTGTGACAGGAGAGCTGCACTTCTCATCAGCTCTGTTCTCTCCCTCTCCAGCTTTGCTCCCTTCCTCCTCTGGGCTCAGGGCAGGCTGTGCAGCTGAGCAGGGGAAAAGACTCAGCTGACTTTGAGCACTCCATATTTACTCATCAAGACCAGCATTTTTTTTCCTTGCGGTTCTTCTGGTTTGTCTCACTTAGATCATACAATGCTGAACCTGTTGAATGAGTACATGATCTCTTCAGATAGTTGAGATTAAAAACCCCTTTGATATCCTGCTTTTTGCTGTTAAGACCTCTTTTCCTCTCCCCATGGTCATGGGGCTGACAGTCAACAGTTCCCTCTTTCCCCTGCACATGAATGCAAGAGCTTCTTCTTGTGCTTTCTTGGGTTTTTTTTGCAAGTGTGAACCCATACAAGTCCATGCAGTGGGAACATAATTGAAACTTGAGATTGATCAGTTAGTAATTAACCAGATAAATTTCTATCCTTAATGCAAAAGTTCTTCTCCTGCTTGTTTATTACTAAGTGCAATCTTTTGGCTTCACTGGGGCAGGCATTGCACAGGGTGGTTGGTACATGAGAAGCCTGGAATTCCTTTCTGTATTTAAGGGAATCTTCTAGTGTACAAACTGGCAACTTTGCTTTCCATCCTACTCTGTCACTGTCTCCATTAAATGTTCATATAACCCTGGGTTGTGCCATTGGCTAAGAGAACAACCTTGTGGATGTCAGGAAATCTGTATTTTATTTCCCATGTGATGTTGGATAATAGATTCCCCACAGCTTTGTTTTTCCATGTGTAAATCTGGGATACTGATTCCTAACCTGCTCCTGGAATTTGTGAAGCTTATTGGATGGGTAGTTATATCTAATCAGGCAGAAGTGATTTGTATGGAAGAAGGTAAGAGGCTGGCTCTGATTTGCACTCTGGTATGTAGACAGGATATTTTCCCCAACTACTTCTGCTAAAAGCCCTAAGGTTCCAACAGGGCTGGTAACATTCACAATCCCAGGTACAATATCTGTGCAAGTCACCACATAATGCTGTGGCAGATAATTCTGACAGCCAGCTCCCACAGGAAATAAGAGCAATCACAAACCCGAACATCTTCCACTCAAAGTACAAGCTGTACTTCTGAACTTGCCTGCTCGGGCATCAAGGCTCAGCAGCGTGTACATGAGAAACAGAAACAAAACCCTCCCAAATAAAACACCACGCTGCCTGCGCAAGGGAGGACAGAAGAAAGAAAGCATCTGAAAGATGTTAGTCATCTCTTTTAATACATGGCTCTGAAGTACATCAATACCAGGGTGGTGTGAAGGGTTTGAGAAAGGGCAGAGCCCTGAGAGCACAAGCAGGGCTTGGGGAGGACACTGGTGCCAGCGAGGGTCCACCTCTGGGTGAAGAGTGAGTTGGTGAGCTCTGGCTCCCCTGCACAGGCTGCAGCCCCCAGCTCTGAGGAGCAAAGCTGCAGCTGCAACCTGCACCAGATGGTATGAGAAGCACTGCAGTTCAATAGCACCTTCTGTCTGCAAGATATTGTCACTTAGTTAGTGCTCTACTCTCTAGTGAAACATAATAATGAAATGGAAGACAGATATTTATTTTTTTTTTTGCCCATAGGACATGAAAATAATCCACTTAAGACTACAATTTCTAATGGTAGGACTGTGGAAGTCCTTAAAACTCCCTAGAAGCTGGGAATATATTCCAGATGACACTGTGCTTGCTCTTATTCTACTTATTCTTTTTCACCAAACATCCTCTTCTGGCCTTCTTATAGGGAAGATACGAAGATATTGGGCTACAGGAAACTTTGATCTGAAGTGACATGAGGAGATTTACATCTTTGTGGTGTAACTCACATTGGCTTCATTGGGAAACCTGTGTGTTGGAAGCAGAGTAAGTAGTGGTGCTGTAGTGTAAATGCCTACTGACAGAAAGACTACATAGAAAGGACAGCTGGTGACATTTTCAGGAAGGCCTCTCTTCCCTGCAAGAATTATTTCCAATGTACCAGGTGAAAGCACTTATAAGGGTAAAAATATCATCATGATCAGGACCAACCATTCC
>NW_009953956.1:201120-223021 GCF_000747805.2 Chaetura pelagica
ATTCCTGCTCTTTTCTTTGAAGCATTTGGATGTTCTTTCCTCCAGCTCTACTTAATTTATAAATATTTGTGGTGGTTCAGATGTTGAAGTGGACTAAGATAATCTTACTTTGGAAGTATTTAATATATTTCTTCACAAAACAATTGTCAGTGTATGAAAACAACATGTGACCTTTTGATGGCTGCAATAACAATCTGGACTATAGGAAAGGTATGTCTTGTACACAGGCATTGGAATCTTTGGCTAAAGGCACACACCTCTACCTCAACAGCAGTTTTAGGTGCCCAAGACTTACAAGGTTGGATATTGACCCTAAAGAATTTCCACTATAGATCCACTGCAACTGAAAGATTATTTGATCAAACCTAAAATGGGTTTTAATTAATTCAGTAAATGTTGAATCCACTAACTACTGCTGCTTAGAAAGTACATTCAATAGATACTATCTGTGTGTTAGGTATTACATAGAGCATATTGACTGTAGCAAACAGGCATCTAGATTGTCAGTTATTGAGCTCAGAATTCAGCACTTTTTCAATCTGAGGATCTGCTCCAATTACCTATTGTGAAGGTACTGGTAGATATACATAAGCTTCATTTTTATTGTTATAAAACAACATAACAAAATGTGTCAAAGGGCATATGGTGCTCTCAGGTCTCTACCTTTATTACTCACCCATCATGTTGTGCTACACTTTACAAGACCCAGTAACCTGTTAGGAGGGCTTAGCATGGTGTGGGGCCAGCAGTGGTCACTGCAAATACGGCAATGATAAGCCCAGACTTGGTGGTCAAATGCCTTTGATCCCTGAGTCAGAGCAATCAGGTGCCCACTTGCACATGGGCTGGTTGGGATGGTCTGAGGACAGACCCTGAGTAAAAAATGGATTTCCTTTTTTTGCCACTGTGTGCCTCTTCTTCCTACTATTTGTGCTGCAGTAGTGTGCAGAGATGAATTCACATGTCAAAGGGATGGCAAGGCAGGTGCAGATCAGTCTGTGAGAGCACACCATGAAACCAAGAGTCAGACAGAGCTGATGGCAACCTCTATGTGGAACCTCCTGGCTGGATTGATTGTCCCCCTTGTCCCCAATCTCTCTGTCCATAGAACAGCTTCTTTTGCCTGCTGGCAGTGGTCACCTCTGGATCCTGCCTTCTCTGCATGTGCCAGTCCTGACTTGGGAGGGGTGCTGATCCCTCCTCTGCCAGATGAGGTTTCTACATCCCAAAGATTCAATTCCCTCCCCTGCCAGGTCGAGGATTCGGCTGAGAACATAAACCTGAGTCTAGCTTCCTCTGTATGAGCTGATTTCAACAGAACCACTTTCCTGCTCAAATCACATGCTGGATCAGAGCTTTTGGAAATAAATTCTGAAAGCGTGAAAAGAGAGGTCGGGGAATTGAGCTGTAGCTGAGTGATCCCACTCACATGGGCCAGAGAGGTGAAATTTTGATTTGTGTGGTTTATGAGGTGGAGCTCTCCTCTGATGGCAGGGCAGGAACCCAATTCTATTCAGGTAGGAATGATCTGTGGGGGATCTGGGTATATCCAAAGCACTGTGTAAAATCAAGATATTAATAATATTGCTATGTGTTAATTTTATCCCAGGAATAGCTGCAAACTGAATATAAAGTTAAATGGAAATGAGAATAACTCCTTATGCATGCTTAAAATATGGAGCTAATCTCCCATGGCTTCTTCCTTTTACTTTTATTAATTCTGACAACTAATTACAGCAAATTATTTGATTAGTCAAAATACAGGAATCAGATTATAAATAGATTTTTTTAAAAACAAGTTACATGAAATTATGACATGAAAGTTCACAGTAATTAGCCCTCTACTAACAGTTAAACAGAAATTATAGTATGCATGCTTTGGTTCTTTTTCTTTTATCAAAAAAATGACACAATTCTCAGATTTTTATCATACTGGAATGGTGAGCGATATGTACCATGCTATCAAAAAGAAAACATCACAAAATATTGACATTTTGGGAGCAAAGACAGAATAGGGATTTCAACATGAATCACATTCTTCCCTTTTAAGAAGAAAGTCCAACTCTTATTAATAATTGAGAGGCAGGCTTGCTTAGGAATGCTCTCCCAGTGAAAGCTCCCTGGCAAAGGATGCTGCGTGCAGATGCAGCTACACCAGGGAGCTTCCTCCTGCCCTGTCACAGCAAAACCATCTCCTGCACACCAAAGCCAGCTCGGGGCCAGAGCTATGGTTTCACACAGCAATGCCTGCGGGTTTAGTTGGCACTGCTACATTGGGCAGAGAGCACATCTTCCTAGTCCCAAAGTGCAGGCACATCCTGCTCACAGACACAGAAGGGTATCATAGGATCATAGAAAAGACTGACTTGGAAGGGACCCATCAGGATCATTGAGTTCAACTCCTGTCCTTGTGTAGGGCATCCCAAGAATCACACCAAGTGCCTGACTTACCTTTTTTCAAAAAGATTAGTGGGAATTAACACTGAGGTCTGGGAACACTGGCCAGAAAGTTCCTATTATAAAGCTAGCCATTTTCTGTGTTCCTGGGAGTTTACAACAGCATAGGAAAACTGCAATATTCTTTGAAAATCAAACTATCCACTACCATATTACATCTATGGTTTGATGGACTGACACCTGGAGTGAGATGCTGTAAAATCTTCTGGATTAATGGGAAATAGAGTTTGCAAGACAGAGGAGGCTTTCAGACTACACTAAATCCTGATAATCACAGAATCACCAACTGGTTTGGGTTGGAAGGGTCCTTAAAAGTCTTTTAGTTCCAATCCCCTGCCATGGGTAGGGACACCTCCCACTAGATCAGGTTGCTCCAGTTCCCATGCAGTCTGGCCTTGAACAATGCACCAATTCTCTAGGCAGGGTGCCTGAGGAGTGAGATGGGGGAAGGTGACATGGCCCTCTCCTTCATCTCCCAAACAGTTGGGCTGAAGGTGATTAACTGCAGAGTAACTCTGGGACCAACCACCTGCACTCAGATGCCCTGGCAGAGCATCTTCTACCCTCTCTTCCTGCTCTCCCTGCCCTTCACATTGAGCAAGGTGCTATTGCAAAGTCAGCTAAAGCACCTTTCCCTCTCCTGAAAGCTCGATGAGCCCAACACCTCTCCCCCCCCAGTGTCCCTTGGGGGCAGCTCTCAGCTCAGGGACACAGCCCAGGTAACATTCTCTGCCTGAATGGAATGAAACTAAAAGAAGCTGAAATACCAGGTGACAAAATTCCCAGTAGCAATATTTTTTAAACACCTCTCCAGTTGACAGGTTAGAGAGGGAAAAGGATCCTTCCAGGAGCTCTGCTTTATGGTGAACAACCACATTATCCTGGAGAAGAGCTCCTGACAGGGCTGCAGCACTATCGCTCTGTGCAGGAAACAGCTTAATCCTACCATAATCTCCCTGCAATTTTCCTCTATATTTTGATGTATATTTTTCCAAAGATAACATTTTTACTTCAAACTCAGTTTATTTCAGACTCCAGTGTGTCAAATTTATTTTCAAGTATATTTATTGTAGGGTAAAATCTTTTTTTTTTCTTTTTAAGTGAGAGATTAGAGTTGTAGTAAATAACCAGCACTGAGTTACTTGAGTTTCTGCTCTGCAAGTTTAACTGTTTCCAAGGCAGATACAGATCAAGAACTGACATTTATTTCCTCACCATTACCGATGCTTTGGATTTTTCAAATGTTTGTATTCACTATGGCCTCTGGACAAGCAACATCAAAACATTATGTTTGGAAAGATTCTTCCTGTGGGGACTGCACTGAGGGAGTGCAGCTTTTTTGGACTGTGTGTATCGGGTTTGGATGGAAATCTCTGCACTGTCACTTCAGAGAACTCAGTCCAGCAGGTGGTTTATGATGCTGAGAAAGTTGTGCTGGAAAAGAAGTGAAGGATTTTATTAGCAGAAACAAAGTTTAGCATGGATCTGTGCCAAGGAAGATGAGGTTTATGAATACAATACTCCTAGTGCACACAAGACATTATATCAGTGGTGAGAAATGTATTGCAATCATCTTCCTATTTCCATTTCTGCCTTCTTTTTGGTGACATAATAGTGTAAAGAGGAAAGGTCACACCTTGATGCCAAGATGATTCATAAGTTTAATACCAGAAGGAACAATTGACCTAAACAATCTTTGGCTAAAGTGTGTTTCCAGCAGCACTTTCAGCCTCTGTCTTAAGCTGAACAAATAGAGAAATATTCACCATAAGGTTATTGTGAGATATTCAGAATCACCTGCTGGAAGAAATGGGTTGATATCCAGTTGAATGTCTCTGAAAAGCCAAGACAGAGCTCTCAAAGACCTAGAAAATTATTTTTCAGCTACTGTCCATAGAGATTGATCCATGGCAGTGGACTGTCTGCAGACAAGCCTGATTGTAGCTTTATTTGCAGGCATCAAAACTAGTCTGGAAGTGAAGATATGATGGTTTTCCTAACCTGCAATATGATAAAGCTGTGGACTCACAGAAAGGATGAAACCAAGATCAAGGGCAACACAATGACGCTTGCTGCCTTGGAAAACTGCTATTCTGCAGCCTCCTTGATGAGCAAGGTGAACCTCATTAATCCATCGCTTTGCTTGCTCTTTTTCTGTTGTCCACAAAGGCAGAGCAACAACGTGGAGATGGAGAAATCTGGGCCACCATTTCTGTGTTGGAACTGCAGCTCAGGCTCTGGGAAGAGAACTGAGAGTAGGAGTGTGTTGCAGATCCAGAGCCACCAGTGGTGAGCAGGCTCAGTCCTGACTCCGGTGGGTTGGAAGCATTTGCCACTCAGTAGGGAGGTCTACCTACAGCAAATTGATATTACCCAGAGAACACCGAGCCAAGTTGTCAGAGAAACTACTGCTTAAAAAACCCCCAGTAACTGTGTCACAGCACGATAAACATATGCACAGATTGATTTTGGCTACAAACCAATAAATTCGTACAACCAATGAGCCCAGCCTTGAGTTGTAATGAGTGAGACATAATTACGATACAACCCCCGGGCTAGCAAGGAAAAGCTAATGGCTCTTGAAATTATTTTGCTCAAAGAAAACTTTGGGTCCAAGTATGACAAGAAAAATGCAAAAGGAGAGAATATAGAAGCAAATGGAGATGTGAGATGTCCTGGTGTATGCTCTGTAAAACAGAAACGGGTAGGAATAAAGCAGAGAGAAATCCAAAAGCAAGATGGGAATCTTGAAACCGGCAGGATGATTAACCAAAGGATAGATCAAAGTTCAGAAGTTTTTATTGTGTCCAGAAGATCTCATTTTAAGAGGCAGATTGTCTCATACTCCTGTGTCATCACTTAAATCCAATTACATCTGGTAGCAATAAAAGTTGACAGACACAGCAGGTGTTATCAGTGCCATTTTTGGTAAGCAGCCATCCACACAGAGACCATCACTGGTACCCAAATGGGCACCTTTGGCAATCCCAGCACAGAACCTGAGCCTTGCCTGGATATTGAACTGGAAAGTGTTTTTTCTAGCCTAGAATGGAGAGGCTTGCTGAAGCTGAGCATGGAGCCAGGTATCACCCAGCTGCTGCTCCTTGCTCCCTGAGGGACCAGCTACAGCATCTTAGGCCATGCCACATCTTTTCCCCAAGTGCTCCTCCAGTTTGGTTTCATTCCCAAAAAACCCAAGCCAGTTTTTCTCTTCCTCTCATTTTCTTCCCATACAGGAGCTAAATAAAATCCTGTGCAGGTTTTGAAAAGACGTAATAAAGATAACATCCTGTGTTTAGATTAGAGTGGAAAATGGGATGGAGGGGGTGCATATTCAACCTTCAGGAAATAAACTGCCAAAACAGTCTCAGACTTGGGATGAAAATTTAGTTTAGATAGAGTTTGACACACAAGAAGGTTAATGTACATTCCCTGGAAACATTTGGTAGTATCCTCTGTTTGTAATATTGCACTTTGGTAAGCTGGGAAGTACATCTACACTGTCTAGGTATAACAGCCTCTTTTGTTTTGCACTGCAAATAGGAATAGATCCCAATCTGCAGTGACACATCTCCACGTCATGAGCCTCAAGCCTCACTTCCTCTTTTGTTTGAAGATTGTTTTACTTCACAGCCCAAACGATGCCTTGTAATTTCATGCAGGCCATGGTGGAACTAATACACACACAAGCTCCCAAGCTCTGTGTTTGAGACCTTATAATATGGATGCCACATTACAAACAAAAAAGATTTCAAATTATTTTATGACAGCAGCATCCCCTCTATGATTTGCACCAATGCCCACCTGCAGTTCTCCTACCTATACCTAATCTTTTTGAATGTTTCCCTCTGTTTCTCTGCCCTGTAAACTGCAGAGCACCCATTGCACCAGCTTTTGGATGGGGAAATGACTCCCACAGAAAGTAGCCACTTAGCCCCAGCCCCGTGGGAAGCCTGCGGAAGAGCAAGGAAGTGAAGCCTTTAAAACTGAGTCTCAAGTACAAAACTGGCCTCTTTTCCTCTCAGTAAGTTATTAAGCCCCTGCAAAGTCTTGAACTTCTATCACAATGGCATTTGCAAAAGAGGATTTTAATGTTTAAACAGTGCTTGAGTTAAAAATATATTGAACATTCCATTTACATTTTGGACAAAGTATATTGAATTTACCATGAAAATATTCCTATAGAGGCAAGATAAAATAAATGAAAAGACAGCTCTCCTTGTACTTCATATTTTTTTCTGTAGAACTAATATAGGATTAAAGAGGAAAACCTGGTAGCTGCAGGAACAAGTTTGAGCAATCACTTGTCACTTGCAGTTAGCACAAAAATGTATTATAACAAGGTATTACTTGTAGAATTTCCACTATAAATCTTTTATTCATTTCAAGGAATCCCAGTCCAGGCATTTGCCACACTGCATTGTCAAAAATGATGCCCAGCATAAATGGTGTGCGAGAGACCATGAACATCAGAGATAACAAGGGTACTAACACCTTATGGGCCTTAAAACCCCAGTAGTGGTATTTCTGGTCTCTCATTAAAAGTGAAATAAAACATTGTTTAAGAATGACTTTTATGCATAACTATTAAATGCAAGTGCTGATTCTTTGCTTATGGTTTTTCCCACTTTTATTCTTAAAAATTGCTGAGTAGATGTAAACAAGAAAGTAAATTTTTACAGCCCCCTTCTGTTGCTGGGCAGTAGAACAACCAAAAGCTGACAAAACCTAGCAACCTAAATGAGCTT
The DNA here is from genome assembly GCF_000747805.2 of Chaetura pelagica. Classification (NCBI taxonomy): domain Eukaryota; kingdom Metazoa; phylum Chordata; class Aves; order Apodiformes; family Apodidae; genus Chaetura; species Chaetura pelagica. The sequence continues at coordinate 208,326 of NW_009953956.1, forward strand.
CAGGACCAAGAAAACACCTGTGAAATACCAACCAGCACTAACAGAAAGAAGAAGAAAACTGGTTGAGAGGGAGCCATGGAGTAAACCAGCATGTTTCCATGGAGGTCAGGAGATTTCAGGCAATTTCTGTGGGTGAGGAAATTACACCTGCATTTAGCAACATTGCTAGCAGCAAGTGTTGAGCTGATTCACTGCTCTGGGCCAGCCAAGAGCTGGGATTTCCCTTGCCACCAGTTCCTAAAGCTGGTTTGTAGTTCAGACTTTCCCAGGTGAGAGACTTTGCCCTCACTGCTCCTTCCCTCTGCACCAGGGAACTGGTGTTGGTGGCAGGACTCCAGCCAAGCAAGGAAGGTCAGTGCCTTGGTGAGCATTGGGCCACGCTGATAAGTACCTTTCAGGAGCAGAGTGCAGCTGAGGGCAGCGCCAGGTTTGTCCCTCCAGCTCCACGTGTTTGTGCCGGCTGAACGCCAACACCTTCCCTAACCTGTGGCACCTCTTCGTCTTCTGTTGAAGGTTGCTCAGAAAATGCAACTTGACAGCTGCTACCTGGAACCGAGGGCAATTTACTGAGTCTTTTATTTTTCAAATTTCCATATTCAAATCCTGATAATTTAATATCAGGGTTTTCTCTGCTTTAGGTCTCTCTCTGCATCATCTTTCTCATCTGCCTGTTCTTCTGCTGAACTCTTTCCCTTCACTATTTCCATTGCCTTGGACTTTCTTAGCTGCATTTTCTTCCCAAGTCAGATAATTTGGGAGTGTGAAGGTCCAAAGATATGGGCTAAGAGTGAGAAACATGAGGCAGTGTAGCTGTGTCTGTGGGGTGATATGCCTATACTGCAGCTCCTAACACAAGAGAGCTCCTAACACAGGCAAGTTTATAAAGCAACTGCTGCCAAAACTCCCAGCACCTTTCTATTTCAAACAGGTAAGCAAGCCAGGAGGTCATCTCCTTCTTGTAGAGGTTCCTTTTCTCTGCTTTACTCTTTCCACCAATTCTTTCTTTTCTTCTAATTCATCCCTCATTTTTATTTATTTTTTTTTCCTTCCATTTCTGTTTTTCCTTGACTTCCAGAGGCCTTGAGGGTAAGAAACAGCTTTTGTCCCAGCTCACTTACCAGAAGTAGATGGAAATAAAAAAACAGAGATAGATTTACCAGATAGAGGAAGATAGGTTTCTAGTTTCTTTAACACATCCTTTCTCTCACAGCAGAAGCACAGGGCATGTGCTGTAGAAAATGGAGAGCAAATTAGGAGAAGGGACACACAAAATTGAAGATGACCTCCATGCTTTGGTCATTGCTGATACTAGAAGTTGTAGACTGAACCAGACTCTTTCTGCTAACATCAAGCCTCAGGGAGGCCTAAGGTAGGATAGCCAAGAATAACAACTTGCCCTTGATTTTCATCAGACCTGGAAGGTGGCATCAGTAGTTTCTCAGCATGAAATTTGGAACTGCTGCAATAACTTATGCAAGATCAAATGCCTGTGAGCCACAGAACATCACCATATGTCCCAGGTAGAACAACAACAACGTGAAGTAAAATTTTAAAATTATTTGAAAAGGTTTGAAAGGATATTTTTCCTTCTAAGTATTTTTCATGCCCCCTACTTAGAAGGGGTGCTGCCATGTTTCCAAGAGTTATTGTATTAGCTATAGAGCTCATACAAAAGGGAAAATTATAACCATAAAGGGAAAATTATAACTGATCAAATTTTAAAGAAACCTCTAAAAATAGCTTGTCTAAAGCCCGTAATGTCACAATGATAAAGTCCAAGATCTCAGGTCCCCTAAGATCTTAGAGCAAGATACATCCCCTTAGGAAGTTTGGGCTTTTCCATTAATTTGCCTGCAGGATACAGGCATTGCTTCTGACTGCAAAGGCTTGAAAGGTAACAGAGCTGAAGCAGCTCTCCAGTTCAAACTGAAATATTCCTAAAGTCCCATGCATCAGTGTCTGGGAAACAAGATGTGGCACCAAGAAGGTATTTTCTACCAGAAGATGTGGGTTCGTGCTTGCTTCTAGTTATAGAAGGTGAGGAATCTGGACCTGCTTGGAACAGTGGGTGGGCTAGAGATAGTCCTGGCAAAGATGGATTTATAGACAACATAGAGGATTTGGTTGGAAGTGCAAGATAATGTTTGCTACACTACACTTCAGCTTATCACAGTGGCACTATACCATCCATTCAGGGGTATAGCTTGGATGTAAGATGACCTCTGATGTTAAGGAGACATCACTAATAACCAGTTTCTTTGCTGTTAGCATAATCAACCACTGGTGAGAGAGAGTGGCATCATCCTTCAGAGTTAAGTCCTACAGTGTTCATTAAAACAACAACAAAAAGCACCACTCAGTAGTCAGTGCAAGTTTTGCTTGAGCCCAGTGTCTTCCAGCTCCAAGCTATTTATCAGCAACAGGAACACAATTTATATTACACAGTCTATGCTCACTGTTCAAATTTATACCAAATCAACAGAGTCATTAAGTCCTACATTTGCCTTCCCCTAATCCACTGTTAGATTAAATGGTTCAATTAACAATAAATATTAGCAGTTTATTAGATTAATAGCTACACCACTACATTAGTGTATGTGGTTGCAGAGAGACAGAGATGAAGCAATAGTTTTCCACTAAATCATTTTTAGCCAAGCAGTGTACCATATGTTGTTCTGCTGCACTCATCTCTTCTTTACAAAAAACAAAGCCAAAACCTCCGGCTTCACCTGCCACTTCTCGTTATTCAGCCACGGCCCAAGGATCTAGATGGAAATGAGGAACCAGCCTGTGCTCTGAGCAAAGCCATTGAACTCAGCAGGGCTGCAGGAGGGGAGCCAGCACAGGCTTTGACCCATTTATTTGAGAAAATTACCCCTGGACAACGAGATAATCCTCCCCAATAAGCCTGGCTATGAGCAGGAGGAAGGAGCAGATTAGTGGATTCGGTTCTGCTGAAGGGACTGATCCTCAGCAGCTGGAGAGGCTCTGCTATCCCACGCTGAAAACCCTGGTGTGGTAACATGCCAAATTGTTGCATCTGTACATGATCTGTTTTCAGCTACAAAATGGATTGCAAAATATTCTAATTTTATAAGGCAGGGGAAGAATCAGCTGAGGGGAAAGTTGGTTACATTGTCCAGGAAACTACTGTTAATGTTAATCTGCTATTTGTCAAATATCCATATGCGTTATGAATATGTGGACCATTTTGCAAGCACATGGTCTAACTGGTAAGAGAATGAAGAAATGACAGTCAGGAGACTGGATTCTGTTCCCAGCCTCATCCCTAGCTGGACGCCTTTTCATTTCTTCCAGCTCTCTCAGCCACGTCTAGTAAAATGTCTTCTCATTGTTGCAGATTCATTCTTTCCAGACCTGACCTTGCCTTGTAATTCTCTCCTTCTTTTCCCTCGTCCCTGGGTAAATCCCATCCTGCTCTGTGCCTCAGTTTTCCTCATCCATAAAACCAGGACAATAATACCTTTCATAAAGTGTTTTTAAATGCAAAGCACTGTCAGGTTTTGTTAAAGGTATTACCAGGGACTGACAGCTACATTGGACCAGGTTAATCTCAGGGACATTCTTTGCTGAGAGGGTGGGGAGAGCCTGGCCCAGGTTATCCAGGGAACTTGTGGCTGCCCCATCCCTGGAAGTGTTGAAGGCCAGGCTGGATGGGGCTCTGAGCAACCTGGTCTAGTGGGAAGTGTCCCTGCCCATGCAGGGGGGTTTATACTAGATGATCTTTAAGGTCCCTTCAAACCCAAACCAGTCTATGATTCTATGATTTGTGGAAGGGCCAAGAATGTGTTCTCGTGGTCTTCTCTGCTCACAGTTGATGAATAACAGCAGATCTGTAAGAAAACAGGAGGTCAGCAAAACTACATGAAGAACTACATTCAAGAAAAGCAACAGCATTAAAATGGGCATTTCCCATAGGGAGAAGTTTCCACCCTGTCCTGAAGTTTGAAATATGTTTGATTCACAAGAAGGAAGCAGGGCAGAAGGCCTCACCATCTTGGCACAACAGTGATTGAAAAGATCATGATTTCTCTGCTCTTCTCAGTTCAAATAGATGATAAAAAGTATTTAACTTTAGAGATGTACACCAATGGGTATATTCTTAACTCCTATGGATGTAAATAGCTGGGGGTGCATGATTGCAGTCCCACGCACTGAGATAATTACAGTTGTACAGTAGTGGAGGCATTGCCAATATCCCATAATTAATTTACAGACAGAGCATTTCCTCCTTCTTTCCCCCCATTAAGTGTACACAAAACAAATGTTCTTTGGAGTTGGCAGTTTCTCTTTAGTTTGCATATTCCTCCTAAATATGAACATTATGTTGTTTACTCATCTGTTAATGGCAGCTGATTATCAAACCATAAATATACATGTATCTAATGTTTTGTGAACATTAAACATCAGAATGTTTTAATATATGTGGGTGTATGCAGGGAACCCAGCAACCAACAATTGCCATTTAGCATGTCAGCCTCTGTAGCCATGTCTTAGTCCCTTCCAATGTCTAAGAAGGGAGAATTTCCCAGCTGCTGTTAAGATATTTGTTTGCTGCCACGTGTAAACAGGTTATTTTTAATTTTCCTTGAGCTGTCTTTCTTGCTCAATCCAGTGGTGTCATGGCTTTTTGCTGGCTTCTGGATGTCTGAGAAGGAAACTTGATGAACTTCACAGGTTTACTTTTAGTTTTAAGCCTTATCTCTCTACCTTTGCTTTTGGTCACCAAGTAAAATAAAATAAAAGGATTCAGTCACTGCTTTAGTGTGAACACTCCCAACAAGTCAGGGTTTTAATGCTAATGAGCCCAAAAGCCTCTTTTTATAATTAATTAATTCCCCAATTTATTCCTTCTTTATCATCTCCAGCTGTCTCCCTCAGCTCTCTTTTCCTCCTAAATGTCTTGCTGTTATCTCAGATTTGGTTTCTCTGGAACAGAGCTTCATTATAACCTTTCTTCTTCACAGACTTGTAACTTCAGTGTGGCCTTAATCCCAAATCTTCTGCTTCCCCTGCACATACGCTCTCCCATTTGGTTCTTTTATTTCCTTTTTTAAGTGCTAAATCCATCCTTTTCTCTTTCCTTGTGAAACCAAATCCCATGAACTTTCTCTTGTTTGCTCCTGCTGAAGTTGACTTCCGTTATTCTGTGTGAGCTTCCAGTTCCTTGAAGTCCTTCCTGATTTCTTGTCTCTTGTTTCAGAGATAACTCTTCTCTTTTGTTTCACTTCTCTACCAGCTCCATATTTACTCTTCTTTCCTATTGTCCTCCTAAGAATTTTCATTGTGCACCACAACTAACTCCCCACTCTCTGCTTGCAGTGCTCTTTTAAAAATTAGAGCTGGGCTAGAGACAGGTTTTGGATCTGAATCCTTGAAAAAGGTAAAGGGAGCTGTGTGGAGCTCCTATGTTTTTGACCTTGGAGAACAACCCAAAGAAACGGGCAACTTGGAGCCAACTTGTGCATTCCCCATCAGTACCAACTACTCTCAGCTCCAGCAGATTTCTGTTAGAGGAAGGACTGGTGGCACCTTCCTATGCCAAAGCCACTGGCAACAGCACCAGTTATGATACTTTGAGTCTAAAGAGAAATGGATAAAACTGATAGGTCCATGCTCAGTCTTCGTAATGCCTCTGAATGGCCTCTGGGCTTGGTGCAAGGGTTTAGGTCTGGAAGCCTTAGCTAAGAAGAATTTTGAACTCCAACAGTATGTTCCCAACTGCACTCAGTGTTTTGTCATTGCTTTTGGTGGAATCAGAATAGGTTGGTCAACCAGTTTTGGACACCTTGCAAGGAATACGGGGAGCATAACTTGTCTCACAGGTAGCTTTTGGAATTCCTTGAGTTAGGATGAGGCATATGTGTAATTTTCAAGACCACCATTTTTATGCTGTTCCGAGTTACAGAAAACATTTTAGCAATTTTGATCAAACAAAGGCACTGCTGTGATATCACTCCAGAAACAACGGATGAAAAATTTCACTTGCCTTTTTAGCAATTATTGATGAAGGGAATAAAGCTGCAGGTGAACACAAAGGGCTGGCTGTTTGCATTCCCTCACTGCCAGCACGCCAGATTGGATAGCAAGCAAGTCATTTTGCCTGGAAGCAGAGCAGTCGGATGCTGACAGATAGGTGTTTGTGCAGTGCAGGCTTGGCCAGGAAAATAAGCTGTCATTGCTCACACTGACCTGTGCTGTTTGATTATGATTTGGAGCCTCTCTTCTCCAAATGAATCAGAAGGCCTTGTTCAGGTGATGTTGGTCCAAGACTCAGTGATGCTGAGCACCACACGAGCCTATGAGATCCGTATCCCTGGGGCTGAGCCCTGGGGAGGGGGGGTGTTGTTTGATGGCCTCTCCCAGCTCATTTTTATTGTACAAGTCCAGAGAATTAAATAACTGTAGCTGGATGGTTTAAAAGGGCCATATAGTTTTATGAACAGTTAATAACACAGGTGTATAAAGATGTTATGAGTGGCCATATCTCCTGATGCAACCTGATGGCTGCCAGAGTTGGGAAGGAGACTGCTCCCAAGGGGTTGCTGCTCCCAGCTGCTAAGCTTAGGAGGGTTTTTGCACAGCACACTGGTGTAATAGCAAAGGATACATCTGGTTTGTTTTTTGAGGTATTCATCTTCTCATCTGCCACCAAAAACTGCCTCTGAACTTGACACTGGTAAGTTTTTTACTACACCAGATCTGTGGAATTAGTGCAGAGTGGCTCCTTTTGCCTTGTGAAATGGGCTCCATTTGGCTGGTTTATCAATGTAAAATAAAGGCCCAACAAATTTGACAAATCCAAACCATTTTGTTTTCAGAATTTTCTCCCTGACAGAAACATGGAAGTTTTCTGATTTTGTCCAGAAATGAGCAAAGACAATTGCTGAAATCTTTCAGATATTGAATTTCCACCTTGCATGCAGGTTGAGGGGAGATTACATTTCATTTGGCTGCAGGTAGAGGCCAATCTGCTAATTAAATGGCAGACCTGCTTTACTGGAGATAAAAATAAAGCAAGCACTAGTGAGAAAAAAAAAATGGGGACCAAACAACATGAAAGGATAGGAAAGGGATGAAGCCAACAACAGATAAATCCCAGTCCCAACACAAGTACCAGAAAGACAATACTCTGCTGTGCACCGAGAAGCTGAGGTCTATTAGCTGTTGATTAAGCCTCGTGAGGAGCAGAAATATAGTTGAGGAACATGAAGCAAAATACAAACAAACTCTCCTATTTTCTTGGCAAATTTGATCTTCTCTATTAGGATTATCAGAGAGCTTATTCCCTGGATGTGGGCAGTGAGGCAGATTTCCAATGCCTTTCAATTGCTTTTCTGGCTGAGGCTGGCTATTCTAATGCAACGTGACAGGTAGCCACAAACATAATCCTCAGGACCCAGTGGTGCTCAAATGCAGATGCTACTTACAGAGTCAAAGAGAAGAGCAACGCTCCAAGTTTGAACCAACCTGGACACTTACAGCTCCTGTTTCTCTGCGGCATAGTAGCTCAAAGCTCAGCTTTTCTGCCTTCTCAATTTTGGTTCCATGAGGGATATTCAGGTACTTAAAAAAGCAAAATGTTTCCAAATTGAAAAAGATTACATATTCTTTTTCTTCGGATGACTTCACTTTCCAGTATGGGGATTTAGGAATACCCATATTGGATCAGACTGTTGGTTATCTGATCTGCTTTACCTATTCTGGCTGAAGCTAATAAATGATGCTTCAGAGGAAGAAAACAGAAAGAAAACAAACCCAACACAATATATCTAGTTAATTGAACAGTTCTGTACAGGGGGAGAAAAACTCCTTCCTGATGTCCACAGGTGATGAGCATATGCCCTGAAGCATGAGATACGATTACTCTTATCATTATCTTAGCTTGCATAGCAACAAATGTAATTAGTGGTCATAAAATTATCCTGCTGTTTGGGATTATCTGTTTTTTTAAAGCACCAGAGCCAAGTGTGTCTCTGAGGTAACTTCATTTGAATAGGATGAATTTGGCCCGTGAAGTCTAAAATGTATCCTTAAGTACTAACAATAGAAAACAGCACAGGCAAGAATTGAAAGGACTTGGCTGTGGCCTCCTACAGCTGCTGTTTATCACATACTTGGGCTGTTTCTTCAAAGGCTTTATTCAAACTTGGTGTCAGTGAGATAAGAGGTGAAACGAACTGCTGGGAGTCATGACAATAAGCAAGAGAAGAATAAGATTTCAAGGCGAAACTAAGTAAATACCATTAAGCAACATGTTGCAGCAATTGAAAGGCAAGCTCCTTCCCACCTCTCCCGGCATCTCAGGAGTTCCCGGTGGATGATCACTCACAGAAAAGCCATGAGAAAGATGGACATGAGGCCAGAGAAGCATTACAACTTCTGTGTCAAGCCCAAATGCAAATAATTAGACAAATAAAAAAGCTAACAATGTGAATCACCCACTGTGTCCATTCAACAGAGATCCCTCTGCAGAAGCCAGTTAGAGGATCTGAGAGGCAAGAAGGGGTTGTTCAGCTCTGGTTAGAATGAACATGTTCACCAGGTTGGCTACCTGCAACCTACAGTGCAAAGCTGGGATGTGTGAGTAACTCAGAAACATCTCTGATAGTGTGCTAAATAAGCATGCATTCAGAGAAGATGCTCCACTGCTAAAGTCCTGGGAAGGAAGAGAAGATATTTCAGGGACACTTTGCAACTTTAGCTTTGATGAGTTCAATCAGAGCTTGAAAGACCATGATCATCCTGGTTCTGCTGCCTGCCTCCATGAGCCTGGTGGTCATAGGGGACTGTCAAGCTCAAACCTGGTTTGGCCAAGAGCTTTCAGCATGGTTAGAACTGCATTTCTTTTGTTAAAATGAAGCAAGGGCATTGAGAAGCAAACCTACAGGCTTGCTGGACCTTTGAAACAGCTGTGAGAGCAGGAGTTGCAAACCTGGTGTACCCAGACCACTCCCTGATGCATGCAAGGCTTCATGCATGGACTGTTTGCTTGGTCTTTTCTTGTACCCTAACTGTCCCAGCCCTGTCTCCTGGTGCAATCTGAATGCCCACCATTACTGTCACTTACATTGCTCACTCCTAGGCCCACTTGGATGGGCTGTGTTAGTCCAAGCAGATGGCAAAGATTTCAGGTTCCTTAGCAGGTATTTGCCCGTAACCTGCAAGAGACCATGTTCAGTGGCCTACTTTGTGGAGCAGCATTGAGGTCCCTCTCCAAGTGCTGTTATTTCCACCACAGATATTTACAGCTGGGTATTTCCCCATATTTTTAAATGAAACAAGAACTGCTAAGGACTTCTGGGAGAAAAAAACACAGGACTGAAAAGAAAATGTATTCACAATGTGTAGGTCTTCAGTGCAGAGCAAACTCAAGCTTGAACATTGCCTTCATTATGGCCCCAAAATACCTGTCACATGGTAAATAGTTTTTTCAACAGAGGGTGTCTGAATCATCAGGGTCCATAGGCCAGGGACCACATGTATGGTGAGACCATAATCTAACTTAAGTGCTGGTGGTCCTTGATTGCTTCAGGGCATCTCTGGGTAGGACAAAGAGTTCAGCATTATTAAAGTGTGGGTAGATACCCGGAAGGTGTTCCCCAAAGGAGAACAAGGTTCCAGTGTGCAAAACTTTATAAACCACTTGGCATTGCCCCTGAAAATATTACAAGAATTGATAGAACATATACCAGTACCAGCATCCAAAGGACAGACCAATAGAGATAAAATAGGTGAGCACTTTTATTGCTGCTTAAAGGATTCACCTATTTGTCAAGGTTAACTGCATCTTTGAGGCAAGTCATTTTTGTTGTAATCAAGTATCTTTCACTGCTGTGTCCTTCTGCTTAATGAAGATGCCCTCAAAAGATTAAAGGTAATTTAAGCTGGCAGTTGCTTGCTCTCATCATTTTACCTTGAGCCCCACGGTGTGCTCTTTAAAAGCCCCAACTCCCAGCCAGGTGACTGTGTGAGAACCTCAGCATTTGCTTCAACAAGGATAGAGTGACTAGTCATCACAGCTGTGGATGAAAGCATGAAGATGTGACCCGGGTGCATACTAAATGGCTTGGAAACCAGAAGGTGAAGAAACCCCAGCATGTGGATTTACTTACATCTCATTATTTTCAGACCAGGTTTGGAAGCTGTGACTCATGGTCTAGGAGTGTGTTGGAGATGTAAATCCCTGCTTTTTGGATACAGGGCGTTTGGCTGCCCACGCTGGACTGAATCTGCTGATATGAAGAAGCACTTTGCACCCAAGAGAGTCCTCCAACATGTACTGGGTGCCAAAGTCACAACCACTCTGCTTGGCTCTTTCACCCAGTGTGGGTTAGAGCCAATCACTTGTCCTGTCTGTTCCCTCTGTCCCTTCCTGAGGACAGTCACTTTGGCATTTGGCCTGCCTCTCTGTGTCTTGCTCAGAGGTGATGTGCAATGACTTGCACTCTGATGCCCTCCCACTCCTTGTGCACCTAAGCGGGTGTCATCACTGGTGGCCATCACCAGGGCACAAAAAATGCATTTTAATGCCACCTGCTTTATATGTGACCAGGGCCCTCTACACCTCCATGAGGAATGTTACATTTCAAAATCAGAGTCTTCTAGGTGAGCAACACACCTTTGTTGCACAAACCATACCCACAATTCTTGATGGCTAGAAAATACAATATTTAGTCACAGTGCTGTAAGTTAAAACAGAGTAGACAGCAAAAGGATGAAATTATACCCCAACAGACTTCTAAATGAGAGAATAGTCTGTGTTAGGGAACATTATTCATTTAAATAGCAGAAAGCTTATAATTTCAACGAGGCCACCATTTCCATAAAAAAGCCTGCATTTGGGATATTTTTTTTCCTCTTTTCCCTTTTGCAGATTGCAGTTAAAATGAATGAACCTTCCTGCTTACAGAGAAATTCATTTTGATTTTACTTCGCCTTTTTCATGTCAATTACAGAACACTTTGTTAAAATGATTACATAATTTTCACAGAAGCTTGGTATTGCAGGCTGGAGGAGATAAACCCACTTAAATGTGACTAATGTACTCTCAAATTCCTGCCCAGAGCAGTTTCTCATCTCGACATCACTCACACCATCTTCCAAAACCCCTGCACAGAATCAGTGCAAATGTCAGCGACGAAAAAGCATCTTTCTCTGCTGAGGGAGGTACCACGTGAACTCTGGTTTTAGGCAGAGAGTCAGAGGTCATTTGCTGCTAAAAACTGTGTCTCCTCAGTCCTCAGCTCATCACTTGGTTCCTGTCTCGTGAGGAGGTTACACTGAATGGTGCTGGCACCCTTCAAGGTTACTGTTCCAGAAAATATTTGCAAATAATTTGACATGCTGTCAGCTAGCAGGCAGCAGGGAACTCATATAATTCAACATACTAATGTGGGTTTTCACGCCTAAAGCTATAAATAAGCTTGATATTCAAAAGTTTCTGTAATGTTTATTTAATAGCAATATTTTATAAATAAATCTTGATTATTCCATTGCACTCCAGTGGAGATCTTCCAATCTAACAGTTGTTTCTAACCCCAGGCCTCTCCTCCTGACCCCTCCTTGACACCCACATCTCCATTAAAGAAATAAAACACTTCCTTCTCAAAACCTTTTCCATATACAAGGGAATTTATGGCCATGGTAGCTCTTCCTTCCTTCCCATTTACTTTGCCCAGTAAAGTCTTCCCTGGAGATTTTACTGGACTTCTGGTTGTAGAAAAATACCTGCAGGAACTCTTGGGAGTCCAGCTAAAGAAAAGTCCCTATGTTGGACATATCCCACTTCAAATGCATGAAGTCTAAAGGAAATGTTGCATCAGCTCCAGGTGGAACATGGGCCCACTGAAACCAAGATACAGGACTGAGCATCAATGGAGACTTTTAGGAACTTGGAGACCTCAGGTGGGCTTCACACTCTACAGCTGCTCTTTAGGATGCCCTCACTCCTCCTGTGCCTAGCAGCACCACAGAGCAGATGATGCTGGAATTCAGCTGCTTCTCACCGGCCCTGTTCCTGCACAGTTCTGCACAGCATCAGTTCACTGTCTCCCACCTTTGTGGCTGAGAAGCAACACAAAGCCCACTGAAACCAAGATACAGGGCTGAGCATCAATGGAGACTTTTAGGAACTTGGAAAACTGACCCTTTTCTGCACAGCAGCTGCTGGCAATTGTTTCCTCTTCTATCCATCAGAAAACAATTCCTCAGAAGCTTTCCAATTCAAATGAAGCCTTTAATTGGAAAAGTGCTCCCATGGAGCTGCATACGGTTTGGACCATTGCTCTACTGTGATATTTTGGTTTTCTGAATGACTGTGATTTTCAGCACACTGTCCACAACTCAGCAAAATAATCCTTCTCTGGGGAAAACCAGCAATGCCTGAAAACAGATCATCACAGTCATGCATGACCCACTACATACATGCATTGTGTGTACTCTACATGTATTGTCATGTATGTTTGGAAGGCCAAAGCTTCTCAAACGGCTGGTTCTTTGTGCAGAGGGGACATTGCTGTGGTGAGAGATGCAGGAAGAATTTCTCTGCTCCCTGTTGCTAAATGGAAACGCAAGGCTGAGAGTGCAGAATCTAATACCCAAGGATCTAAGCATGTCTCCACATCTCAGCCTGGATTTTGGAAAAAAAAAGCAGAAGTATCTGTAGCTAATGGCCCTGCACAGGATCATGGACATTCCTGCAGGATTCTCCTTGCTAGACTGGAGTTTAGACAGGAGTTCTCTGTACTTCAAGTGCCAAGGAAATCAATGACCAAAAATTCTGCATGACATCAATATTTAACAGCAGTATCACCACTACTATTCAAAGCCTTCTGTACCATGAAGGACTGGGCCCCAAATGAGCCAACCTCAATTTTCTTCTCAACAGGGGAAAGGGAAGTGAGAATGAAACATCATGAAATCTCATCAATGAAACAACTTCTTTGTGCTGCACTCTGTGCAAATATTTGGATTACTAAAATGAATTTATGAAGCAATTACTTTTAATGCTATATGAGGAAATTAAGTACTCATTGATTCGTGATTTACAATCTAAAGCTAAAAGATCATGAAAAAGCAAATACAACTTAATTAAATGTCCTTTGGCTTTGCTACTATTGCAGACCTAACTCATAAAGTAAGTAAAACAAACCATTTTTAGAACATAAATGAGTATTGGTTCTTCTAGTTCAGACAACTAATAATTTACTGATTAAATATATTCAGCAAAGTTTAGCCATGTGAAAGATTTTTCCAGCGGCTTCTGGGTCTTAAAGGAAGGATAAAAACTGACTGGTACAGATTCAAGGAATTCATTGTGCTGCAAGTGACAGGAGCATTTGCTATGAAAAGAGGAAAACAAAAGGCTGTTTCCGTTCTTTTTACACTGGGAGAAAGATTTTAATATATTCATGGAGTAGAATATATTGTGAAAGGAAGGGGTCTTTATGGTCTCTCCATTGGCAACACGCTTGTGATTATTCACTGCTGACACTGAGCCCATTAACCTGGGGAAATTTAATCTCATACTATAGTAATGTTGCTATTTTTCCACTCTGAAGTGTAAATAATTTGGGGAAAAAAAAACAACCAACAAAACCCCACCCAGGTTTTTAGAACGGAAGATCCCAAGTGATGGATTCCATCAGTTAAGTTGTCAATTTGACTCTTCCTTGGTACTGCAGAAGCAAGTGAGCTGAGTTCAGAAAAGGAGTGAAGAACAAAACCCTGGTATATAAATCATGGAAGACCATCCATTGTGACCACATATTTCAGCAAGATAAATTGTTTCTAAATATACTGGGTTGGATATCTCTCCCTTTCAGTCTGTGAAGGGCTGTTGCACGTGCAGACTGAAGGAGGACATTTAAGACAACTCTGATGCCTCTTGAACTTCATGTGTTTCATGCTTAAGATGAGGACAAGGCATTTGGATGTCTCTGCCCTCCATGAAAGTCTTTCTGCGTCCTCTGACCCCAGTTACAGCCCAAAAGCTCTAGAGGGTGTGATTGCTCCCAAGGAGTGGCAGCAGTGGTAAACACCACCCCTGTAGAAGAGCAGGGACAAACACAATCAGCTTTCCACATCTCGAAATGCAGATGGGAAGGAAGAGAGGTACAAAGCCTACAGCCTCCCTGCCTCAGGTATCTTGAGCTCAGCTGCACTGAAGAGACCTGCAGAGCCTCATTTGCTCCATCCGTGATAGAGGCAATTATCTTAATCATCATTTTCATTGATGAAGAGTGTGGCCATCACCTACCATCTGCCCAGGTGGTGAGAGGGCTGCAGAGGGCTATTCCACTATTCCCTGCATGAGGGGGGGTGCTATTCCCTGCATGTGTGGACATGGCTACCTCCAAACACTGCTGACAGAGCTAATGGTGGGTTGACCCAGGTATGTCAACAATAAACTCTCCCAAGTGAATTAGCCCAGTGGGTGTATTGCTGCCAAGATCCAAGTCAGTAACTTGGCATCCCATGTATCTCCACGTGCAATTACACTGGCTCCTTCATGGAGGAAAGGAGATGAGGTGGCTCCAGTCTCAGACCCCATAACTCAAAGGATATGATGCTTCTAAACCCTGGGGCAGGAAGTTGCTGAGAACTGGTACTTAAGTGCAATTGATGATTGATGTCACAGTGGTCCAGAGAATAAACCCCACTTGACAAAGGTA
>NW_009953956.1:223099-237939 GCF_000747805.2 Chaetura pelagica
CTTGGAGCTGAGGAAGCATCTGTCTTTTTAAAACCTCATTACTGTAGAGTACAAGGGCTCCAGCACACAAACCACAAATTATATCAGGTGAGTAAGTTACCATACATCAGCTGGTCAGCATGCTTCTCTGAGTGCACAGAAAATACACGGTCCCTTGAGCAAACTCAGCCCTCTCTGTTTTACACTCCCCTGGGAAAACATGCTGCCCTGCAGAGGACACAGATTGGAAGTGCCTACAGAGACAGTTACCCAGGCCAGCTGATGTGCAGTAACATGCTGGGGATGGGTCACTTTTCTGTTCTCCTGAGCCACCCTCAGGCTGGAGACTACAGACTACAGATGCTTTATTGAGGTACCTTATCTAAGGAGCCTACATGACCACAGGTTCTCTCTGCCATTGATGGAGAAATATTGGTGTCCACAGAGAATTCCCAACTCAAGAAGAAATACTGAGGGTATTCTACTGTTTTATAAAAAATACAACAGTCTCTTCTCCTAATTTAGAGGGAACATGAACATCTACATTTTTCAAGCAATGCCATTTTTAAACATCTATAGTTTTAAAAGACTAAATTTGTTTTCAACTTAAAAAGCAAAATTACAGTGACCTCTGGAAAACGTCTTTGCTTAATCTATCAAACACAGGAAAACAATCCCATTGCAACAATAACTGTAAAGTCAATGTGAAATTGACTGTATTTTCCTGGCTTATCACACAAGTCTAAACATCTTTTTTGCTCTTTGTCATGATCCTTTGCAACAAATGAACTCACATCTCGTTCTAAGGGCCCAGAGCCCAAAAGTGGAAGGGCATGAATACTGATCCTAGAGCTTCAGAGAGACACAGAAAAGATGCTGGTGCTTGATTTGTGGAAAATACTTATGTTTTCCTACAAACTGCAGCTTGCTGTAAGAATTCACCCTTGTTACTGTGGTTGGTGTGGAGGGGGGGTGAGTGACAAGCAAGATGGACAAAGTCTGATCCTCCTCCTATCAGTGTGTTGTTGTGAAGCTGAGTTGATTGGTGCACACAAAGGACTCAGATACTACCATCAAGACTACAGTAGATTATTATCTCTATATTTAAGGTACATTGTGAGCAAAGTCTGGATAGTGTACACAAAATAAGGCAGGAAGGTCACCAGCTGAATGAAAACCAGGATGGAACTTGCCCTTGCAATTTGTTCTGTGCATTCTGAGCACTGAATGAGTCCTTTGGAGAAAATAGCACATGACCATGTAACTAAAGAAACCATCATTTTCCACAAGCACAGAGGGACTACATTATGCATGCAGGTTTGACACTACCTGTCTACTCCTGCAAACTTTCCCACCAAGGCCTTCCTTTAACATAGATTCTTTACATGTCTACTGAGTGTCTGATGTGGTTTGCTTCAGGACTTGCAGCTCTCATGTTTTCTCTGTGAGAATGCTCACCATGGGTTTTAATATCCTGTAGCAATTCTTCAAGAGTTAGATCAAAAGGTAATGGAAGGTAACAGGAGTCTTTTGTGTCTCTAAGTACCTGTGGTAGCAATCTTAAAATGGATTCCTTTCCAGACAGAAGTCTGGAAGAAAATCTTGGTTGCCATATAAGTCTACACTATCCATTTGATATTTTAATCCACCTTCTTTGGTCACAGTGAGTTCACAGTATCACAGAATTGTCAGAGTTGGAAGGGACCTCTAGAGATCATCCAGTCCAACCCCCCTGCTAAAGCAGGATCCCCTGAAGCACATTACCTAGGGCTGCATCCAGGGGGGTCTTGAATATCTCCAGAGAAGGGGACTCCACAGCCTCCCTGGGCAGCCTGTCCCAGGGCTCTGTCATCCTCATGGTAAACAAGTTTTTTTCCTATTTAAATATTCCTATTTTCTTTTAAAAAAATAATTAAAAAATCATGTGAGAATGGCACCATGTCTGACACAGTGGAAAGGGACCCAAAACTGCATTTGAGTTCAATTTGGAAAATACACGACTTCCCATATTTTGACCAAAATATTTGGTTAATCTGAACTATTTGTTTCTGCTTCTTCTCATTTTGACAAAAAAATAATATTAAATTATTTGGTAATTACTTAAACTAATACAGTGTTTCCTGTACCTCAAGTCCAGAAGCAGAAAAATCCAATATTCAAAGACTCTGTTCACTGTTGCTTTCCACATTGCCATTTTACCTCAGTCCTTCTTCTACCTCAACATACAAAAACTCTCTCCTGTCAAATCCTGGTAGTTGCTCGTTTTCCATTGCCTCTACCTCACACCTTATTGCAACATTTCCATTATAGCAACTACTTAACTTTTTGAGAGTGGAACAGGGATGGTGCAGTTCCACATTCATTTGCATTATGTTGTATGAAAAGTGGTTGCTATGAAAATAATCATGCCATAAATGGGAAGAACATGGCTCAAGGTGAACAATATCCAACAGAAGTGGACGTTTTTCTTGAAACCTCTCTCTATATTACTGTGGAAAGGTTACACACAAAAGCAGGTAATGTGCAGAACATAAAGGTGAAGAGCAGTGTATCTTAAAATGACCCAAACCAAGAAGAAGATAATGCTATATGTATAATGAAACAATAATAATATCTTTAATGCCTCCAGAGAGAAGTGTTAGCTATTTTCCTTTATCTGACAGTTACAGAAACCCCAAAGTAATAACAAAGATGTATGATAAAACAGACTGACAACCTATTGTTGTGTGTTTTGAGAGAAAACCACTGAACAAAGGCATCTTAGGCAAAGGAAAAAATTATACCAAATGAGAAGAGAGGCAGAGGGACTGCAGTAGGAGGATATCCTGATATCTATGGACATAAAAGCACCAAATGTGGCTGTCCAGAACTTGCTTGCTCCCTGAGTGAGGTCTGCCTGAGCAGACCTACTACCTCTTCTGAGGGATCACATAGAAAGTTCAGCTTCAGCACTTTACTTCATCCTTATGTAGTTCATTGACAAACCTGCACCAGGCCTTGATCTTTTAATCCACTCCAGGATGTATAAGAGGTTTAAAGGCCTCCTATTTTTAAAACTCTACATGTTTCTCCAAAGAAAGATAGATTCTCTAGAAGTGGATGTGCTGATCCAAAGAACATTCAAATGCTCTGAACAAAAGGAGCACAGCATTAATTTACAATCTCCTGATGACTGCCTTTCAGGATGTGTGTGTAGAGCCACATGCATCAACAGTCTGGGTGAGCCTGGCATGGAGAAGGGCAGCCAGACCACCTCTGTGCAGTCCCGGATGACTAACTCCAAAACAATCTCTGGGGAAGAGTTAGGGGCCAAAGGCTGTATTAATGTCTGCATCTTACATGGACAGGAGAACTGATCCCTGGCTTAGACACACAAATGCCATTCTGGTATCTCAAACAGAGCCTACTGTTTGGATGATGCTCTCAGGCACATGGTGTGACTCTAGAGGTGCCCTACACTGGGACAGGAGTTGGACTTGATGATCCTGATGGGTCCCTTCCAACGCAGCATATTCTAAGATTCTATTATTCTAGTTTTTGCATGAAGTTTCAGGTTTTTTTGTCTTTTGCTGTAAGGGCTGCAGTTTAGCCCAAAGCTGCCCCAGGTCCTCTCAGTGATCCAGCGGGGATGGTTCTCATCCTCTGTACACAAGCTGCTGGCTTCTGGTACAGAGGGGGCTTCTTCTCCACTCCACTGCTCAGCCTGTGTATGGTTCCTAAATGCAGCCCATAAGGCTTGATGTAATTAGCAACCAAGATTCCCTGTTTGCAGTCGAACTGCAACCAGCTGCAGTTAGGCTGAGCAGTGAAATGCAGAGGATTCACCACTGCCTGCAGGGATAAGAGGGATCAAACAGATGACTCAGTAGAAGAAATGTTTAATTATACATTGAACTGCTAATACTTAACTATTGAATTTGTTTGCTCATTTTTAGAAGAGTGAGTCAGGTGCCTGACTTCAGAAGTTTACCTGATGCCAGAACCTGCTCCCTGTAGGGAAGCACCAGTACTCTAGAGAAGCCTGTAGGTAAGTACTTCATAAGTGATGATCTGTTCTGCACAACATCTTTCCCCAGTGCTAAAGCTGAGTGGATTTTAATTCCACAGCCAGATCTGGTTGAAAGTGAATTTCTGACGAAGTGTGCAGCCAACCTAAGGAAGCTATTAGGACCTGTGACCTTGAGCTCAATCTAGAGGACTCTTTACGGGACCCCTTTGCCTGCAGGCAGTACAATAAAAGTGTTCAGCAAGCTGGCCTACAGAGGGAATCTGACATACCAATCAGTGCTGGAGAGATTGATTTCAAGTAAAATAGCAGTGAAGGACATTTGGGTGAATAAAGCAAGCCTGGAAGGGTAGGAAGTCGTGCAGCAGAGGATGGTCTCTCTGAAACGTTCAGGTGGTCTTTCATCTATGTCCAAATAATGAAACTGGGCACAGCTATGGATAGACCCATGTATAAACCCAACTTCATGACTAGGAGCAAGGGCGGGAAACCAGTGGAGCTGGTGCTGTTTAAAATAATGGGGAGGTACACTCCACTGTGAGCCGTATGTCCCTGAGAAGGAAACATGAGAGCCTGAGCCACAATGGAGCTGGGAAGTGCTCTCCAGGGCCAGTAACTTCACAGCCCAGGGAAGAGAGCTGGAGCACTGCCTGCTACAGAGAAGAGACAACTCTGGAGGCAACAACTCCAGACAAACTGCAGCACTGCTGCTGAGCCAGGCTACTGATGAGCAGCATGAGTGCAGGTCCAGCAGCAAACCCACTGAGGGGTCAACTGCAGAGCATGGACATCACCATGGACAGACTGCTCAGTGAGAAGGACTGATAATCCAAATAGTGTAACCCACAGCCCACTGATACCACCCGCGTCCCGGGGGGGCTGCTCCAGAATGGCTACTAAGTTGTCTCAGACATTGGATATGGCACCTCAGATACCTCTACTTTCTCTTTTCCCTGTGATAGAACAAGTTTCTTTTCAGGCAGAGGTTGTGCTGCCAGGAACGACCTGCACAGTCCTGGCCTTCCAGCACACACATTTGATCTGCAAGAGGAGTGGGCACACAATCACATTTCTGCTAAAGGAGCCAAAGAAGATGAGAAAAAATTCCTGGAGTACAGATAACACCTGATTCAGCAGAAAACCTCATGCTACAATCTATCAAAAATTTTCAAATACATTTGAACTATAAGAGTCAGTTTGGATTGAATCAGCTCATTGCATCACTTGCCTGTGGCATTTTGGATCCAATACCAAGAGCCTTAGTGCCAGATTTACTGTATCGATGAACCACAACCTCAGCTGCTGTCAAAAAGCAAAAGCAGGAGGAAAAGGCTTTATTTCAAGCATCTATGAAATATTTAGAGACAAAAAAGGACATTTGGATGTGAGAGAAGGCTATAAGAAACAAGGAGGCTGATAGCATCTTCTAAAACATCCAAGTATTAGCAAAGATGTGATTTCTGAATAATTCAGTGCTGTCATGATCAGCAAGAGTGCTATATCTCTGAAGCCAAAACAACAAGATTTCATTACACCCTAATAACATATAGTCTTTAGGCTGCAATATTCATCAGATCAATACTTTTTATTTCTATCAGGACATTGTACATTTGTTTTGTTATCCCTCTAGTATCTCCAGAGAGTCTGTTGTTTTACACAAGAAGAGTCAGCCGGGTTACTCTGTTATTATAATGAATTTTTCTGAAAAAGACAAAGCACTCAGAAAATTGCAAACTCCACTTTAACCAGCATGGTTTCTAGCAGTTTTAATAAGTGTTTTAAAAAAACAAACCACCCTGACAGCAAACAATTGTGTTTATCCCCTGCCTGCAAAGATCTGCCTGCTCTTCAGATCATCAGTTTCTTCGAATGACTAATAAGAGTCTTAAGAGCACGCAAGGCTCCCAGCACCTGCAATTCAACAGTTGGAAATGAGCTATAATTTGCATTAAAAATAAAGCCAGTCGTGCCCTAGAACTTGGACATTGCAAGCTGCAAAACAAGATACACTGACTACCCAGGCTTATGACACCGTGCTCCCGTGGCATCCAGCACTCCAATTAAAAGTGTGTCAGCACTTCTTTTATGAAACTCTACTTCTGAGGGCTTTATACCAGCTGCTTAACTTCATGTAGCATGAATGTTCACAGTCCAGCAGCAAAGATACTACGTGCAAATTGCCCCTGCTGTGCAGAAAACAAGCCTGGAGAACTAGAACTGTGAAATGCAATAAAATGTGAAATACCTCTGTTAATAATATACACCCCCAGTCTCATCTATACATCCTGCAGTAAGTATCCTGTGACAAGGGACATGAAGGGGCCCCAGAGACTAATGCAAAAGCTAAATTTGGACTAAGCTGGACATAGTACAAATACCCCTGCATCCTTCAGCAATGGGACACCAGCTGCAGCTGGGACCCCCAAACCCTCAAAGAGGTTTTGGGGAGGGCTGAATTTCCTGCTTGTTCTCTCCCTGCAGTACTACACAGAGAAAAACTCTGTGTGAGGAGCCAGGTATACTCTTCAGACCAAGACAAACCTCCTAGACTCTTTGTTTTATTGCACATCATTCCATTTAGGAGACAGCTGAAGAATGTTTCTGCTTTTGTGCTCTTCTATCTAATCAGAAAAATTTGACCTTACATATAAAATCAGTAAAAATAGTTTACAACACTGTGAAAGAAAATAAATGATTGAATTGTCAACGAAAACAGGTTCAAACAAACAATTTTGATAAAAAATGTAGCCTACTGTCTAAGTCTTTATAGTTAATATGACTGCCACTGTGCTGATTATTCAAACAGCTTTCCTTTTTCATTTAACTATCCTCTTTGTGTCTGATGAAATTTTATCAAAAGCAAAACATTGCCTACTGGTTCCAACAGAAGATACAATTTAAATACTTTTTCTTTGCTCTGTCACAGCAGTGATTCAACTAACAAAACACTGGTGGGATCACATATGGTGCAGATGCTCTGCAAAGTTAAAATACTATCAAGATCATCAATCTGAGCAGCTTCAATAATCTGAGTTACATTTGGTAATCAACAGCAAGATCCTCCCTCGTGCCACACGCTGTTGACCGCCCGTCAGCTGCTGAGTAGCTTGACCAAGCTGAGCCAAAGCCAAAGAATGTTCCTACATGCTAGCTGAACTCATGCAAAAGAGATGTACAATATAGAAACACCCAATCATTTAGGTTAGAAAAGACCTTTAAGATCATCCAGTCCAACCATTAACCCAGCACTGCCAAGGCCACCACTAAACTGTGTTCCTCAGCACCACATCTAAATGGCTTTTAAATCTGTCCAGGGATGGTGACTCCACCTCTGCCCTGAGCAGCCTGTGCCAGGGCCTGACAGCCCTTTGGGGGAAGACATTGCTCCTAATATCCAATCTAAACCTCCCCTGGCACAACTTGAGGCTGTTCCCTCTCATCCTAGTAGAGAGTGAGAAGGTCAAGATAAGGTTGATAAGAGTGATATGAAATATTCTTGGTTCTTTTTTCCTGGCTATAGCTTGGAGCACTGCAATACCTGACAAGATAAATTTCAAAATACACTACCAAAAAAAACCAAACCAAACCAACCCCCCAAAACTTTAAACTCAAAAAACCTAACTTCTCCTTCTAACCCTTCTGTTGTAGCAAAACATGAATTATGCACCAAGGTAAGTGCGAGGATAGCTGTGCTCCTTATAATAGCTGAAGGTTGAAAGTAATTCTTACCAGGAACAGGAGAGAATCTAGTATTTTAACTATCTTTTCTCACTCAAGGCAATGAAATGTAATCTCCAAGGCAAACTATAAGTTCTTGGTGAATGTGGGACAGTAGCATGTAGTCTCCCCACAGCCTAAACCTCTTTTCCTAAAGTAGCTTCAGATGTGATGAGGAATAACACTCTAATCCTTTCCTAAAAAATTATTATTCATCCTGTGCAATAACTGCAGTCTGTGGCTGCCCCTCAGAATACTGGAAGTATCAAATTATTCATAAAGACAGATTTAATATGGTTATCACTACACTATGGCAGACTGGCTCACAGGAGAAAGTACTAGCTGCTATTTACATGTAGGTGACCCATCCAATGCTCTTCACAGTCTTATTGTTTTAAGCTATTATATCTGAGGGCTGCCATGTCTCATTTTTCCCCAAACTTACCAAATTCT
Source organism: Chaetura pelagica (assembly GCF_000747805.2). Lineage (NCBI taxonomy): Eukaryota > Metazoa > Chordata > Aves > Apodiformes > Apodidae > Chaetura > Chaetura pelagica. The sequence goes on from NW_009953956.1 coordinate 231,255, forward strand.
ACTAAAATGAGAGTCAACATGACTCCTGGCACAGTGCTGGGAATGGGAAGACTTGGTTTCTAGGGCTGTACCTGTCACTGCTGGGCTTGTCACTGGGACAGTCTCTTCTCTCCACCTGTTATGTCACCAACGGGAAGATTTGGGAGGAAACAGTCCTTCTGCAAAGGACCTGGGAAGATGAATCACAGGCTGCTTCAGGGATGTCATTAATGTTATTCTGCCAATCAGCTGCAATTAGGAGTGATTACTGCTGCCTAGTGCAAACGACTCTGGAACAGGAGAGCACTGATATAAATCAGACAACCCATTTCCGTGCCTTTATTATCAACCAGAATCTTGTCATGGACATCAAAGGACTTGGGACATGCCCAGTTACATTCAGATTCCTCATCTTTGTGCAGATGTACATATTTTATTATTTAGAACTAGGGGCAGTTAAATGTTTATTTAAGGCACAAAGGAGATATCATTACCACTCTATTTTATAACACAGTATCTATAACGCTTCTGTTTATGGCTCATTCCCTAGAATGAACTGGTTTTCAAATGCGGAACAGGCATTCAGGGCTTTGTGGCACAAATGACAATCCTGACTTACTTATTCTTACCAAGGCCCAGACCTTTTCCCTAAGTTTTGGTAGAGCTGTGCAGAACCAGATTAAAACCTTTCTACTAGAAAAAGTGTTGCTGACCCTCACTGAGTTTAGCTGTCAAAGGGTGACGGTGGCATTTGGGTATTTAGGAATACTTCTAGTGCCATTCCATATAAAAGTAGATCCCTTTCAGAGGTGCAGTCCAGCACAACAGAGCAGCCCTTGCTCTACAGTTAGAGGATGCTGCTCCTGATTTTCATGATTGCATTTGAAATTGCAAGACTTGGGGCTAAAAAAAAGAAGGGTTTCTAGCATCTTACCTTTTTCCAAAGTTGTTGACACTTCTGTTTATTGAATCTGTTGCTTTCATGCTACTAAAATGTACTGGTTTCAGTTTAAGTATAAAAAATCCTAAATTTTTGGTATGCTAATGTATTTATATGAGATGTATAGGCATTAGATCTGCAATGAGACTATTAGTAACACCGGAACTGGGCTATCTCTGTTTTGAATGTTTAAATATTCAACTCCAAATGATGCTCAGAGATTTAAAGCTCACAACATATTCAGTCCTTTTTGTCATAAAACTCTCTTGCACTGATGATTTTACTGAGCTTTGCTTGTGTACAGGCACTTAGCAGAAGACCAATTGCATAACCTTTTTCCCCCTACAAGCATTCCTGAGGCTAAATAAGACTTTACCAGCAACAACAACAGCCATCAGTTATCTATGCTGTAGTGTAAACAATGAAATTCTTATTATGTACTCAGAATTCACAGAGCCATTTCCATGGTAACTCTGTTTTCATGTCATATCTTTAATGAATAGGTAATGAAAGAAATGCTGCATTTACAACTTCATTACTAGTAAAAAAAATACAGCAGTAAATTTGAATTATAGTAGCTGTCATTTTTAGAATATGCTGAAGATCATGCAGGAATTTCAAGGCTGTCATTTTGAAGTGACAAAGTAAACACAAGCAGAAAAATATACCAGGCACTCTTGGTTTTAATTCCACTCTTCTGTTTGTTCTGCTATTCATAATTTTCTGATACAGAGTAAAAGCTTAAGTAATAAAGCAAGGTCATCTTGGGATGATGGGGCAGGCAGAGTTGGAGACAAGTTGTGTAGTTGTGAACACGTGTAGCAATGCTGCTGAATTGTAATGACTTGATCCATCATATTTTAATTACATAAATCACCAAAGTGCTGACTTCTATAGGTATTACTTTCTGGAGAGATACAAAATGTATCACGGGCTGGAGATGATGTTTACCTGTGGGAAAGGGCTAGAAAGTGATTTTGGCTGGTATGACAGACAGAGAAGGAGATAATCAGAGCCAGCCAGGTGAGTGAGGCAGAGCAGGGTTGCAGCATAAGCCTCCCAGATATTTTAAGTCCTCCATTGACTTAAACACAAAGTAAATCAATGAGCCAATCCAACAGGAGCTGCCAGCTGGCAGTGCCAGGTCCAGCTCACAGGAACATACGGCTATTTGAAGGCAAGAGGTAAATCAAAGGAACTTTCCTTATTTAAAATTTCTGTGGGCTTATAGATTAAATCTCTCCATTGCCCCTCCTCACCGAGAGTTGAACTGCAGCACATTTGAGTGGGATGCCAAAATCTTACTTCTTGTGAGCCACAGGGCAGGAGTGAGTGCCCTACTATGTCATGAGCCGCACAACAGCTTCTCTGGAAGCTGAACTTCCTCCTTCCCATCATAGGCTTCAGCAGAGTAACCCAGAGTCATGACTCCTCCACAAATCCCTAATATGTGGTTTGTTAAATCTGCTGTTTCTTATTTCACATGTGAATACACAGGAATCTGTGTGCATCAAAAGGCTCAGAGCCCACAGACCAAACAAGGACCTCTAGAAAGTGTCTGAATCCAATACCAAGCTCAACAGCCTTGGGTTGACTCATGAACACTGGGGTTGGCCTGGGCACAATATTCCTTAACTGTGTCTTGGACATAGATATCATTCTGGCAGAGGCATAGGTAGATCTTGGGAAGGGGGAGAGGATATGATGCCCCTTAGGAGTGCCCAGGGTTTCCAGAGCACACCCATACCACCAAGAAGCTCATCTCCCCATGGTGGGGCAGACTGGACCATGGGCTTCTGAAGAACAAGTTGGGGCTCCCCACTCCTCCTGGGAGCTTGGGCAGCTCCTCAGGCTGGAGGAGGCAAATGGTCCCAGCCTTTCCTTCACCCACCACTCCCAGTGATCCCTCAGTGTGGAATGAGCCTGGCAGCCACCACATAGGGGTTCAATTCAACAAAACAGACCCTTCATGGGGCTTCAGCCAGGCTTGTCCTCCTCTTGCTTGGGCAAATCACAAAACAAAACAAAGAGTATAAACACACACACAAATCCCCAAAAGCCAAGGAAAACCGGATTGTGGAAAAACAGCCCGGAAAGTGGCCCAAAAGCATGGGTAGGTGGAAGGGTAAATTGGTGCTCAGTCAGTGCAAATTTTCATTTATTCAGATTCAGATAATTTAAAATGAAATCTTACCAATGGGGACAGAATAACCAAGCATATTAAACACTACTGCTGTTTGGGAGATGCTGGGAGAGAGGTGTGTGTGTTTGGGGGGTGTGTTTGCCTACAAAGAAGATTTGTTAGTTCACAAAAGCAGTGATTTGGGAGAAACCAGCGACGGTGCAAAATCATTATAGATGGAGGCCAGAGATGTTGCAAAGATTGAACTTGTTACAGAAGTATTTTATAGCCCACCTGACCAAAACTGAACAACTGGACTGTGAAATGATTGAGCAAATAAAAAAAAGCAGTAAAAATGCTGGAGTGATAATAATAGATGATTTTTTAACTACCAGAGCAGCATAGGCTGGAGTCCATTAAGTGCATGAAATAAGGCCGGAGGTATGTGAGTATGTGTGGCTCACAGTGGATTTTGTTTATTTTTTTAAAGAACTCATTAAATGCCCCAGCAGTAGTTATCTGGGTATTAAATAACACAGAATAAATATATCTGGTCCTAGATTACTAAGCTGGGTATCATTAAGTGTTGGATGTAAAGGCCTGTACACTTGAACTGCATAAAAACAAGCACCATCCTGAGCACGAATCCCCCAGGAACATTTCTGGGAACTGTCTCCTGGTCTCTTCTCCATAACTGCTGGTACACACAGACCCGCATCTCTTCTCATAGTATCCTTCCTGCAAGGGCTGCTGAGAACCAGAGCCCTGAGACATACTGTAACACAGGGGCTACAGATGGAGATTGAGGGCTCTGAGCAACCTGATCTATGATTCTATGATAACAGTTAGAGGGGCAACTAAGTAACTGTGAAGGAAATTCTGTGTGTAATTATTTTTTTTAAGTCTTTTTCACTAGTTATATAAACATTTCATACCTGTTAGAGATGCTCTGATTTGTCATTTCAGGATTTACCAGAAAAAAAAAGAAAAAAACTAAGAAAATAAATAGAGGAATCAGAACACTGAGATACTGGTGTTGCTTTAAAGTCACAGGGCAGTGGACAGTGACTCAAGGAGGACTTGTCCCTGCAAGACTGATGCTGACAAACTATTCTCAGTAAACGACCCATTCCTTCCACATTATCACCCACAGAAAACCTCTTCCAGCTAAGTTTTCAGTTCTGCCTAGAAAACAACTGCTTTAATATGCTTGAATTCCCAGTGACTCACCATTACAGTTTTGTGGAACTTGGGAAAGCTGATGATGCTTCAGCTTTAGAAAATTATATTACTTTTTTTTTTCCCCATTTGTAAATTAAAATTTACTTGATGTAAAATATCAATCTCATTTAAACCCCTAATCCCTACTGAGATCTAGGGAATAGAGCTATTTTCACCTGGAAGGTAGGGAAACATTTTGAGTTATTAGAGGTAGAATTATTTCCAACATCTGTGAGATACACAAGGCTCTCAGCATGTGTTACTGCTTCTATGTGACGTCTGGCAAATGTTACAGGCACCACTCCTCCTAATTTAAAAAAAAAAAAAAGGGGGGGGGGGGGAGGTGGGGAGAGAGGGAGAAGAAAGAAAGTGTGGAGTTTTTGAGGGCAGACTGCACGCTGCACCTGGGACCTGCCCTGCCTCAGGATGCTGCACAAATGGCTGCACCTCCAGCAGCACAGCCCTGGGAATAATGGTCTGGATGCAGGAGGTACTTTTGAGGGTTGAGGAAAAGCACTGGAAGGTCTATATTCCCCATGGCTCCTTAATGTAATCACTCTTGCTGCCTCCTCTTACCTTTCTAGGGTTGAATGACCCTATGTAATCACTCTCCACTTGATAGTCACCTCAGCCCAATGGCCCAGGGACCCTGGGGAATGCACCCACTCATCCCCTACACCCTCCTACAGCACCTCCAGTGAGTGATGAGCCATCCCACCATGGGAAAGGGCCAAATCCCACCACTCAGAGAATAAAAGGGACACTGGGATGGGATGAGGCTGTTAAGTCTCTGCTTTACACCAAATAATCAGATAAAGCAATGCCTTATAAACAGATATACTTCTGCTGAAAGGCATATGGGCTCTCTGAAGGCTGGGAATCCAATTGTGATCAGAACATTTATTAGTTGTCGCTTTACGTCCATTTGGTTTTGTGTCAACATCATCCATTAGCTTTTTCCCTCACTTGTGCTCATTCCCTTGGCATTTATCAGTGACTGATCATATGCTATCTCAGCCTTTCTTTTGCTGCCCCAAATGATCCAAGCTTTTGTATCCTCTCCTGAAACTTTGGGTCTCAGTGCTGGGGCCAGCCTGCGGTACAGCTCCTTCTCCCCAGCTGCTCATGCCAAGCAGATCTCAAGCAGGATCAGAGCAACCATGTACAGCAGCTCAGCAGAAGTAGCAGGATGCCCACAGACAGGAACACCTCACTAGCACTACCAAAAATACCTTCATGGCATCACATGATGGATTAAAATACTCTGGGATTGCCATGTACAGCCAGGTTGCTCCTGGGACTACATGTCCCTAACCTGCAAGTCTCAGCTAATCACAGAAATCATCATTTATTGTCCCTAAGGACATACACTCAACTTTATCTTTTTCTATTCCAGTCCCAAATTCCATGTATACAGCACAGCAAGCTCTTGTACTGATGATGTTCTTAATTTTGTGCTATCTGCACACTCAGCCAGCATGGTCCTCCTCCCCAGGGCTATTACTGGAAATGTGACACAAGATAGTGTCAAGACCTGTCTCTGGGGAATGCTAAGGTATCCTCCTTGCGATGTGATGCCTTCCCTGCTCATGCAATCTGGTTTCATTTCCACCTGTTGCTCATTCCTTATCAACCTCCATTTTAACTGATGATTTCCCCTGTGGTGCTACAGCAAATGCTTTGCTGAAGTCTATAAAGATGAGATCTATCGTATTTCCTTTGTCAAGAAAACCAGTTATCCCATCAGAGAAAGGTCTCAGGTTAGCATGGCATCTAGTACCACTGGACACAAAAAATTGCATATGCTTCTATGTTCCATTTATATGATATTTTGAAAATATTTATTTAATTAAAGATTTTAGTTCCCATTTCTCTTCAAAAAGCATCTAAAGTCTTGTAGGCTGTTGAGATCAGACTTGTCCCATACTATCACTCTTCTTGAAAACAAGACACAAACACTGATTTTTGGGGTCATACTTTGATTATTCCTAACCTATCCTGCTGTATCACCTGCATTTCTTGTCCTGTCTTTTAGCACTAAAAAGCCTTAGGATCTCTTTTATTTTTCCGTGTAAAATTTATTTCAGCTGAGGTTTTGGCAGCTCACTGTATCCTTACATTTCCTGAATTCCTTCAAGCACCTAACCATCTCTTTAGGACCTAAGAGTTTATAAGAACAAGTTTTGCATCCTCTGTCTGTGCATCTGTTCCCATCAATAAGGCAACTCAGTTCATCCATTTCTGAAGCCATCTGCCTCATCTGATAAGCCCCTCCCATGTGGGAGCACATGGGGGAGCTGAGGCAGCCCCTGTGCCTACTTTAATAATTAAAGAGGAATAAGGGGTGCAGTGGTGGGACCACAGCCCTAGGAATAAATAAGCCCAGGTTCTACTGCTTGCCCAGGGTGTTGGGTACTTTCCCT
>NW_009953956.1:238005-301067 GCF_000747805.2 Chaetura pelagica
GCTGAAATCCATGGCATTGATGAGACTCACAATGCAGTTCAGTAAAAAAGCAGGTTTTGCACTCCCAATTTCAATAATGGGATGAAGTAGCATTAGGAAAGGGAGTGAAAAAAAATCAGCTCATCCACCCAAGCCACTGCAATACCATAGCAAATACTGATCTTTCTCTGCTGAGAACAGAATAATGAAGAGTAGCCAGGATTGCACGACTACAAAAGATTTCATTCTCTAATTGTCAAAAAGCATTAAACATCAACTATTTATTGTGTGGGAGAGGAAGGGGGAACAGACTTCAGTGCATCCCTTCACCAGAGGTTGTCCCTAATTGTCATGCATAGATTGCAACCAGAGGTTACTGAGCGAAATTTGTTTGCATTTATTAATCAAAAGGAGTCAAAGGCTCACAAAGATATCATCAAGGCTCCCTTGTGCTTGGGGAGCCTGACAACTAAAATTCTTGATGAAGTGTTTGCAGAATGTTTGCAATCTGTTCACAGCCTTTTTACTTTGCAGGTGCAAACCTTTCTATCTGTTACATCAAAGAAACAATTGAAAATTAAACATAGTAAACATCGCTATACAGGTTTTAATCTCTCATTTCTACAGGACAAAGGGAGTGGTATAATTAATTTCAAAGCAATGTTTGAGTTCTTTCAATATTCATTTGTGCACATTAGCATGTCATTAGCTATGTTTTAAACACTGATCCTTATTTCCTTCTCCCACACACCTTTCTTTTAGCCCTTTTGTTAAAAATAAAAAATGGGAAAGTTGTACTTCCTGGGAGATGTTTTTCATGCTAAAGCATCCATGCATAGATAATTATCTTGCTCAATGAAATAGATTGGGGGAATAATGCATGGCTTTTGAGGTAAAGCCATGCAGCAGAAAATAGATGAAGAGATATAATTCTTTTCAGTGATGTTAAGAACTTGCAGGGGCAAAGACACTCTCACTGAGTTTTGCTATCATGCCTTGTGAAGAATGTATTTTATTATATCTATTGTGGTTATCTTTTAATATGTTAATAACACTTCTAACACTGTTTCCCCCCCCCTTGTTCTTTTATGTAGTTTTAAAAATCTTTCTTTTATTAAGATGTAACAAATGGAGATGCAATCAATAGATACTTATTCTGTTGGTGACTAACTAGTAAAAAGATTTTCTTGTAAGTTTAATTTTAAACACAGATCTGTTTGAACAATGTCTACAGGGTAATTTCAGCCATCTATCTGCAGCATTTCCTGTAGCATTTCCGAGCTAACTCCTAATAACATCCTCCCCCTTAGGTATATTAATTTTATACATCCTGAACAGGAGATTGAACAGTCCTCGAACAGCCACGCAAGGTCACTGACACTAACAAAAATAGAACCTTCCATTGTGCTTTTATCAAGTCACTCTGGCGTTTATATTAGCCTGTGTGGGCCTGAACAGCATGTATATTTGCTGGAGTTTAATATACAATTGTTTTCAAGAACCATTCAGTTCAATTTGTATTGAAAACATTACTTGGGAAACAATGAGCCTTTCAGACATTTTGGCTGTCTCTCAGCTAAGGTGTATCATTTTGGTGTTTGCACTGAGCTACAGAAAGTGCCATAAATGTAGGCAGGCTGTCAGTCACAGGGCAAGGGCAGCAAACTTTGAGCTGTCCAGCCCTACAAGGACTAGCGATGTGCTTCTGCCACCCCTCTCATCCATGGGATACCCACCCCAAAATGCTCAAGTGGAAATTACCCCTTATGAGCAAAGGATCAGCCTGTCCAAAGCCTGCTCACCAGTCATGCTCCAGCATGGCACAGGGGCCACCTCTCCTCCTGGTAAGTGTAGAGACAAACCTCCCAATGGCTGTGGCCCACACCAAGGTGGGCAGGCACCAGAGCCTCCCGTGCAACTCTGTACCAATCTCCTCCTGCTGAGAGCCAGTGTGGGTTTTGAACCATGGCTTTAGGTGCAATTTCAAATAGGCACAGCACTCAGTGTGAGCCCTTAGCACATGATCATCTTAGAAAGTCAAAAGAAAGGCAAGAGAGTGGATGTATCTGCTGCTTTCCATTCCTACCTGTGTTGAGCACGCACCTTCCCTCCAGTCTCTCAAGATACACCTAGAGATGGTCACCAAGAATGGTTCCTGTGCAGCAGAAAGGATGACTTGCTAGGTCTTTCTGAGTCAATGCCTTGCATATACACAAAGAGGTGGTACATGCACCATCAGAGAGCTGCTCCGTTACATGTATGTTGCTGGTAACTATCAAAGCAACAGTGTATACACTGTTCCCTCAGCCTGACCACAGCTCACAGACAGGTGACAATGCTGGTGACAATGCAGGCAGTGGCAGCAGAGGTTAGTGAGTTGGCAAATTTCCCTGGGGCAGCCAAAGAAAGAGGTGGGTATTTCATAATTACTTAATTGCCTGAACAACTTCACTCTCATCTCAGGCTTTTCAGCAAGAACAAGTGAATGCACACAAAAATGCTAATTAAACCTAGATGGAACAAGAGGAGGGATCCAATTGTCATACAAACCGTAAGAATATTGAATTCTCTGAGTCCTCCTGTGCTATTCACAGGGAGAAAGGAGGGAAGAAGTGTTTATTAAGACAAAAATAACTTTCTGAGTATCTCTGAGCTTTGTTAAATACTCTAAGTATTCCCATCCTCACTGACACACATAACAGGATAATTAAATGAGTCAACAGTCCCCTAACAGTTGTCTTCCTCTGACATGAACCACAGCAAGAATTTTACTGCCAATACATCTATTCATAAGTATGGAGACCAGCTGACTAAATACCAGGGACATCCCCACCCACAGGTCAATCTGACGTCTCACTACAGTGAATTTTTCAGTCTCTTTATCTGCTTCTCCCTATAACCTCTTTGAGTTTGCTCAACTTCAGGAATGTCCAAAATCAAGGACACCATGCTATACAGGCAAAGCGCTTTGTGTTGGTTCTTATTCTGATCTGAATTGTTCTGATCAGCCCTCTAAGTGGGACCACCCACATGCTCAGAGCACCAGCAGAAGACCACAGATCTGGCCTGTCCCTTGCAGCAGCATTATTCTGTACATAAGGAGAGCAGAATTGGCCCCAAGTCCCCAAGTTCCCTTTTCTCCCTCCAGCAGCCTATATTTCTGCAGGTGACCCTTACAGTGCTCCAGACTTGTGCAATCAACAAGCATTTGCTCCCAACATGGTTCCTATTGACAACATGGGGATGACCCAAGTGACTTCCTCTCCATGCAAGTATCATCTCCCAACCACAGCTCTGCATGGGGCTTGCTAGCAGAGGAATGCTTGTGATAGGCAATTTTCAGCAGAAAACACACTGCAGTGAGCAAGTCTGTATGTACAGATAAATAAATAAAAATAAAAGGATAAAAAAAATAAAGATACACAAATACCTATGTTTCTGTACATACATTATATAACAGAATGGAGTTTTTCCACTAAGGTCAGCACACGTTATACAGATAAATTTGTTTCTCCTGATGTTATAGAACTTAATTATAAAATCTCCATTTTCTGACATTCAATTCATTTTCACACAGAGCAAATGAAATGGTATTTTTATCATTATTGTTTTTCTTCCACTCAATAGGGTGTTGCTGTGATGAAATAAAATTAAATATGAGAGAAACACTGAGTTCCCTCAAAACAAAAGGACTGCTTCAGGTCAGTGTTTTAATTGTGTGAGCATGCTCAAAGGCATCTTAACGAGTGTTTCACATGGCCACACAGTCCCATAATTCAAGCTATAAAGTTGTGATAAGAATCTTCCATTTTCATTTACAAAAAGGGGAGCGGGGAAAGAGCTAGATGTTTGCTGCAAAATAAATCACTGAAGCACAACCCACTTCTGCAGCTCCCCTGAGCCACCCCCTCCCTGCTGCTGGACTCCCCTGCCCTTCCATGGGACAGCACCTGCTGCTGCTGCTCACCCACGTTTTAGGTCTTCCATTCTCTTTTCCTCCAATTTCTTGCAAAGGACAGGTTTATCTCCCCTTGGCATGGTAGTATTAGAGTTACTGATTAATCTAGTAGCCTTGCCCCACTGGCTCATGGTTTAGTGAGCAGCAAGGGTCAGCCTTGGCTGTGGCTCCCTCTGCTCACTCCTCACAGCTCAAGCCCCCATGAAGAAGTGGTACAAAGGGCACAGGGCGGCTGAGGTGAGCCAACAGCCAGTCCCACCATGGCACAATGGGGGACCTCCTGGTCCACTCCACATTTTTCCTGGCAATCTAGCAAACTTTCAAGGCTGAAGATGAGAGCCCACGAGTGGCAGAAACAGAACCAGAACCATGGCCAGGAGCAGAGAAGAGAACTGAGACCGTCTCTTTTGCCAACAGCGAGCCATTCATCTGGCTCACCAACTAGGACTTAATCCAGCACCCACCTGTAGCCCATTTTCTCATCCCATCCTTGTGAAAACTGTCCTGCCAAGAATTTACCAGGCTTCTATCTTTGCTGTCATCACCACTGGCACCTGGCCATGCCACCAGGCATGGATGAACACTCACATTTGAAGACAGTTCCCCCAAATATCACAGCCACATCCCCCTACTGCCATTTGTCTTCTGGATAAAAGCACAGTGAACTGTTTCTGCTGCTCTCCAGGAAGCCTTTGCAAAACATCCCTGAGCTGGAGGTCTCTTCCTCATCTCTGAAATTTCCAAACTCTTTCAAACCATCTTCTCCTGCCTTCCTGCCTTTTCCTGGTTTCCCACTAAACACACCATGAAGCAGACTGTCCCTACTCTGCTTTACACCATCATCAAGGCCGGGTACCAAATCCCTCCCCTGGCATCCTTGTGCCTGGAAGCCCCTCCTGCCAAACAGGTGAATTTAGAGAACTCAGTCAATTACCTGCTGCTTTCTTCTCTCGAAAAAAGGCTCTGTTTCAGCATGTTATTTCATTCTATTTCACCTAGCAGTCTCAGATGACTTTGATTACTCATCTGAAGAATAATAAAATAGCTTCTTATGCAGGCTTTAAAAAATAATATACCTTGACATGGTTATTTAAGATTGTGAATAAATACTTCTTTTCAAAAGGCACAGAGAGAAGTCTGTTCCTACACAGATGCAAGAGAAACATAAGCTGCTCCAGAAGGAAAATATAGTTGAGACTGAGTTGATAGAAGCTACAGGTTGGTAACTTAAATTAAAATACAGAGAAGAACATTTGACAATAAACAAACGGAGAGAAACTGTGCTGCAATTAAAACCAATCTACTGGGAGGTGAATCCATGGAAGTGCAATAAGATGCTACAAAAGTCTGTAAGACGGGGCATAAATCTAATTAACCTAAGCAGCAGAGACAACCCAATCTGAATGCAAAGCATTCCCCTTTGCTAGTTCCTCAGTCCCAGAAACACTCACAGAGCCCAAGAACATCAGGAAAGGAACTCCTTGGGTTTTGTGGCACATCTATAGCAGTGGGAAGGGAAATGCTGGAGCATTTGAAGCCAGTTGCTTTTGATGAGGAAGCAAAGGCACAATTTCTGTGAAGGCCCTAGGGTTTGGCCACTGGCTTTTTGAGTGAGGTTCCCATACAGTTATTTTCCAAATTATTCTGCACCCTGAAGTAACATTCACAGGACTCAATATGCACCAGGTGAGCTGTCTGAGCTGCATTCCTAATGCACTTCCTGACTTGCTCATGTCCTCTTTTACAAGCTTAATGATAAAGGTGATGTTACATTACCTTTATACCTGCAAAATTTAGACCACAGACAAACTCTTTGCTGAAGCAGGGACTGAAACAAAGACAACTGAGAAAACAGCCAAAAAGAGTCTGGAGAATAAGCTGAAACTGGCAAACGTTTGGAAGTAACACCTATTACTCAGATTAATCTGTTAAAAGACAAACAAATCCTTGAGTTCAATATTTATAAGCAGAAAGTTACATTTTTGGAGCTGGCAGAGATAATTCCTGTGGCCACCAGCACCAGAGGAGATGGTTACTCACTCCAAAGTGCCTCCAGCACTGTTCTTCTGAAGAGCTGCTAAGCTGAGGGGCTGGTTATGATGGGCTGTTATTTACAGTGTGGCAGTCACCGCATAAACCCCGTGGTGGGACAACATTGTTAGTTGCTTTGTTAAGTGCTCTGACATCCAGCGTGAGAAAGGACGTGAATAAATGGCAATACAATGCATAAGGGAAGGGAGCACAATGGAAGTAGCTTGCAGTTTATTCCTGGGAGTCAATAGCTATTATTTTAGCTGCAATTTTTACCCTTTATTGTTACAAGATATAGTTATTTGTATGTGAGTGAATGAGGAAGGGCTTCAGGTACTGCAATGTAATGATGCTGTCACATTGTCACAGGATTAATCAGAGGACCTAACTTTATGTGTAGTCCAAACATCAACAAATCTTTTTTAAAGGTATCGATTCTATTGATTTTAAGATATATTGTAGCTCTTGGGACAAAGACGGAGGAAAGTTCTACACAGTCGTGCAGCAAATAGATGTAATTACTACCACCCTGTGTTTATAACACACATTGGCTGTGCTGGTGCTCCACATGAAGTCAGGAATTCTGCCAGTGCATTCCACAGAAGCAGGTTAGAGCTGGCTACAGGCAGTGTTAGAGAAATATTGATTATTCTACTTCTTAGAGAAAGAAATGAGCAAGAGTGGAGCACTTACACGTAGATTGGGGCATAAAGTAATTCCTTTGGTTATTGAGATCACCAGAGACTCCAGAAGTCACCCAGGATCAGTTGCTCAACATGGATCTAATTTCCCTTCTGTGAATACGTGGAATATACAGCTTTTTTTTTTTTTTTTCCTTCTATTTATTTATTTATGTTAATTCCTATGTTAGACCACTAGCTTCTTCTGACAACAACTTTCACTTACTGCTTGATTTGTTTGATGGCTCACTTGGAGACTTGAGCCTTTCTGGTGTGCCTACAGATTATTGCAAATGGCAGCTAAAAAAACCCAAACTGATCTTCCCTTCAAGTTTGACTTAAAGAGCTTCTCTTAAATATACCCTGAATTCATCTGTGCCTAAAGGGATAGGTTAGGATAAAGAGTATCTCCCTACTTTTCTAGAGAAGGTGAAGTAAAGTCAAAGAAGATAATGATTCCATGAAGTTTGTCAGCTGAGGACCACAGTAAAAAACCCCAAAGTCTCTCTGTTTCTGCAGATGCAGATTCTTCTAGCTGAGCTCAAACACCCCACACTAAGTAGGGTGTTGTGTACATGTTAGGAAAATAGCAGTAACTGTAGAGAAAACAAGATTGAAAAAGGCTGTTTTGGCTTTAGTGGGAGAGTTGGTGGTAGAAGGGATGAGGGTAGGACACATCACAGCCTTTCTGAGACAGCTTCTCAATCTCTTGAACATTTAATTGATCTTTATGTATTTGGACAGACCTTAAGGCTTCTCCTGAGCAGATGTGGTACCAACATACCTCAAAGCCACCCACACTCCCTCCAAATATTTTCTACCGTGTGGAATCCCACAGGACAGACTGTCCAGTCCAGAAATACATCAGACCTTTTTTGTGAGGACATAGATCCAACAGTGGTTGGTTCAAATTCAATTAACCCCTTTGCTTGAGAGTCCTAACTTGGAGAACTTTGGTGATCCAATTCCTGCCATGAGGGAACTTCCCATCAAAGACTGCTGAGAAAAATGACACCAGTACCATTGTTCCTTGAAATCTCCTCTCTTTGATTTTGGCAGTTCCTCCACATCAAATTCAGACTTTTTATGTAATAGTGAACTACTTCCAGTTTTGACAAAAAAAAATATTTCAGATTTAGTTTTGGTTTGGTTTTCAATTTGGTGAGAAAACACTTTCAGTTCAGACTGGAAAGGACTATTTGAAGAAGTTGACCACATTTTTGTTCATTTGCTGAACTGGAAAAAAAATTCACACTCTTCTTCTGTGGTCCTGCCAGCAGGACACACCTGCACTCTGTCATGGCCCATGATTGCCCCCCCTGGACAGTCTTTCCTCCTTAAAATGCTCTCCAGTATATCTGAGGCCAAAACTTTCTATCCCATAAATACTAGGAAGACTTCATGGGAATACTAATGAGGATGATAACAGACTGAACTTGATGGGTATTACAGAGGGAAATCTCCTTAACTTTATTAAAGAAAATCACTTGCAATAGATTTTAAGCATAATCCTTCTTTGCTGATTTCTCATACTGGTAGGAATCACTGAATATAACTTTTAGGTTCCCAAAAAGACTTTAGTGAGACTTTCTTCACCTAAAATGTCCTAAAACAGTTCTTCTGTGTGTCCCCTCTGTGGTCTCTCCAAAAAGACTGCTCCATTTCTGCCTGGGCTGCTATAGGGTGTGATGAGATTGTAAATCACACAAGCTATTCTTTTGTTATTTACATGTGTTCTGATGTTTTCTTTTGTTTTTAATTTAAAACTACATAGATTTAAGTGCAATTAAAAATGTGAAAGCTTCTCAGGATTCACTAGAAAAGACCTGGTCTGTTTGTGACACTTCTGCTTCAAGTCACAGTCTTGCTGATGTTGGACAAATGGCACCTTTTCCACCTCTTTACACTTTCTCTTAGACTACCAGGATTTCAAGACTCATTCCACTTTCATCCCTACTAACACAGATTTCATTTCCCTAACACATCATACTCTTTTCCATGTTCCCTCTTACCCCATTAGGCCAAGGATGAATGTGTGAGTGCAGGAGGAGGATGGAGTTTGCTTTTCCTTCTCCCGGACAGCACTGCTACCAGAAAGACTTCTTTCAGGCTTTCCCTGTTACTCAGGTCTGTAGTCAACATACTCCATGGTTTTTTTTTCTGAGGTCTAGTGTGCATGTGCATGAACAGCCAGTCACCATTTGTCACTGCTTAATGTTGCAGAGGAGTTTCTGCAGCAGCATCTATGGCCCTTCAGAGAAACCCATGCAAAGGGTTGGCTTGGGGCCGTACAGGGGGTGGGATGAAAGGCAGGCATGGAATCAGAGGCAGGCTCTGTGCGTAACCTGGCTGCCAGAGGAACAGAACAATTGGGGTATAATAAGATTATTACAGTGCAAAGTTATTCTGTTGAGATAAGGAAGAATTTTAATGACTTTTGTAGAAGGTATCAAGCCATCGTTAGCCAATCAGCCTGACTTCCCGAGACAGCTGATTTTGCATACGTGGGATCGCTTTGCTTAGAGGCTCCAGGACAGCTCTATGATACTGTGTGACTGAAAGGGGAGATAAATCTCTCAATCTCTATTTTAATTTCAATACAATTGCCTTATTACAGATTTGTGTGAGGAATATGCGTGGTACTTCCCAAGGGTTTTGCTTTTCCCAATAGCAAATGTCTCACTCACTGCTTGGGCAGAAGGGTCTGTCGCTAAATTGCTCACAATGCAAGCTATTATAGAGCAGAGGTACCCTGTGGGTATGATTGAAATTTATATGCAAGGAACAATCAAGAATGCCAAGTGCACTGGATAAACTGTAGGTAGGTGGCAGAAGGCAGATAAGCAGCCTAGGAGGTTTAAGTTACAGGATCTTAAGCCATAGAAAGATTCATTCTATAATTTACATTACAACCAGTTTCATTTGTAGAATGAATAATGGAAAGCTCATACAGATAAGTATTTCAGGTCCAATCCTGGAAGGTGTTGAGCACTCAGCTCCCTCTGAAGTCAGTGTTCAAGCCAGGGTTTTTAAAATCTGTGTCTTTGCAGCATAGGGGAGCAAACTTGTTGGTAAACAGCCTCTGCAGATAATCAAGCCTGAGAAGTGTGGCTCTCACAGCGCTGCTCTTGCTCGACCCATCTAACATGTGTGCTTGCTTTAAAAGAACACTGCACTCCGAAGATATAAATCACCTCTCCAAAAACTACAGAGTGAATGATTTATTTACTTTAAAAACAGCAATAAAAACATTTAAGTGTTGCTGTAGGAAAAACTATCCATTTTGCTTTTGCTGAGCAGTCAGGCAAAGTTTTATGCTTATTTTTATTAATATACAAATACTTCTGTCCAAGTCTAACTCCAGACTAATAAATCTCCAGGCTTCTCTCCTTTCCATGATCTCAGACCTTCACAGGCAGAAGGACAACAGCACTGACAAAGTGATGCACCACAGGCAGCATCAGACTGTTTCCTGCCTGACAGCCTCAGCTGGCACTTCCCTATTTCCTGTGACCAGAGACAACACTTATGGGCTCAGGGGCAACACTTGGCCATGGATCTATGGATCTATGGACTAGGAACATGGTATTAGGTCCTACCTGCATTATTTATTTATTTTTTAATTTGTTAAATTTGTTTTTTAGCAAGTTAAGCAGACAAATCTCTATTTTGATACAGCTTAGATATTTTCCTGATGACTTGATAACTGTCCCAAATACATCTCCATCTAAAAGAGTGTATCTAAAATTGTATACTTATTAGAGGATGAAAGAAGGTGAGCATTAAGTTGTAAGAATCTCCTCGACGTCCCAATAATTTTATTTAGACTAGAGTTCTGCTCTATGTAAGCCCCCAGATAAGCAGACACAGGTTTGATTGTAGCCCATACCCATATGTTACTACCTAAAGCTGAGAAATACTCATAAGCAGGGTATGAGAAATTTAATGTGCTCTTAATAAAGAATTATTCATTTCATTATGTCATTTGAATGAAATGCTGTGATTTCCTTATGCATTAGCATAACGAAGAATGCTTGAGAGGTATCAAAACTCCTCAAGCATGATGCAGCTTTGCCTAGAACTTGGTATTTACTGTTTCCCTTGCGAACCAGCCAGCGATATTTGGAATAAACCATTCAGTTTAAATCATGGAGACATTCAGGAGCTGAAATGACAATCTCCCATCTGTGAGCCCCAGCAGCCCCTTAAAAGAGGGCATCAGAGACAGTCCTGAAGGGTGGGAGGCAGAAGGGATGATATAAAACTTGTGCTGGAGGGGCCAGTCCCCGCAGCAGAACAAAGGCAGTGGGGAGCGGGCGGCAGCGGCAGCACTGGGAGAGCGCACGAGCAGCGAGCACAGTCCATAAAGTCACAGTGAATGGTAATGACAGGCAATAAAATACCCTGTTAAAAACCCAGTAAAGGATAAAGACTGTAGCTGCAGAAGTGACTGGCAACGCTGTCGCTGCAAAACATCAGCAGATTAGCATAAAGCATGGCAAGAAAGTACAACTAAAAATTATCCAGTCGTACCAAATGCTTGCAGAGAATCTAGGCCAAGCAAGCAATCAAAATCAAATAGAAACAAGGTATATGTAATCCCACAGTAAAAAGATTGAGCAACAGTACATTGCCAAGACATTTTAATACTCCTTTAGCCCACAATTTTTTTAAAACCATTAATAGAGCTATAAAAAAGTGAGAAAAGCTGCACAGTGCAGCTCAGACCAGCACAGGGGTATAATTGTACACCAGCATAGCACCAGTGTTAATATAATTTCTCTCATGTTACACAAGAAGCCCAGCAAGAGAATCATAAAATGCAATATGTGTTTTCTCTACTAGCTTAAGTGTCT
Organism: Chaetura pelagica; assembly: GCF_000747805.2. Lineage (NCBI taxonomy): Eukaryota > Metazoa > Chordata > Aves > Apodiformes > Apodidae > Chaetura > Chaetura pelagica. The sequence continues at coordinate 249,510 of NW_009953956.1, forward strand.
TTTAGCATAATTATTCCTGATGCTTCAGTTGTGGAAAAGAACTCTACCAATCTAAGCAGCAAGAAGGTATTTATTTGCCCTTAAGGTACAATTATATTCTGGAAAATGGCTCTTTTTTAATTCAGTGATCCACTTCTTCTGCATGTTGGGGTCATACACTGCTAAACCACAGTCCTTGCCATGATAGGTTTACTCCTTAAAAAGCTCAAGTGCTGGACATTGAGGTATTGTTTCTTTGTTTGTTTAACCCTCCTGCTTTTCTCTGTTGTTTTTTGTGGGTCTTTTTCTTTGCAGCTCATGCAGCCCTAAGAGACTGAGTGATATCTCTTTTGGCACATGGAAAATCATCAAATCATCATTTTAAATTCCAAACACTAAACCTCTGTGCTGAGGATGCTCAAGGCAAAAAGGCCACCAAGTGGCTTTCTCTGTTGAATTCACAGAGCTACCAGTTAAGGAAAAAAAACCCAAAGAACCAACAACCTTTTATTGAATTTTTAATTTTATCAGATTTGAAGCTGAGCCAGTTGTCATGATTCATCCCAGAGAATCTCTCCAAGGAGAGTCAAAGCTTTCCATGAAGGCTCTGCAGTGAGCCTAGCTCACTTGGGACACATGTCCTGCCAGCCAGGCAGCACTGCTGCCCTGTGGCCACTGCCAGTGCTCCCTCCCTGGGAACAGCCACCAAGCTTACCAAAACTGCAGGTTTTAGTATAGAACTCTCTTATCTGTGGCTGGGAGCCTTGGGAGGGAAACCCCAGCCTCTGCAGATGGGGAGAGGGAAGGAGCTCCTTTCTTTCACCCTTTCCATTGGGGTTGACTTGTTCAATGGAGGAGTCCACAGTGGGAGAGCACTCTCTCCAGGGGTGACAGCTTTCCCTGGCCCAAATGTAATAAATTCTACTATTATAGGGTAAAGAATAATAGAAACTAGCACTTCTTGACTACAAGATAAAAATGTGACTGTGCAAACAGCATCTGAGTTCTCAGCAACCACTGATCACCCCCCAACCATAAAGTGTAAAACAGATCACTGAAGCTGTGCCTGAAGAAAAGATCATTTGATGCAGTGAAGAAACCTGTCAAATGGTGAAAATAGGGAGTGGAAAAAGAAATCTATGCTCAAATATAAAGTTACAGAGTGAAGATGCTTCCAGAAAAAACTGCACAAGTTTTGGTGGTTATTTAACATTTCTGACTCAGGTGTGCAGGGCTCTACTTCCAGATGCTACCATAAATCACATTTTCTAGTCAAATGTAGTATCAAAACACAATGATGGGGTGGGAATTCCCGGGCATCGAGGCCAACTCCTCATCCAGAGAACCCCAAATCCCACAGGTAAGGAAAATGAAGACTTTTAAGGAGCAAAGATGGCTTAGTGTAGCTGGAAAGAGGCAGGACTTTTCCCTTCTGGATCACATTTTCTGTGTGCTACAAAGATCCTCAGGTATGTAAAATCCATTATGATAACAAAGACATGACAAGAGCTTCTTTTATTAAGTGATTAAATGTTTCAGCTTCTCCTCTGAAACTGGATGTTTCAGCTAGGGGATTTTAAAGGAACAAATGCAAATACAAACAATGTTAAAATTATTTCTTCATCTCCTGCAACCATGTGTAGTTATTTCATACTATTAAATAGCAAACCTTTTTTATTATTATTTCAATATTTATCTTCAGGTTTTCTCAAGGAAAAAAAACACAAGAGATGCCTGTACTCGATTTATACCACTGGGTAAAAATCAGTGTGCATTAAGCAAAGAAACTCGTACCTCCCAGCTAAAGCAAAAATCTCCACAGAAAAGATGGATCTGGTCTAAGAGCTGTGGGCAGGGAAAGATGGAGGCAGAGTTCTCTTGGTGGGTCTCCAACTGCCCCACGGCTCAGCCTGGTGGCAAAGACAGACAGGGTTGCCTGCACTCAGTGAAGGGCAAAGGGTAGCTGGGAAGGGGGGTTAGAAAGGGCCTCCAGCTGCTCTTGCTGCTTGTTTCTTGAGTTTGAGCACAAGCTGAAACAGAGCCCAAAGCAAAACCTTCCACTGCCGGACTCATAACCAGGGGCTGAGCCTGGTGCTCGTGGCTGCTGCAAACCTCTACACCAATGCACCCCCCAGCTGGCTGCTGTTACCAGCCAGGGCTGCTGTGGGGGCCCCCAAAAGCCTCTGCCTCTGGCTTGCAGGGGGGGATGGAAATAAACGTGAGCTCCATAGAAAAGACACGTGCTTCTTAGCCCAGTTTGGAGGAGCAACTCAGTATCGCCTTCAAAAAACCTCCACTTGGCAGCCACAGCTACTCCCAAACTTTGGGTAATGGGCAGGAAAAAAGAGTTTTTCACAGCAAAGTGACGAATAACAGTGGTCAAAAGAAGGCATCCAGGCCGTTAGCTTTGAATGGCACATGGATAATGGCAGGAGCAGGACTGATGGGGGATCTCTGCCTCCGTCCCTGACACCGACTGTTCACACTTGTGCAGCACTTCAGCCATGCACTTAGTTCATGCTTTACCTTAAAGTGCTATATTTTAACCCAAGAGGAAATGTGCAGCAGCTTTCATGCTCCTGCTGTGTAACTGTGGGCAAGCACAGCCTTTTAAATGGCACTCACTGCAAGAGAGGAATGTTATTTTTCTATGGAAAGGCTTTCTGGCACAGCACTGACAATTAGTGAGGGAATAACAGAGAATTCAAAGAGGGAACTAAGTCTTTCTTGTCCAACATCTTCCTATTCTTACCTCTCGCTTTATGGACACGTAACTGTGTCTAGAAATGAAATCCAGGATGGGGGATGTTGGTGACTGAATGAAGTTTTAATAATATAAATCCTGGACACAAGTTAAAAACTTGTAACTCGGTTGGTTTTTGCATGCACATGGAGTTGTGGCCGTGGTTATGAACACATTTACACAATTTCCAAGAAAACAAAGAGGTTGGGAACGGAAAAAAGAACCCGCTCCTTTTTACCATTCAAGGTCTATGAATGAAGTTGGGAATTTGCACTCTACCTTATTCATTAAAACAGAAACTGCCATCACTTTAATGAGCAGCCTGAGGGTGGACAAAGTGCCCTGAATAGCTACGTACCATAGAGAACTTGGCATCCTCACTGAAACATAATGTGGGATTGCAATTGTGGGATTTTTCCAGTGAATATGAAGTGATCAAAGATAACACTGCCCCAAAAAGAATTAAAACAGTGCAACATTGCATCAAGTTACAGCCAATGTCAATCATTACATGCCTGAGTGCACAGGATCTTTTAATAATGTTATAGACATGCTGTGGCATTCAAAATATTCACTGAATTTCAAATTAAAATGCAAAAGCATGTTCCCTGCTCATCTGACCAGAATAGTGAACTCTAGGCACATCTTTCCAAATATTGCTCTAATGCCACATCATTTGCTGTCAGCTGGAAGCCAGGCTAATTTTATGCAAAGCTGGATAATGGGAAGACAGCCACATTAAATGGATTCCTAAAAGTTACCTTTGGGTTTGGTCCTGGGAGATGAGAAAGTAGCAAAGGCAGAGTTACAAAAGATTGGGGAAGGAGAAGACTAATTGCGGACCGATCACTTTTCCTACTGTCAAAGAAAAACCCCTTTGCACAAGGCAGAACTTGAACTCATCATTGTGTAGATGAGAGTTTCTGGCATATAATGCCAGCCTGAGCTACTTACTGGAAAAAGTGTTGCTTTATTTCCATGCTAAAGGGACCCACCCCCTAGCTTTGGGCTGCTGACAAGCAGCCGTGGTGTGGAAGAAAAAGAAAGAGAACAGTGTGCCACTCTGGAAAAGGAGGGTGGGAGGGAGTGGAGTAAAGACACACATCAAAGGAAATATTTATAATATGCCACTACAGTGGGGAGAAATGCAGAAGGCTTTTGCAAACATAACAGGGAGCCCAAAGTCATTTCAATTTTTAAAAAGGTCAGTGAGGAAATAGCAGGGAAAAACTTTATTCCAAGCCCAGAAATAGCAACAGAAATATTGGAGCATTTAACCTCAAAACCTCTAAGAAAACAGCATGCAACTCAGGCTTCAGATGGAAAGAAAAAAATACCTTTAGCAAAGTCTGTGGGAACCTATAGAGAGAGAGACAATACACACAGTGTACAATTGCAATTAATTGGTGGATGGAACCACTTTATGGATGGAAATTCAGAGTCAGTGAAAACATGATCAACAGAAGTGAACAAGTACAGGTCATCCACTGCCATGTTAATTCTGCATACATTGATCCAATTTTGCTCTAATTTCCAACGCAGCAAGCTGGTGGATTTGTGCAAAGTACAGATTAGCCCAGGATCTGGCTCAGTAGCTGACATAAATTATCAAAATCTTCAATAATCTCATGGCAGCTAAAGCCAGGTTCTCATGTTGGAGCCCTCTGTAAGGCTCTGGTGGCCAGGAGCTGTCCTGGAGATCCCACCACCTGACTCTGAGAACCTTCTACCATCTCCTGGGATCACCACCTTTGCTCTTCAAAAGTCCATACAACTTCCAGATTTATTAATAATTTGCAGCCTAATTTTCCTAATTGAATAGTAATGACAGCAATTCATGTTCATAGCTCATGCCCATTTGTGGAAGGATTTTGCTGTGAGAGGCATGGTATCATCTTCTCTGTAGGTCATAGAATAATAGACTCATGGAATGGCTTGGGGTGGAAGGGACATCAAAGATCATCTAGTTCCAACCCCCCTGCATGGGCAGGGACACCTCCCACCAGACCAGGTTGCTCCAAGCCCCATCCAACCTGCCCTTCAACACTTCCAGGGATGGGGCAGCCACAGCTTGTCTGGGCAACCTGGGCCAGGGTCTCACCACCCAAATCTCATGGAGGTCTTACATATCAGCTCTTATACAATGGCCCTCTTTGGGTATGTTTTTTAATAATCTAATTTCATCACTTATTTTTCTATTAACACAATTGCATTTGGTTGCAAAGGTTAACTGCTCAAGATCTAGAATATGCCTGACTTTGTTCTTTGTTTCCATTGTTTATATGACATAGCTTATTTCATAATATTTGCTGAAGTGGAAAGTATATCACAGACTTCCATGATTTAATTTAAGGCAAATGCTAAATTTAACATCCTTATAAATAAGAAATGGAAGAATGGGAACAAAAGGATTTTAGATGAGTGAACTGTAGAACTGCTTATCTGAAGTGTTGAGGAAGCATGGTCTAATGAGCTGAGCACTGGACAGGGAGCCAGAAACCTTCAAGGTCTATTCCAGATTAGATACTGCTTCAGCCTGTTGACTCAAACAAGCCATCAAACTCATCCAAGGTTGTCCAGCTCTCTGCCTGACAATATTTAAAAGATTAAAATCCTCTATGTGTTTTGATCATTTAACTTTATGCCACATTTCACATCAATACTATTTGCAGCCTCAAAGAACAGAAAAACATAGTGGGTTGGATCTTCAGTGACAACATTCACGTAGGCACAGGCTTTCCATTGCTCAGTCCTCCTTTTCCTGCTTCTGGTTCCATCCTGTGTGTACATTCACTGAGGAAAAATAAGCCTCATGGACAGAAGACCTGCCTCATCTAGGGTGCATGCAGGAAATGGGGTTTCTCAAAGAAACAAGATGCTGCCAATTAGCTGCTTGGTAATGTCTTGCTGCTATGGGAGACCAGGGTTCCAGTTCCATGTCAGGCTCAAATCCAGTGGGAAATAGGGGTCTGTGATCTGCAGCACCCCCCCATAAGATGCTGCAGCTCCCAATTCCCAGTGTGTGTGTATCTGCTTCCCATCACTTACCCCCCACTCACCAGCACCTGCCCTATAGGTTGGAACCCTTCTCTTGAAGAACCAAAAAGTATATTTGATCTTTGAGTCACCAAAGCAATGGTAAAAACAAACAAACAAACAAAAAACCCCAACCAAATAAATTCTTAAGCCAAAGAAAATAAACACATCCCTCTACATTCAGAAAGAAGGAGTCAAATTCAGTTTTTCTGAAGCCAAAGAAAATAAACACATCCCTGTACATTCAGAAAGAAGGAGTCAAATTCAGTTTCTAAGATCCATAAAACTCTAGAAAACTCGAGATGCCCAGCTGTGCATAGAGGATTTTCCAAGGAAGTTCCCTGATCACTACCTGTGGGCAGAGGAGAATGTTGCAGAAGGAGCTGGAGGGTCATGGGAAAGCTTTCTGGATTCTAAAACTCTTCACTTTGCTCTGTTTTTGAGACAGTGAACACAGACCATTCACAGCAAGAAGCTATTTTTAATTTGAAAAATTATAAAAAGGAGAATAAACTGAATTCTACACACAAAGCAACGTGAGTTTCCACTTTTATTCCTAATAAACAATGGGGTTTATATTTAAGTGCTTATATGACTCTACTACACCTCAGGTCACAATTTACTATCTCTTTAATTTAATGCCCAATTTAATCTCCATACGACAGCTAACAAATAAGAGGATGCATGTAGAGCCATTTGCTGTTTGATTGCATCAGTCATGTATCAAAGTCAGGTCCAGTACTGTTTTCCTGTAGATCTATGATCTATGAAACTTCAGAGCACAAGATTGCACAGGTCAGAGAAATGTCTACTGTTCTCAGCAGCTTTCTGGATTAGGAATTCAATGAACCATGACTGGGTACATGCATGTATGTGCTGCAAAACCCCTAGAGTTGTAATCAGTTAATTAGCCAAATGCTCTATACTGGACATTACTTCAGGTTTGACATGCCAACTAACCAAGGGCCAGAGGTCCCAAGCATCAGTGTGCACCACGCAACACCTCGGCAGAGGATGGGAACCTGGACTCACATCTCAACTCCATCATATATTTGCTCAGTTTCCTCTGAGCTAGTGCAAATCCAGCATTTCTAACAGTATAAATGAGGAAAAACATCTCACCTAGGTTAGGTATTGTACAGCCACGATGTGTGTAAAAGCTCTGTGGTTTAAGTGTTTCCTGGATCTAAACCTGTGCATGTGCTTTATACAACCCAACTGCAGCAGGATTATTTACACGCCCAAGTTTGTTTAGATCTTATTTACCACATTCCAGCATTTCTTGGTACAAACCTTAAAAACCAAAATAAAATTACATTGCATTTTAAAAGTCACCCTCTGAGTGATTTTATATAGTAAACCATTTATTTTGAAACAAGATTAAATATTGCAGCTCACTAAAAGATTTTCTCTTAGCAGAGAGCACTCAGATGGAAAATTTCATACATTTCAACTGATTTTTTGCCTGAATGGTTTTCACATATTTTTCTAAAACCTAGTTGTGTCAAATGATTTATTCTGCTCTAACAATACGGTACAAGTAGCTAGGAAGATGCAAGTGCTGAAATGGTTGACGGCAGTTGGCCAATTAAGTGCTCTACAGTATTCTGATTTTTTTTGTGCTTGCACATACTAATCCTTTTTTTAATGTATTGAGGTTCTATCCAGCAGAAAGAATGAGCTAACTGCAAGGCATGCCACATGAGGAGTTTGAAAATGCACTGCAACATGCTCATATCCAGGGGAGGTTTAGCCAAGTGTGAAGTATAACACATATCTAAGCAGCAGCAAAGCCAAGGGAAGGGAAGGAAGCCTGGCTGGAGCCACGGGGTGTCCTGGGGAGCAGGGTCCTCACTGGCTGTAGGAGGGCACCAGGCACGGAGGAGCACAGCAAGGATCGGGGAAGTGCTTGGCCACCATCTTTTGCTGACAGCACTGGCATCAAGAAATGAGGGGTGACCCATGGGAAGCTTCCCGGCTCTCCTGCAGCACAACTTGAGAGGAGGTGAGCAGTATTGCTGCCACGTCTCCACACAGAGCCAAGCAGCTTCACACAGCACAGCGGGGTTTGGCTCAGACCCTGCTGGGGCTGCTTCTGCTGCCTCATTTATAATTGAGAGGACAAGGAGTAATGTATTAAAATGGGAAGATGAGAGATTTAGGCTGGACACTGGGAATAAATTCTTTGCTGTGAGGGTGGTGAGACCTCCCTTGGCCCAGGCTGCCCAGGGAAGCTGTGGCTGCCCCATCCCTGGCAGTGTTGAAGGGCAGGTGGGATGGGGCTTGGAGCAACCTGGTGTGGTGGGAGGTGTCCCTGCCCATGCAGGGGGTTGGAACTGGATGGTCTTCAAGGTCCCTTCCAACACAAACTGTGCTATGATTTTATGATTTCTATGACCTGCAGCTCATGAACTGTTGGGTAGCACAAGCTGACAACCAACTTCTTCAGAAACATCCCTCAACCCCAAGCACCATTTTTTGGTTCCAAGAAAAAAAGAGACAACATAAAATGTGGTGAACTATTCTTATCTGTATCAGAGGGGTCTCTCTCATTAAAAAGACATGGTAAGAAAGGTGGTGCCTGGTTTCAAATACTGTACAGAAAAGGTAGGGACTAATATGTAGGTGCAACACAGGAGCAGTGACTGTAGCAGACTTTTGTAAGCACTAAGTCTGGTAAAACAAAAAGAATAATCTAGTGCTATGTGAGATTTTTTTTCAAAATTTTAACCTGTGTTTTATTAAAATGATATCAACATTTACATTTTTCTGAAAGCTTTCAGTTGAATCATACTGTGCTTCCTCTGCAACCTTTTCTTCAGCATTACTGCTTATCAAGTCACTCCCAAAACATTTTATGGCTTTCTGGGAAGCAAAAATAAAGACCTAACATTACAATTACAAAAACCTAAACTCAGACTTCAGAACCTGCAACTCAAATTGCTCACTGGGGAAGAGACACAAATCCTTGAGAAGCAGAGGGAAACCACCAAACTTCTGAAGGCCAGTGAGGAAGACAAAAGGCTTCCAAGAATGCTGAAGCAATTTACAAACCAGACCAAATGTATTTATTACAGATTGCTTTATCTAACTCCTCTCCTGGTGCAGTTATCACTGCTGTCAGCACTGGGTATCAATGACAGAAGTATTACCCCTAGCTCTACATATCAAAACACTGCTATAATTTCTCTTACAGATCTATACCAGTCACAACAGGTTGCTGTGATTTTTCTAGGTAAAACCTGCAAGAAAACTACTGTTTTCTTGTTAACCAGGGGAGGAAAAACAAGTGACAGCCAGAATGAACAGTCACTCTTGGCAATATCAATGAGAGGCTCTTAATTACAAGTCACAAGAGTAGGGGTCATCTCCTCTGAGGCCAGTACATTTAAGTGCCTCTCTCTGGGTTACACCATTTCAAGAAAATCTATTTGCTTACTCAGGATTTACAAAAAAATTAAAACAGAATCAGCAAACAGGGTCCCCAGATTTGTAAAGGTATAGATGTTTGCAAGTTACAACTGCAGCTTCATCATTTTAGAAAAAAAATCTCAATTCTAGCTAGTATGTGTAAAAATTGAGAGGTATTTGTTAGCATTCAAGGACTAAATGTTGAAGAGCTATGGATAAAGTAATGTCACTTCATCACTGTTGTTGACAAGAAAGCTGATGTTCCTGAAGGGAAATGGTTTTATGGCTTTGGTGTGTGTTCACTAGCTGAGGTCCAGCAGACTCCTGTGTTTTCCATGGAGAACTCAATGGTGGGCCCAGCAAAAGTTTTGCTGTACTGGGAAGGGGCCGCATGCTGCTCATCTGCAATTTCCATGTAACTCTAGTGTCAGCTGATAGACAAGAGAAGGTCAGCTGCAAGAGAAGTACCAGATGATGCTGCCTTCAGGCTGGAGTTTGCGCTGGAGAAGTGCACATCACATTTTGCTGTCCTCACCCCAGCTGTGGCACAGCTCTTGTTGGGATTCACCCCTTCCACAGCCATGTTCCCAAAGAGAAGCAATGTTCCCAGCATTGCTGATGGACTCAAGGCACAGGCACCTCACCAGCATTTAGTGTGGTCCTTGTTTGAGTAGGTCTGACTCTTAAAATGGAAGAAACTGACACTGGACTGCAGCCCAAGAGAGGGCAGTGGTGGGAGAAAGCCAGGGAAAAAAAAAAGCCAGGAAAGTGCTGGGAGGCAACACTCAAAATCAAGGAGGACAAGCTTTGTTCTCAGGGGTCCAAATCAGAGCTGGTTGAAAAGTTCATGAGAATAAATTTTCAATACATTTCACTGATTTTCTCCTGTTTATTAATTGTCCACCATCACCTCACTGGCTTACTAGACCAAGACATCCTTACTTCTGGGTGCAGATTTATTAGGATTACAGCTTTGTCTGAGCAGCATGATATATGCTACTAAATAAAGGAGAGATGAGAAATACTGGCTTTGCATATCAAGCATAATACACAAACATTTCCAGTTAGTACAATAGTACTGCCCCCCTTTTTGAAAATAATTCAGCCAAAATTACATATATGGAAAAAGCTGGAGTTGTTAAGGATGATTTATTAATTGTATGTAACATGCCTGAAGGCAGACTGGGAATGGAATTCAGATGGATGGACACAGAGGAGGACTAAGCTGACAAATTGTGGTGTAACTTCTTCATAGTCACAAGCACTCCCATCACATGAAATTATTTTCACAGATGGTATTTATACAATAGTAGGAACTATCCGATAGTTTCTTAACCATTATGGAAACTAAAATGCTGGTGTGATAAAATCTTTGTGCTTAATAGAGGCTTTGTGTGAAATTCTTTTAAATCCAAATGTGACAACTAAGTGATCTATTCCTAAATCTGGTTGTACAGATTCTCAAGCAATTTGATTGGGAAACTTAGTCTTTGCTTAAATTGTGCAACATCAGGGCTAGATTGGCCCCTTTCCATATTAAAAAGGAAAACAAGGAAGGAGCCAGGGGATGTAATGGAATTCCACAAGAGATCACTGTTTCTCACCTGAAAATAAATGTCAGGTTTGGTGGGTTTGTTTGGTGGTGGTGAGATTTTATTTATTCTTTTTAATAAGAGATTTAAAACTTTCTGTCATAGGGCTTAATTTAGCTCATGATTTATGAGTACTGGGAAGAAGTGTTTTGAATTGGTCTGGCTTATCCATTAACTGGCCATGCTGATATTTCTTGCATTTTCCCTGCATTGGCCATTGCCAGAGATAGGACACTAGAATAAATAGGCCATGTTCTGATCCATCAAGGCAACTCTTGTGTTTGCTCAAGGATGAGAAAATACTCTTACTCAGAGTGGGAGGACAGAGCATTTTGTCAAAAGCTCCAAGCAAACACTGATCTCAGGGAATAAATGTATAAAAAAATAGGACCCAAACATATGCAGGTAGATTTCAGGTTAAGAGGAAGAGTGTAAGTTTAAATACACACACCTGAGCTCTGGCTGGCAGGGTGTGGTATAGGCACTCTACAACTAGGTGAAACACCACACATAAAATTAATGTGGTAGGTGTACTTGCCCTGCAGTGCTCAGCCAGGGCTCACCTGTTCACCTCTCCAGCAGCTCTGCCATCAGGTCCAACGAGGAGCAAGGATTGGCATGAGAGCCACAAACAAATTGCAAAAGTATTTTTGATTTGTAAAGAGCAGGAAATCCCAAGCACATCACCAAATGCACAAGCAACCTTAGAAGTCTGACATTAAAGAACCTCATACCCCTCAAGTGGGGTATACCCCAACCTGCAACCCTGGGAGGCCCATTAGAGCCCAGCAGAGACCTCAGCAGTCTGTCCCACCAGCCCCTGCCTCTAACTCCATTTCTAACCAATCTTTCTTCCAACCAGAACACAGAAAGACCAAAGAGGAGTTTCATATTAGTAATTAATCCTGAAAGGAAATTCACACTCTTTGATCCTTCCAGGTACATGTGCTGGACTGTTGCCTTGCAATTAATCTATTTTGGTGAGGCAGAGGTGGGAGAAAGGCCACAGATGCTATTAGACAAAGAGCTGGTTCCCGTTACTGTTGCAGATGGTGGAAGCAGAATCCTCTTCCTTTTTACACTATCAATTAAGCAATGTTGCCAAACCCACATCAGTTTCTCAGTCAAACATTTCATTTCTCAGCAGTCTGTGCAAAGTTTGAAAGCTACAGTATGTTCTGCCAGCACCCTCCAGAAAGCTGCTTTGCATTGTTTTGCTTAAATGGCTACAAAAGTGCTGTCAAAGAGACACTGTCAACCGCAGCTTTTGTGTTTATTTCTTTATACTTCAGAAAAAATAAACAAAACAAAACCTTTTGGAGTTGAAAGAACTGATTTCAGTCCTTTTTACATCCTTTTGGCAGACACTGGATTTTCCTCTCTGCTATGCACAGTGCAAGGATATTCAATATTGAATAGACCTTTTTGACAGTTTTGAACCTGTTCCATAAGATTCCAAATGCACTGATTCATGAGGACTTGCAAAGTTCCTACACACATACACACAAAAAAAGTCTATCCTGCCTCAAGAATTGTTTTGCATCAGGATCATTTAAAACTTCTGCTCCTGCATCCGTATGATCTCTCAGAGCCAGGAAGAACACTTGCAGAAAGTTTAGTCTTGTTTATTCACAGAGAGGGCTACAGCAGCAAGCACTCACTGTCTAAAGCTCAGAAAAATCTAATTATGTGCAATATTATACAGGCTCTTCTGCTCTCTTCAACACCAGAATGGGTGCAAAATGCTGGCCTCTTAAAAAAAAAAAATAAAGTCCACTGGTTCTCATATTGTAATGAGTGTCAGTGAGAACCCAACACTGAACACACACACATTCGATCACACGCTGCATTTCAGTGCAGTGGGCACAGATTCTTTTATGAGCTGCCCCCTCTGGCATGTTTGGAGTTTCCCAGCAGCCTGGGGATATTTTCTTCCTTGAGTATCCCCTCCACCTCCCTAATGCTGCTTCTCTGAAAACTGGCACTGTAGCAGTGAGTTTACGTATGGTTTGAAACTCCTCCTGTTTTCCTACTTGAGGGGATAATTCCAGCCTGATCTTCACTTTGGAAAAGAAAATGTGAATCTGTGTAAATTAATAAATGACAACAGTGATGACTGCACTAACATGTTATGATGATTGCACTAATATGCTACAAGTCTAAATGTGGAGGCAGCTGTTTTCAGCTGCTTACAAACACAGAGAGAGGGGGGTACATTTTCTATTCCCTGGCCAATGCAAAGGAAAGAAATAAAGCAGCGGTTACCAACGTGTTTGTCCACAGATCCACTGGACTCTGCCAGCTTCTAACTCCTGCATAAAGATGTTAAGTCTACAGTGCCTGAGCTTAAATTCAATACACAAGAGCTCACATGTTCTGGTGGAAAATTTTTCAGTAGCCCAAAAAAAAAAAGAAGGATGAAAACTACTGAATACTAAAGCACTTACAAGCAGAGCATTAGATCTCTCACATGTGTCCTTTCCAAAAGGACTCCCAGAGAAAGCACCAGGAATTAAATCTACAGAAATGTAATACAGCTCTATGGAATTTCCTCTAAAGGCCCATAGAATTTACTACAGCAGGGAGTCCTTTTCAGAGCTATTTTTTTCAGACAGCTTGCAGAAGGATATAATTCGAATGAATGGGGCTTTTTAAAAAAGTCATAGAAGGACACTAATCTCCTATTAAATTATTTTCCATAGGAGTATTGACAGCAATAGCTATTACCATTATTTTATAAAACCAGAGAGATATATTGATTAGCAGATCTGTTCTGCCCCTCTGACACAGAGAACTCAGACAATTTATGTTGCTATTCATTGTCAGGCAGAGGGTTTTCTTCTTTCCTTTTCAGAAACATCTGGAGTACCATGAATAATTACTTTAATTAAAATAAGAGACTACTTTATATGCCCTGTTTGGCAAGAACTTTGCCTTCACGCTATCTGACATGTCCACTGTTGCTGCTGTATAAATACACCAATGCTTATTGGTCACTTGATACTTTCCATGGATTTTTTTGTGACTAAAGATATAATCCCCCTTGGGAATTTCCAGCTCTGAGCCTCATCAAGTCACACAGAAAGAAGGGATTGGTTCGACACCTGTGAGAAGCCTGGGGAAAACTCAGCTCCTTGCAGAGGAATTGGGTTAGTGGGAAAAAGGAGAGGGAACATCCCTTTTGTTTGGAGATGGCAGAGGGAAAAGTCATGTCTGAGGAAATCTTTCTGACTCCACAGGAAGGTTTGCCCTACTCTAACACTTGGTCTGCAGGGACATTGTGATAACAGTAAGTATTCAGGGATAACAAGAGATCAGTCCATCTCCCCACCCTCAAGGAGACAGAGGGATTTCAAACCAGAAACACCAATAAGGTCAGAAGAAGCTGAAGGTAGACTTATATAGGACTAAAGAAAATTAAAGTCAAGTGCTCTGCTCTGGAAGCTGGCCAACCCCACAGCAGCTTAGTGCCAGAAGACATCCATCCTGAGATGGACCCTCTGCTTCAGCTAATTTAGTAAACCTCAAGCTTTTCTTACAAGACCTTATTTTCTTGTTTTTAAAAAGTCCACCTCCATCTGCTGGAGAGGAATTTGTAACAACGTATTGGAGTGATGGGCTCAAAGAGACTGAAAATGAGGGTCTACAATAAAGAGGCTGTCACTTAGTACCCAGGAGAGGGAGTCTGAGGCTGAGACTACCTAAAGGCCTGAGGAAGCTGCCAAGCATGAGTGAGGTAATCTCTGCTGGGCCAAAAATGAAGGAGGCAAGCATATGGAGAGAGACTTCCAGCCCCAGAAACTCCTCCTGCCCCAACCTTCTCCCCTTCCAGTTGAGAAACTCATGGTGGAAACCGTGAAATGAAAAAATTCTACATGCCTTGTAGTATAGCTCACAAAATCTGTCAAAGAAATCCTGAAGAAAATATGAGGGACAAGTGTAGGGTCCTGTACCTGGGGAAGAAGTAGCCCATGCACCAATATAGGTTGGGGGTGGACCTGCCAGAAAGCAGTTCCAAGGAGAAGGATCTGGGAGTCCTGGTAGCTAGCAAATTATCCATCATCCAGCAATGTGCCCTTGTGGCCAAGAGGTTGAGGGAGGCCATCTGCCCCTCTGCTCTGCCCTGGTGAGGCCACATCTGGACAACTGGGTCCCCTTGTGGGCTCCCCATTTCGAGACAGGGAACTGCTGGAGAGAGTCCAGGGGAGGTAGCAAAGATGGTTGGGAGATTGGAGCATCTCCCTGCTGAGGAAAGGCTGAGAGACCTGAGACTGTTCAGTCTGGAGTGGAGAGGGCTGAGGGGGGACCTTCTTGATGCCTACAAGTATCCAAGGGTGGGTGCAGGGAGGATGGAGCCAGACTCTGCTCAGTAGTGTCCAGGGACAGGACAAGGGGCAACGGGCACAATCTGGAACGTGGGAAGTGCCATTGGAATAAGAGAAAAAACTTGTTTATCATGAGGGTGACAGAGCCCTGGGACAGGCTGCCCAGGGAGGCTGTGGAGTCCCCTTCTCTGGAGATATTCAAGATCCCCCTGGATGTAGCCCTGAGTAATGCGTGCCAGGGGATCCTGCTTTAGCAGGGGGCTTGGACTGGATGATCTCTAGAGGTCCCTTCCAGCTCTGACAATTCTATGATTCTGAGATTCCATTAAATTCCACCAAATCTGGGGAGCCAACAACCATGAGCCCACAGGAACCTGACCCTGAACTTTTTTATTATTTTTTTTTCTCCAAGAAAAAGGTTTATGCTCTACATGCTAAACCTTAGTCCCACAGAAACCCATGGCAAAATTCCTAATGCCTTGCTTTCCTGGGAACAGGATTTGGCCCAGCAGGAAGGGACAGTAGCTAAGCCTGCCACCTCTTATCCCTGGAGATCTTCCCAGGGCAGCAATAATCAAAATAATTCATTTGCAGTTCTATGCCTTTGATGCATGACTGCTGAGAAAGAAGATTTGTGAAAGCTGTGACAAACTTACACCTCAGCTTTCGGAAAAGGAGAAAAAAAAATCTGTTACTGGAAAATTTGCCAATTTTTCCCCTCTAGCCCTTAATGCACAGCAATCCATTTGACTAGGTAATGACTACTTAAAGAAAAAAAGTTGGTAAAAGATGGGTAATTTATGGGGAGGAGCAAGGAAACAGATGAGAAATACAGAAGAAATATGAGAAGTATAAAAATAAGATAGAAATGTTGCTGTACAACACTGTCAAACCTACAAAGTCATAAAAGAAAAATGAGATGATTGTGTACACAGATTATGCCACCAACAGTTTTTGTTGGAGCAGGAAGAACCTTGGCAATCAAGATTATCTGATAATTACCTTTCTTAATGCATTAAATTCACTCAGCTTCACCTTCAGGCATTTAGCTGAAGAAAATAATGACATACATCCTCATGTTTAATGGTTAAACTCTATTTCCAAGGAATCTATTACATGTGGTGTCAAGTAGAAACCCACACAATAGAGCCTCTGTAAAAGATGTGCTGATAGAAAAGAATGGTGTTTTGAAACATCAATAACAGTTGTTTGCATCAAAACATTTTAACTTGCAGACTCTATTAATACTAATGGAAGTTTGATTGTCTTTGTTAATTACCTTCCCACCGTCCTTTGTCAGGATCAGCTGCAGATCAAACCTTCTCCTGCCAGCATCTCAGGATGCATTAGACCTCATTAAACATAATTTTAAAATGAACATTTCATTTAAAGGAGATTAATTTTTAAAGTCTGCTAGTGCTTGAAAATGAACCTGTAAAACTGTACAGTCACTGAAGAACACAGTCACCTCCTATAAAAGTCCAAGTGATGCTACTAACCGGGTTTTAAGAGTCTCTCTGATACTCTCTGCTGGCTCACAAAGGGACTTTGCCAAGTGGCTGACCCCTTTCCCACAGGATGGGCACAACAGCCTTAGGCCAGGAGAGAGCCAAACATAAGTCATCTTCCCACTCACACAAGCTCTGGAAAGAATAAGTTTAACCCAAATCTGCTTTTAATCCCTTTCTACACACAACACCACATCCCTCGCAGGCACCATCTCCAAGACAAAGTCCTGGCAGCATGACCCTGATCTCAGGGGAGCAGATGCTCTAACCAGCATATTCCACAGCTGATGGAGACCTTCCCAGCACAGTCTTTCCTCAGACCCTATCCACTCCTATTTCCAAAGTTTTATGGAGTTTCACCTTAAAATACTTTCCAGGTAGTTGTTGGGGTATTCTGGGTGTCATGGCAGGCAGGAACCAGCCTTCTTGTGTGGCTTACAGCAATCAGTTAGCATGGGAGGAGAAGAAGGCCACTGCTGTTTTGTAGCTAGGAATGAATACTCATTTGTAGATAATGTCTGGGTTGGCCTTCTGGAACATTTTGGGAGAGACTTTTTTAAAAATGAATAATTAATTTGTTACTGGAAAAACGGTCATTTCTACTTGAGATTAAGTGAGGTTTGTGTCTTCAGTATGTACAAATTCGTGTGCTTCAAGAAGAATTTGAGAAGATGGCTCTTCCCACCTGCACACCCATTATCTGATGGTAGGTTTCCTCTACAGTGCAAATTTGGCCTCTCTGACAACTGAGAAATTTAAGGTAATTCTTCTCAAATACATGGGCTGTGGATTCTGTCATGTCTTCAGCTGACTCCATGGAGATTGAAACCTATCAGTCTCATCAACGTGGATAACTGCTTTAATAGCACATCATTAAATGGGATTTGCTACAGGATTTGGGACAAGAAATTCAGGATTACTATGACAGATTATTTTCTCCTGTGCTAATATAACTCTGCTCACTCCCACAGGATTGGTGCCTCTCATGGGCTTTAGTCAAGTCTTCAGCAAAGTCCTGGAGTGCCTACAGAAATTGTATAACTTGGTTGAAGTTGATAACTTTTCACTGAAATTGATGAGATTCGGGCACTATCTTTGGGCACAACACAAACTAAAATGCACAGTGAATTGAATTTCACCTGTTCTCATTTCAAAGTGTGCTTATTATTTTTTTTTTCTATGTGAACTGCTTAATTAGAAACACTGGTGCATCCACTGTGTTAAATTTTGCTTCTCAATTGAAAAAGCCAATTTAAAACTACTGACACAGAGTAAAACAAATACTTGCTGTTTAATTGGTTTTACTAAGAGTCATTTTAAATTAACACATGTTTTTTCAGAATCCATTAATTCATTTTAATATCACAATAAAAATATTTATATGCTAAGCAAGCACCCATAAATTGAATCTAGGAAAGGAAAAACAGTATTATCAGTTATTAAACATCACTACAAGTTACTTATGGAATAGACAGCCTCTGTCACTATTGTAATCATATCAGTTACTAATGACTTGCCATTATAAATAATATTTTTCCTTCTCTTACATGATATTATTTTGGTTATTCATTGCACAGACTAACAATTAAAATACTTTTCTTTGTGACTCAGAGTGTAATTCTACCCTACCAAAGTCAAGATTCTAATGTATTTTTCCATGGTCAACACCTCTACAGTTACAAATTGTCCCTAAAGTGGAGGTGAGTAGACCTGACAAGCATGTGTCAGGAATATTTTGTGCTCTGCTTGGAAAAGCAAACCCTGGCCCAAGAGAGACTGTTTATTGGCCATGCTGTCAGCACTTTGGCTACAGAAATGCCCCAGTACCTTCCCTGAGCTCTTACAGGTTGTGCTGGCAAAGAAAAGCCATTATTATCCTGTAGTTACTTGCAGTTTATGATCACATATTATCTGATACACAGTGGTATTCTGTCTCTCTTGTGCAGGAGTCACAGAGGATGCCAGTCAGTCAGTCCTTCGGCTCTCTCAGGTACAACACCCACTGTAAAAGTCCCATTCTGGGCACGTGAGTTACTTAAGCAGATCCCCTGGAGTTTACTGCAGGGGAAAGGCAACCAGATTTGGTCATTAAGTTTAGATTCTTTTCAGTCACTCACACATTCAAAAAAGGTATTTGTAACATTTCTCTTTTTCAATGGAGAGCATAACAAGTGCCATTGATCGTGAACTATGCATTTATTTTTACTTCCAAGTACAACAAAAGAAGATAATGGATGAGGAACTAAACCTGACAAAAAGGGGTCCGATTTTCCATGCATAGTACAGATCACAGTTCTAAAACGGCTGGAGAAGTCTGAAAATATTATCCTAAGGGGGATATCCTGAGAGTCCCTCTGATGCACCTATCTCAATTGTTGACTGAGATTTCAGATTCTTGCACTGAGGGACAGTGAGCAGGGGCGCACAGGTTCAGCACACACACACACACAGGGCCACAACAACCCCAGGCAATGCTCCAGGCTTGGGGAAGTGTGGCTGGAAAGTGTCTGGCAGAAAAGGACCTGGGGGTTCTAATCAACAAGAGGCTGAAAATGAGCCAGCAGTGTGCCCAGGTGGCCAAGAAAGCCAATGGCATCCTGGCTTGTCTTAGAAATAGTGTGACCAGCAGAAGTAGAGAGGTGATTGTCCCCCTGTACTCAGCACTGGTGAGGCCACACCTGGAGTGTTGTGTTGTGTGGGCACCTCAGCTCAAGAGAGATCTGGAGGTGCTGGAGCAAAGAGAGGAGGGCAACAAAGCTGGTGAAGGGCCTAGAAAATAAATCTGATGAAGAACACTTGAAGGAGCTGGGAATGTTTAGTTTGAGGAAGAGGAGGCTAAGAGGAGACCTCATCAGTCTCTACAACTACCTGAAAGGTCATTGTAGGGAGGCTGGTGCTGGTCTCTTCTCACAGGTAATTAGCAACAGAACAAGAGGGAAGGGCTTCAAGCTGCAACAGGGGAGGTTTAGACTGCACATTAGGAACAATTTTTCACAGAAAGAGTGGTCAAACACTGGAATAGGCTGCCCAGGGAGGTGGTTGAGTCACCATCCCTGGATGTGAAGGGTCATTCTTATGTGGTGTTGGTGGATAGGGTTTAGGGGAGAACTTCATAGAGCAGGGGTGATGGTTGGACTTGGTGATCCCAAGGGTCTTCTCCAACCTGAATAGTTCTATGATTCTGTTTCACATCACTGCTTAATCTTTAATGCAATTAATGGAAAATATGAGGAATCACAGAGAGCAATCCAATCTGTCTAATGTATACATTGCCTTCTTCCCAACAGCTACATACAACATAAGTGCCTCTAGACAGCAATCCAGTCCATGAAAGTTTAACATAAGAATGGTCATACTTGAGATGAGATCACAGGTCCATCTCTGGCAGAGTCCTGTCTTCTAGAATGGTCAGACCAGTACTCCTATTTACTATTTGCAAATGAAGGATGTTTTGAGCAAGAAGTGTTTTTTATAGATTTACTAACCCCTCAGTGGGTTTAATTTTCACAATAAGATGTATCTTCCTCTTTGATTGATGCTATAGGAAAGCAATAGGAAAAGGTCTTCATCTCTTCATCAACCAGATTAGCAGCAGTGGGGCTCTGCTTTTGCATTCTAGTCTAGGGCACAAAAGAATGTGGCCCTGTGTTCTAGGCACTGAGGACAATTGAATCAACCTCACAAGAAAATGCTCTCTCCAGGAGATGATCACATTGAGACGACTCCTATATTTCTTCCCAACACCCCAGGTGGGCATACACAGCTCATGAGACAGCCGGAGAGGAGCTGGAGACAAGATCCCACTCTGACTGAACTCCTTACACCAGCTGGGCAGGAGGAAAGCCTTGCATTTTGGTCCATGTGTCCTACAATAAGTGCCTGTTTTATCTGACACCACCACCAACTACCAAAAAATCTGAATACATAACAGACAACCTAGTCATAGCTGTACGGATGAGGGCCCAGAGCAATTTCACATGACGTAGAATGAATTTAGGTGCCTACCAGGGCAGACAGTCCTGGGCAGCTGATGGGACTGGAGTGCAGCCTGAGACCTTGGGCACAATGGATTCCAGCCAATATTAATAATTGCTTTACTACTGGTTAATTGAGGTGCTTTGTTTAGTATCTATAAATTATAATTTAGAGTCTGAGGCATCTGTCATTTCTTTTCAGGGTAAACCAAAGCACCTGGATGACAGTATTGCTATTTTTCAGCTCTTGTTGAGACACCAGGTTTGAGATCTTGGGGTTTGTAACATTCTTACTCTACATAGTTCAATGTTGTCCTTGTTTTCTTTGGTCCTTTGGAAATGATCAGATCCATGAAAATACTCCTGGTGACCACCTTTCACAAGGGAAATAATCATCAACGTATTCAATTTTGTTTATACTAAAAAGGAAAATGAGAAGTCTACACCACTATTTTTCCACTTTATTTAGGCAATATTGTGAAAGCCCAAAACAACCTAAAATTATGCAAAATACTAGGACACGAAGTGTGCAATTACATTTGAAATTTACTGTTTTCTAACACCCTAAGTTAAAATAGGAGAACGATGAAGAACATGAAATAATTGCAATCATTATCGGATAAAATGTACTGTACATGATTTTAGAGTGGCTTTGGGCTAGATCTATCTTTAGCTGAGACCCATGGTATAAAGTCCCATTTACACTAATAATTCCAAACCCCAGTTCAGAGGAGTGTACCAGAGAGCTAGGTCAAAGCCAAAGCTGGGAGCATGGCTGGAGTCTTTCATTCTCTGGCTACATAAGAAACTCCTCTGCCTAAGAAATAAAGGCAGATATTATTCTCTTGGTGTTTCCTCTGGCAGAGCCTGATGGAAGGCCATGGTGAAAATTACCTATCTGGGTCCTGCTTTACTGAATTTAAATGCTTATATATCAAGATAAGATAACTTTAATTACTTATACCTGTGCAACATTTTAAGAGATCTACTAAAATCCTTAAGTAAAACAATTTTCTCTTAAAATCAGCTACTTAAATAATGTTTAAAAAAACACCTCAGCTGTACTCTTTATTCATTTATGCTTTGTTCAAAATTACCAGAGTTGATAAAACTGAGCGCGGTTGCTTTGCACCTTTCAGAAGATGTGTGCACATTAAACATATTGGCAGTATTTATTTATTCTACCATCTGTCCCACTCTCCCCACATTTTCAACAGTTTGGCCTAGAGAGGGCCAAAAAAATCACCTGAGCATCATAAAATGAGTCCCCGGCTGTCAGTGTAACACATTGAGACCACAGCTGCTGTCCTGCTGCCTGATTTAATGAGGTTCCTAAAGTATGTGGACAAGGATTCGGGCTCTTGGTTGTCATGGAGATGGGAGTGGGAGCTGGGAGCGGGTGTCAGCAGCATCCCGATCAATAGGAATCAGCTCATGGCCCATCAGCCAGGAGAGGCCAGGGGGTGGAGGTGACGGTGGCGTCAGCCCAGGGTGCCTGCTCTGTCTTGCCAAACCAGGCTGCAGCCCAGGACACAGTATCTACCAAAGGAGCAAAACCCTGCACTAAGTAGTATTTCTTGCTCTGACCACCCAGCTTCTTGTTCTTATTCCTCCCCCCCACCGCCCCGAACTCAATTGCTTCCCTCAGGTATCAGGAGAAACTTGGTCAATACCACATTCCCCAAAGGAAAAGGATTCTTCCATGGTTGCCTCAAACATCCCTGAATTTCCCATAATTCTTCACAGCACGTTACTATACCAGAGCAGAAACATTTAGCATCAACAATTGAGACCAAATGTTTGTTTACTGAGTCCATTCACCTGCTTTCACAAGGCAAACATTCATGTGCAATCTGTGTTTCATGTAGATGTTTTCTCACCCAGAAAGAACAAAAAACCAGAGTAGCAATCCAGTGACAGGGAGCAAACATGTCATGCCAGATAATACAGGTAGTATTCCCACACATTTCCACTACAGTGGACAGGAAGAGACTTTTTTCTCCGTATTTTAAAAGCTTAAAAATTATAGTGTATTTTTTTCTCCTGTGCAAAAACATGAAAGGGGTAATTAAGCTATTTAAATGTACCCACAGCTCTCAACTCTGAATGAAAGGTTGACTCATCATGTCACCCCCTAAAAAAACTCCAACAATTAAACATCTTTTAAGGACTGCTTCAAAACTCAGTTTACCAACTGATAGTCTTCCAAGATGATTCTTCTGATCCAAAGCAAGCTGCTTCTTGCCAGTTTCACACCCCTTCAGACAGTATCTTTCAGCCCAGATTATGGAAGCCCAAACAGCAACATATCAGACAGACTAGTCACACATGTTTACATGGCATTGGCCATTCAACCTAGCTTGTCCTCAGATGGATCTTAACAATAAAGCAAACAGCTACACTGTGCAAGAACAAAAGTGGGTGAATAAGACATTTGAACGAAGACTGAAAGGAAAGTTAAGCATTTAGAGTTTAAGTAGCACAGAAAGCAGCATAAGATGTCATCAAAGCTGGTACCAACTGACATTTAAGAAAGCATCATGGTCGTTCTCAAAAAACGGTATCAGTATTTTATAAGGGTAGGTGGAAAAGCACATCACTATGCTGACAAAAATTTTATCCCTCCAGGAATCACCTTAGAAAACAGGATCTACATTTCAAGCAAAGAAATTCCCCAAATAACCCACTCCTCTCCATATGAGAAAGCATCAATAATCAGACTGGCTCTTGACATGGTGTTTTGTCACTCATTAAATCCTCTGCAACCAGAGAGGGAAAACAAGTTCCAGAGGAATTCACAGGGGGAGTAGGAATTTCCTTCTGTAAAAACTAATAACATCATTTTTGCTACAGTTCTGAGCAGATGTTAGAGCTTAAGATGCTCACCAAAATGAAACTCTGAGTGCTAAGCCCTGAGGAACTATGTTGCACAAGCGATGCACTCTGGACAGCATGGTACGTGTCACTTTGTGGTATGTCACTCATTTAAGTTGGGTAACAGCACAAACATGGCAAACAAATCCTACACAGTTGGATCTACAGCTACCAATTTACTGTATGCAGTTTACCACTGTGACAGGTATCATCTGGGACTTCATCATTAAAATGTTAACATCTTCAAAGACAGAGAGTTGTTTTGTAAACTTTCATGCCCAATTTCCCCATGATGCTAGGGTGGCCAGAGGACATCTACAACTTGTAGTATTGTTTCAGTTAAAGGAATTTGTGACTTGGAGCCAATTCAAAACATGCTGATCTACAGAACAAAATACACTGCTCTGCTGGTGCTAACTGCCAGTCCTGGTTAGTCCTACCAGTCACAGCAAGAGGAGATAAAAGGCAAAGGCACATCAAGTCCCCCCAGTGAGGAGTGGAGGATTTCAGCAGTGCACCACAATGTCACATCTCATATTAGCAAAACTGTTCTTGGCAACAAGCTGCTTCTGGCATGGCATTTCATCTAGTACCTTTCAATCAAATTAGGCTTTATGGCATCTTTGTGACATCTTTGGCTTCCTTTGAGTCATTGGCATGGATTAAGTTAGCAAAAAGAACCTACACTTGGAAACTGCACTGAGAGCTGGTGACATCTTGCCCTGCAATCACACAGGCTTCCGTGGCCAGTCATGAAATGCTCCTCTCCATACAAAACATCATCTCTCTATGCCCATACATGTTTGCAACCCAAGTACAGTACCTGGCCCCACCAGGCAGACAAACCTAGAAGATCAGATGATACAACTGTCCGCTCAAAATATTCATGCTACTCAACCTATCAAAACTGCGTTTGCTCTACCCGACAGCTTGCGCAGTATTTTCATGATGGCCAGTCCTCATTTAAACAAGAAATAAAACTAGTGGAGCTGACCTTCTTGTCATTGCAAAGGCAAAAGGAATCTGTTTTATTGAACTCAGGGGAGCTTGGTTCAAGGTTCAGAGAAGGCCTGAAGAAAAAGGTAGCATAACTAACAAAAACTGACTCAGCTGCCCAAGGGCAGTCAAATAAAGAATTGCAGTGTTGTCCAAGGCATCCAGCATACTGCTGGAACAGACAAACAGGTAGAAAACCACCATCAACTGATCTACTTGTTGTACTTCATGCTGCACTGCAAGTCTTCCCCTCTGCTGGGAAACTCTCACCTTGGTTAAACTTCTCAGAACAACCAGACCAGAGCATCCCCTGGGATGGCAGCAGGAACATCTTGTAATAGGGCTCTAGGATGAGTGAATCAAAGCCACCCCTGAAAACCTAAAGCTGTTATTTCCACTGACACTACCAGATAACTGTCTTAAAATCCTGCTCAGTTATTTCCACAGGGATAATTTCTATGCAGAGCATTTCTCTAAAGCTGAGTGGTCCAGAAAGCTCAGATATGGGATTATCTCTTTTTCCCTTTCTCTTTCATGGGATACACAAACTTTTTTTTTAAAGTTTTTTAAATGTTTCAGATTGAGCTTGTTCTTACAATATACAGAATCCAGATTTGTTGTAGTAAATGAGAGCTCTGTTTCCTCTTCTGCACAAAGACACTATTCTGACTTCTCTCCCAGCTTGGATATTAAAAGTTAACTTCAAATCCCTTCATGAAATGGATGTTTATTCTTGGGGTTTTTATTTGCAATTTTTGGCATAGCGTGATTTGGTTTATATTTACTTTTCCCCACCACAGCTATAATCTCCTCTTTCAGGATAGTGAAGTGTTCTCTAATTTGCTTTTATTTCGCTTTGTACACTCATTGCACCTCGTAACAGAGTGTCAGAGAGCTCCCATTCTGCCAAAGAAGTTCCTACAGAGGCTGTACTTGCTATAAAATACAATGAAATTAGTTAAGCGATACGATTCCCCAAACACACATCCCTGGCAGGTTTCCATGACTCTGTATTACAGGGAAGCATCAGTCCATAATAAGACCACGTACAACAGGGAGTGATGTGATCAGAGCATGTCCTACTGAAATACTTGTTCTTACGAAGTCCATGGATATTGCTTTTAAGTGTAAAAAAAGTAAACTATTCTAGAAAGAGACTTATGAAGGGGGAAAGAATACTCTCTGATCTCTTGAGCCAAGCTCTCAAGACATCAATGACTACACACTCGTTTATAATCTCCACTAATTTATTGGCTGCCCTAGAGACACACTTTGATCTTTGGGAAGATCTACTGTATCTATCTGCTTTGCAACAGGCAATAAAAATTGTAACCCCTTCTAAAAAAGCAGTCTAAATAATGTAGTCATAGCATATAGCTCCAACCGATCAAGGAAGATGCCACCTTCCACTCTGCATTCATGCCATAAATATTCATAACCAGCACAGGAAGGCTTGGCTACATATAACAAATTTTGCAGTAGATGTCCCTTTTCTGCAAGTGCTGTATGAAAGTCACCATATTTAGTGTCCAGGATTACTGCCACACTTGGAGCTTATGATGGGATGTAAACGCACTTTGTTTCACAAAGCTGGTGTTTGGTAGTCAAGCTGCTGTTGTTAGAGGAAACTTCTGTTACCCAGGTGTATTCACTGATAATACTGGGTATCCATCTCACAACCATGGCCGCACAGTGTATGTCCTGCAAGAAGGAAATCACATTGCAACCTCTTTGGCCAAGAATTAACACCAGGGTTGGAAGTGACTTAGAAGATCATCCAGCTCCCACCTCCCTGCCATAGGCAGGGACACCTCCCACTAGACCAAGCTGCTCCAAGTTCCATCCAACCTGCCCTTGAACACTTGTAGGGATGGGGCAGCCACAGCTTCTCTGGGCAACCAGTTACAGTAACAGGGGCTCTTATGGGTTTCTACTATAATCCCTTCCTGACTCAGCTCGCTCCTGCTTCTCCCATTTGTCCTCTGCTCTCTTTTCCCACTTCCTGGGCAGTCCAGCCCCACCACCTCACAAAACACACGTGCAGCCATGGAGCCAGGCTGCCATTTGCTGTGTCACACCCCGCTCTCCACCCTCCCTGTGTCTTGTCCACTTAGGTGGCAAGCTGGGCAGGGCAGGAGCTGGTTGCTGCTTGGTGTTGGTGCAACTGTCAGCCCTCAGGTACCACTGGGAAACACGTGAAGAAAACAAACATTGGAAAATCTATTTGCTTCAATACTGAAACAGAGTTTTCTCAATACTGAAAAGCAGCAGTTCAGGGACTAAACGCAGTTTTCAGGAGTTCACAACTAGAATACAAGAGTTCAGGCAGGAAGTTTTGTTGAATGTTGTGTCCTACAGACATTGCTGAAAAGTTGAGAAAAAGCAAACATCATTTCTCAGGGAGGAGTACAGCCAGGCTAACACTGCTGGAGATTTTTTTTTTTCATTGAAGTCCAGCCCAGGATCTAGCAATCACCAGAGGTCACTTCAAATCTCCTACAGAAGAGATCCATCAGGCAGCCTGGTACTCAGTACAGCATAAAGGGCTCCTCCACTTTCCAGGCCAGACATACTCCTCTGAAGTTTATACCCTCAGCAATGGCAGTGGGATCCTTTGCACCACTGCAAGAAGTCCAGAAAGTTTAAATGAAACTCAAAAAAACAAGGCCCCAGAACCGACAGACATTTTTCAATATTTTGGCTTAAATAATGAATAATGCTCCCAAACAAACATTCTTAGGATTAGCCAAGATTATGAATGTTACAAGACTGTAAAACAATAAAAATCAAAGCCAAATTTAACAGCATTATTTAGCATATGGTACAACTAGAGGAAAGCTAATAAAGTAATTCAAAGAGCTAGAAGTCCCCACTAGAGCTTCTGAATCTGTAGATCCTTTGTAAAATTTCTGCATTCTATGTGTAGAGAATGTAGCAGGAAAGAAATCCAGCTATCAGGGCTGCAGGAAACCCCATGGGCAGCATTTTCCTTAATTGTGTATCTAATTTTCATTTCTCTGGACTGAAATGTAGTAAATATTTTCTGCAGTTTTAGGAAGGAAGCCTAAAGCAGCACTAAGAATCCCAGACCTCCTCTGTGTTCACTTTCTGTAAGCCAGGGTCACTCTGGAAGAGCAATCCACCACAGAGCAGTGTTAATGACAACACGCTTAAGTGAGCTTGGGTTTGTCACATCCAGATTGGCTTCCTACCCAGCTCACCTGTCTGGGAATGACCTGCCTGACAAACAGCACAGTGCACACACACAGTTTCTCAGCTGCATGCCTTCAGCCATACCTGGGCCTGAAATAGAGGGCAAATTGCCCACCTGCAAGCCAGTCAGTGCTGAAGCAGAGAACAGCATTGCTGCTGACTTCCAAGAAGTCTCCTTTGTGACACTGCTGGAGAAGCAAAGTTGGTTTGTTTGGTAAGAGAAAGCCCCTTCTCAGCATCAGGAATGAAATATCACCACCATCTGCCTTGATACCTGTCCACATGTGTTGGAGCACAGATGCAAGGGGCAGCACATACACAGCACGGGAAAGGAATGGATACACACCTGGATGCCAAAAAGCATTTACTGCAGCAGTTGCTCTGGGAACTGTCTTTCCCACTGTGTAGTGAGATACACAAGGCTGGAAATATTCCCACAGGGTAGGCAGTTCCAATAGCAGCTTAAAAGTTAATGGAAAGAATAGAAAAGCGATGGTATTTGGGTAAAGAGAACTTAGAAGCACAAATACACTTCCTGTCCCAAAAAAGACACACGCTCTTGAAGGAATGAAATAGAAATAATTGAGTTTTCACATGCAACCAAAGACAAGAGGAGACAGCACAGATGGAAACACCGGCATTAAGCATGCTCCTTACCTTGGAGCTCATCTTGGGAGAAACAGGGAGGCTTTTGCACAAGGGAGGCCAGACATGAGTGGTGCTCATCTTGGGAGAAACAGGGAGGCTGCTTTTGCACAAGGGAGGCCAGACATGAGTGGAGGGAAGGAAGAGCTTTGTACCCCAGAAACGAATGGAATCTGAGAGTCTTGGGTGCTGCAGAGATGTGTAGTGAAAGGCAGAGGGTGTAACCTGCAAAGGGACAGCCTACTGCAACAGCTGAGGGAAGCCTCTGTGGCTCCTGGCACACCCACACTACCTCCTGGAAGTCTGAGACACAGGACCTGGAGAAAAAGCTGCTACAGGATCCAGTTTCTGGATGTTCCACATTGTGTCAGAGAAGGACCACAGGCTCCAGACTGCATGGACCCAGTTCTTCTCCCCCAAACTCCCTTTCAGGCCCTGTCTCACACATCTCATTGGGGTTCCCACACTTGGCAGATCCTGCTACAAGGAGATGAGCAATTTCTTCCCTCTGCAAGACCCTCTCCCTGGTCAAAACTGGAGACACTTTATGGGAAATAGCTTGATCAGGTTGCAATGCCTACAGGAGTAAGAAGCTGAACATCATGGAAGTGTCTCCACTTGGCCCCTCAGAGTCCCATTGCCTATCTGTGTCACTACTGTTATTTGGCAGTAGCAGAGGAAGCCACTGAGACCTTTACATGCTTTATACACACACAGACAACTGACAATTGTATAAGGTCATATAACTAGAACCTATCCATATGGAAACTCACTCCACGGATGGATTAGCTCTCATAGTCACAAAGGAGAGGAAGCAGGAACATCTATTCTGGTGAAAAGGGCAGATGCAAAGGCCTGGCAGGATTTCCCTGCAGGCTTTCTGCTTTCTTGTAAGTGCCAGTGACCACAATTAATGAACAAACAGTCCAAGCTAATCACTCACACTGTTTTCAGTAAGTGAGCTATTCATACCCATTACAGATGATCCCTCACATTTATTCTGAACCTTTCATCCTAAGAATGTATGTATTCTTTACAAAACTGCAACACAGAAAAGGGACCCAAACCACTAACTTCATTAGAATTAATGATTAATATTATCCAGAAGCCAGCCCCAGACCAAAACCCAATGCATACAGTCATTTTCCCAGACAGAAACAGAGATGTTCTGTAATGTTTCTTCACAGCAATAGACTGGAAAGATGGAGAAACCCAGCATGACTGATTATCAAGAAGGGAATATTTAGATAGGCAACATTTAGCTTTAGCTACAGGAGGCATGCAGACAGGCTCCAGGAAAGGCATTGGAGATATTATTCTTGTACGTCAGTTTATTGAGATATTTCTGTCACCAAATGACGTCTATGGCCACTGTGTAGACATCCTAACCATCAGAGGTACATGTCACAGGGTTCCCACCAACAGCAGTAATACTGAAGATTCATGTCCTGAAGATAAGATCAAGGGTCTGGCCACAGCTGCAGCTGAACCCAAGCTACGAGGAGCAAGATAGACAGAAAAAAAGGTAGATAACATATTGGAAACAGAACTGGAGTACAGGAAGGGAAGCAGAAGCTCTGGGGAGTCTGGCTCTGCTGGCCACAGGACGGAGAAGAAAGAAGATCTCCTGTTGCTGTTGGGAAGGACTCCTCACACCATATTCCTGTTGGCCGTACCTGCTGTGCTTTCCCTCCAGGATCACGGTTGGCTTTGCAGCAGAAGCCACTCTGGCTATCCAGGGGTTTTGCTGTAGCAAAGCAGGCAGTCGATAAGTCTTTTTATTTTCATTGTACCAAATATTCTTATTTTCTGTCTTAAGTTTTCTGTTTCTGCCTTGCTGTGCTGTGCCTCCATTTTGGAATTTCAGACACCTCTGCTGTGAAAATTAAATCTCCACTTTAAAGTTAGGAGAGAGGAATTCTATGCCATTTGCTGGAACAGGTTTCACACCAAAATGGGAGCATGGAACATGCTTCTTCCCTGTAATTACCACGGAATTTGTGCAGAAGGAATCTGACACCATCAACAAAATATGAACGAGAAGAAACGTGTGTTAATGAACTATCATGTACTTGGAATCAATACAAAGATCATCATAAGTCATAGGAAGAGCACACATTTCTGGGAGCAGGAAACTCCAGCTGCAATCATGCTGTAAGTTTAGCAGAAATGGACCTATCACTGAGCAAAACGTCATGGTATGACGAGATAATGTTTTGAATTAAGAAAACTTTCAGAAAATTACACTAGGGGTTCTTTTCCTAAATGGATAGTCATGTTTCATTAGGTTTGAGAGAAAATATGGCAAGGAATCCTCACACAACAAAGCAGAGTGCTGTTATAACTTTGGCTGCTTCCTGAATTTTCAATGAGATTTCTACTATAAAAAACATTTTGCTGTTGAAAACATTAAGGAAAAAACGCTTTGCTGATCAAAGAATGACACCTTTTGGAAGATCCCAATCACATAGACTATACCACAGGTACCACATCAAGGTAGGTCTGAACACCATTGGAATACCATCTTGTGTGGATTAAAAGCAGAGTTCACTCTATGCCTCTAACTTGTAAATGCATTAAATACACAAAGTAATGTTAACTAGTACTATTTAGCATCTGGTAGTCTAAAATCAGTGCACTGAACTGGTTGTTCATGTCATTTGCTTCTCCTGACCAATTTTATAATTAATTTCTAACTATATTGACTTTCCAGCATGGCATTGAGTTTCATTTCCAAAGCAGTAGCTAGTAAAAGTTAATGGTCCAAAAATTTTACTATTTGAAGCTCACAGTGGACCAACCAATCATTTCTAACCATGGAGTTAAGGGTTTTGCTTCATAGCCTGAAGGATACAGCATCTGCACTTCCCAGCCTCTCCAGTCCCTTCCATTCCCAGTGCTTGGGCAGCACAACATAGAAGTGCTCAGTAGCTGACAAGTTACCCCTCGTATATGACGCATGAGTAAAAACCCAAGGGGACCCCAGGCACCCACACATCCCATCCCCTCCAAGCAGCTCTGCAGTGGCCCTGCAATCTCCCTAACAGCCCTCAACTCCATCATTGCAGGAGAAGCAGAGCAGAGGGAGCAGTTCTGGCCTGTTCAGGATCTTTGCAAGTAGGTTGTAGTCCCATTTTTTTCTTTTCTGTCTCCAGTTCCCATTACAGAAGAGATGGAAACTTCCTCCTTCCAGTCTAGGACAAGATATTTCTCAGCTGTGCAATTGCTCAACAAGATGGGGGTGCAGCAAGGGGGGGTAACTAGCAATTGCCTCTGGCCTTTACGAGGGTGAGAATGACTGACAGATGAGCCAGGACTAAATCTCTGAAGATAAATCTTAGGACTTTGACCTTTAAACAATATAAAATCCCTCAGAAAACCCCCTAAAATTCAGGGCTTAAACTTCTGAGGAGCTCCTTAGACCGTTTCAGATCCTGGGGTCCATTATCATAGCATTCCTCTTCACACTATTTTGATTCTGCTAGGAAAAAAATCCAGATGCTACTTTTAGGGAAGAGTTAAGAGTAAGAAAAAAAAAAATGGGCACATTCTAGGCGCTGGAAAAATTATGCCTAGAATTAAACAATATAAGCAGACATCATAAACCAGAGCTGTTCTCTCTCTCATTTGCCTTTTTTTTTTTTTCTTGAAATGCCACAGATAGAGCCTTTATTAAGTACCACATTCCACCTCAAGCAAGGAAGTCCAACTGCATCTTTTAAGAAATATTGTAGAATCAAGTTAACACTGGAATTAAGTAACTGGCACTATTTGTTGCCCTTGATTTTGGAATTCTCATTGGCTTTTATTATTTTTCTCTCCCTCCCCTCACCAGAACAAGATAATTAGACAGAAGCAAATAAGATGTACAGAGCTAGAAAACAGAAGAGTCTGACATGTGTAGTACATGCTGTCAGCCATATGGCATTCTATATATATTGTTACAGATGAAAATTGTACCACACACTGTGCTGTACATTAACACTGGAATGCTATACAGTAATTCATGAGCATAAACTGATACTATCTGCTGTGTTGGCTAATAGATTTTTGAAGTTTTCTCCATAGCATTTTATTTTAAATGACAGTGTTTTCTATTAATGGGTGGGCACTGTCAGTTTGTTGACCCCGGTTGGGAGGGATGCCTTTTTGTTCAAGTGGCAGCCATCATTTCTGTGAAGTGATGCATGTAAAAAAGCCAGTAAATGCAATTCACCTCACACGCTGCTGTCACTCAATTTGACATCTACATGTTGGAGTATTTTCTCAAAGTTTTCTCCATGTGACCTGCAAGTTAAAGATCAGGGAGGTTACCTTCGTCCAGCCCATCCATGTGTCAATCATCTCCACCTAAAAATGAAAGTTACAAATAAACTGCAGCTACTATTTATACTCTGCTGCCTGTCCCATCTTTTTCACGTCAGTCTTGCAGTTTCTCATTATAGCTACATCATGATCCCCCCCACTTCTTCTTTGTGTGTCCCAGATTAAGTTTCTTTGTTTTAATGCTGTTGTCCTTCTAAGTGTGTAAATTCCTTAATGCTTTAGGTCTCTTTTTTTTTTTTTCCCCTGTGATAACTTTGAAAGGAAACTTAGGAGGATATTAGTGGATATTACCTTTTTAAAGGACATTACCTTTTTAAAGCCATGCATAGCTACAAATCAAATACAAACTCCTTCCTCCACAGGGACATAGAAGATGCCAGGGAAGTAAACACAACTTTGCAGTTACCTGAAGTTAAACCATGCTTTCCATGTAAAGGATGCAAAGCCTGTTGTTAGAATAGGCTGAGAAAAGAGACCTGCCAAAATGCAGAGCCAGGGACATGCCCATCATGGCTGCAGGGGCCACCCATGGGGCTCCCACCTGCAGCACCCCTCTGCCTGCATCAGAGGGGATGGATGGGCTACCCACACAGTGTCAGTCCCTTCTCTGCAGGTTTCTCACAGGAAAATCCACTTAATAAGGATTATGTGCAAGAGATGGAAAAAGCTTACTGGTGTATCAGGAGAAATGAGATTAAATGTGACCCCAGGTGGGAAAACAGACAGCTCCATAGTTTGAGATTCCTCAAGACTTACATTTCCTGCATTTTGAGGTGCTAATAGGAAAAGGTGTTTCGCCCATGTCACTGGTGTATTATCGTCACTGCCCATTAGAAATGAAGCATTTTATAGATGCTGGAAGTTGACTAGAACAGAATTACACCAAGGAAAACAAAATATTACTTTATGCAGCCTTGTCTAGTCTAACATTAAGTGTCTTGATGTCAAAGCTTCCATCCCTTTTCTTGAAAGGCTATTCCAGTTTATTATCCATAACTGCTAGAAAATCTCTCCCAGTATTAAAAATCCTCCCTATACTTTAAAGAAAAAGAAATGCTTCACAAAATTGTAATTAACACAGTCAACCTTGTTCCCCAACCAGAGCTGAAGAATAAACTAGAAACTGCCCAAATAAACTTGTATAACTTAAGTTAGAATGAAACTTCATGGGAAGATAAGAGGACACTCCTTTACACCCAAGGGCTTGGGATCAAGTGCCCTCAACTACCCAAGGTACTGATCTGAAATACCCCAGAAAAACCAATCTAGAGGACAAAGATGGAGGAGCCAAGGAACAGCTCCCTCACAATTATACAACAGGACTGTGTAATTACTTATTTATCTTATTTTCTGTTACCAAATATCTAGCTTTAGTTTCAAACAATTTCTTTGTTTCACCATTAAATCCCAGTTCACACTGGGAGACAAAGTGAACTGGGGAGAGGCAGACAAAGGCAGAGCCTCATCTCCATGCAGGCAGCAACTCGACTCACAACCCTGTTCAGATGTGGCACATGGGACTTTCCAACCATGTCCAGGGGATCCAGAGGTGAGAGAATATTTTCTGCCTGTCTCTAAAGGAGTGTATTTCCAAGCATCACCTTGTGGGAAGTGCCTTAGCTGGCAGACAAAAATGAGCTATTGCAGCACAGAAATATAAATAAAGAGCAGAAAATGCTTTTTTGGCTGGAAATGTTATGCTAGGGAGTCACTCTCACAGTCTTACTTTTCTGCTCCATCAATATTTGAGTACTTCCTACAAAGAAGCATTGGCTTAACAGCAAATACATGAAAATATCTCCATAGATCTGAGTACATCTCTAAATATTGCAGCAGTGGGGTTCTTCTCCTCAATTGTGAGAAATACAAGCTCCAGTCTTCTCAGGCAACAGGGGAGGCTGAACCTAGGTCTGCTTCATTCTAGACAAGCACTCTGCCCTTCAATTTAAGGAGATTGGTACCATCACTAGTTTCTTCTTGGCTTTTCAAATTTGAAAAGGCAGAAAAAAAGCCAAAAAGATAATGTTTTTATCCAACCAAGCATTTCCTTCCACCATTTTATCCTGGCTGCCAAATTTGGGGTGGGGGAGGAGGTCACCCAGCCAGAAGGACAATATGTTCAGTCTGCAGAGCAGCTCTGCTGTGGGCTCCCAGTGGATATGCTTCTTTGGGTCTGCCAGATGGAGCTCCACACCCTCCACTAAAGACCCTCAGCCCATATGCCAGGACTTACCCTGTAGCTTTACACAGCCCCAGTTCTGCTTATAATAATGATCAATGGCAATATTGTCATTCTTTATCTCATAGCCCACAGAGAGGTTCTTCTAACCTGTCCTGTATCCCAGAGCAACAAACAGTGCCCAGACAACTTCTCTTTCTCTAACCTGTCATGTCCTACACAAATCTGAAATCTCTCCTTTCTACTTGCTGGTCCTGTAGGAGCTCACTGACTTCATCACATCACTGATGTGGTGTTCTCAACTCACTGGTTTATGTGCACTTCTCTAGCCATGCCAGAAGACAGACAGTTCTTCATATATCATATTCATGTGGCCACACTATGCAGCAATAAACCAACTAGATCAAGTGATGGTTTGTCCTTTGATCATCCCCACCTAGCTCAAAGGCCTATGGCCTGCAAAACAGCCCCAAGAACCAGCTGTCCTGAAGACCTTCCAGATATTATAAGACATCTTTTTGGAATACATGAATACAACAGACATTTCATGGCTGCTGAACCGTGGCACTGAGTCTCAGCTTCTCACTGGTTCTGTTCACTCCTAGAAATTTGGAGAGGAGGTGAAATGTTCACCCTGCTTCAGCATGTTTCTTTTGAGGACAAATCTGCTTCTCAGCTAGACCACAAAATGGGAGGAATTCCTTCTGCCTTCTGACACAGCTAACCACTGAGGGTGGTATTTTCACAAGGTGGCTTGTAGGAACTGTATTAAATGATATATTATACAGCTATTTTGACTGCATTGCTGTTTACATTTCAGTTTTCCAAACCTACACAAAATAGTCTATGTTTACAATTTAATTAAAGGAGGGCCCCTGGAAATTGTGATTTAGGAGACCCAGAATTTGAACCCACATTTGCAGCCCAGGCTCACTGACCAACAAGTGTGCTCCCCTCTGTTCACAGGAGGGTTCAGGTATAAAACTTCCTCACACAGTGACTACCCTCATCATTTTCTTGTGCCTCAGCTGGAGCTCAGAGAAGTGGACTGAGAACCAGGAGGACTAAAATATTGCAGTGAACTTTTAAACTGAAATAGCAATAGAGAGTTAGATAATTAAATGGGAAACCAGACCCAAATGTCAAATAAGGAGGGAGACATCAAAGAGAAACAACAATCTCTGATAAAGATCAGGAGAGAAAACTAAAATTTTTATGGCATATGTTGACAAATGGCTGAAGTAAAATATAACAACGTAACTTGGTTTAGCAATATTCCTACAGATTGTCTGAACTACACTGCTGCAGAGATCAAAGGACAGAGCTGGAAACAAAATACCAAAAGAAATGACACACTCTCCTACCTCCCCCCTCCTTTTCAATTTGTATTTCAAATCTAAGACTCAAAGGTGGGAAATTTGTATGATTTTCTGGAAAGGTCGCTCCATCATCTGAACAAATGGGAAATTTTAATGTGAAATTTTTTACTAGTATCTTCGCCTCCCCAATTAGAAAGGTGTTCAGAAGGCAGATCCAGCCTGTCTTGAGCTTAGATCTTCTCTCTGTCGAGTACCAGATTGCTCTCTGGGATGCACAATTCTCCTCTGCATTTCTGTGTGACTCAGTCACATGTCTTCAGCAGATGGGTTTTCTGCATTTTTCCCCAACAATGCTCCTATTGTTGTTATTGAAACTTTCCCCCCAGCTTTGAGCCTAGTCCTTGTTATTTGCAGATTAACCCACTAGTTCTGATGACTGTGCTCCTCTACCAACAGTTGCAATTTGTGTGCATCCTCTACAAAGACAGTAATCTCTTTTTGTTGTTTGCTTTGTTGACTTGTTCATCACTTTATCATGCAGTCTAGCTCAATATATTTGCCAACTGACGCATTTTGAGCTTTTTGCTAGTACAAAAAGCCACCTATAATTTGTTTAAAGTTTATTTGCAGTGATCACAACCACAGACCTCTTCCAGTTACTGTTTACCCATATTTTCCAATTACTTCAAAATTAAAAATGAAATTTTGTGGAAAAAAAATCCTGATTTTTTCCATCCTGCTTAAAAGTCATCTCTTAAGATACTTGCTTTTCTGTCATACCAAGAAACTGGGAGATAGTTTCTCTCTGACCATATTCTCCTCCTACACAAGAACAAAGACTGTTTTAATAAATGGAACTCAGTCTCTTCCTTCTCAAAGAAAAATTATTGCACTCAAAATATAGGATAGCCAGGTGAAATCCTGGCGTATATGTTACATGCAAGACTAGCGTAGATCTAACGATCCTTCCTGGCTTCAATGAAGGAACAGGTTTGCCAGAAGTAGCATATGGGCCATTTACTTTCTGCAAACACACAAAAGTTAAAAGGAAACTGCAAATACATGGGAGGACAAGGTTTAGC
Source organism: Chaetura pelagica (assembly GCF_000747805.2). Lineage (NCBI taxonomy): Eukaryota > Metazoa > Chordata > Aves > Apodiformes > Apodidae > Chaetura > Chaetura pelagica. Next base: position 286,712 of record NW_009953956.1, read on the forward strand.
CACTTGACAGGAGGCACAAATGTTGACAGATAAAGTGGTTTAGCCAGCTTAAAATGTCTACTTATTTCAAATGCAAAATTACTCTTCAGTCAGTTCTTGAAAGCTGGAAGAGAAAAACACCATTCTGCACCATAAAATGTCTGCAAAATGCTGCAAAGTCTCCAGTGAAGCTTTTGTCATCCTCTGCTGGATCTCAGTGTTTCACCCTGTCTGCACAGTTAGTTAATTCCAGTTCCTGCCCTCAGCTACACAAGAGTTAGACAGCTACAAGTTGAAGACAGATCACAGGGCCAACCTCTTGATAACAGGAAGAGGATGTTTATCGCTGTCCAAAGTGCCTCCATTTGCAGAAGAGATGTGTTTTATGCAACTCAGTTTAATATTTAAAAAAATAATCCATTCACATTACAGGGCCGCTCAGAATCGTAAGTGTGATTTAGAAATTTACTTAAGTGAAAGAAGAGGCAATGAATGGAACTGGTAGAAACTCACCCTTCACTATTCAATCTTTATTAGCACATGCTAGCAGAGATGAAGTGCATCATAACTGGTTCTGATCCTTTAGCTTATATGTTTGCAATGAACAACGTTCAGCAAATTAAACTATTGATTTTAAAAAGCTATTTGTCTCCTGTGTATAATATATGCTGACATTTCCTCCCTGGTGAATCATCTTTTGCCATTTATTACACTTATTCACTGTGTCTTTCCTCTGATGTCTCTATATTTATAGTTCTGTGTCTTCTATTTTTTTTCATTGCCTGTTAAGACTGTGAAGTCAAAAATCCAATGTGGTGCCAGAAGAGACAATTGCTATTGGATTTTTCCAAGGCTTTGTAATTTGCTTTTGGATCCTATTGACTTCTTACCTAAACAGCCCCTCATTCTTTAACAGGTATAATTCTAGAATATAACGTGATTTACATATCATATTTGAATCTGCAATGACGTAACAACCAGTTGCTGTAAGTGCATGCAAAAATACTTGCCTCCCCTAGGTTACCTTCCCTTCCCACAAGGAAGCAGTCTGGCACACAGAATCCTTGCATTCAAGAATTCTTTTTTAATAATTCAGTGTTTCTATGAGATCAGTGGTTAGGCTGAGCCTACTTAGGTGATGAGACATTCTGGTATAAAGCCTTACAAAGCTCAGTGGCATGAGCCTGAGTTTAGAGAAGATACACATGAGAGCTAACTGGTAATACTGTTTAATCACAAAGTTAACAGAATTTTGAGGGACGTTGAGGCCATTTAGTTCATCCCAAGCCACAAGAAGGATTGTGATAGCTATTAACTTCTGAGGCCAACCAACTTCCACTAATGGAGATACCAGAACCTCATTGTGAGATCTACTCCAATGCCCTGTGTACCTCCATCCTGTATCATAGAATCATAGAATCTTAGGGGTTAGAAGGGACCTTGAAAGATCATCTAGTCCAACCCCCCTGCCAGAGCAGGATCACCTAGAGTACATCACACAGGAATGCATCCAGGTGGGTTTTGAATGTCTCCAGTGAAGGAGACTCCACAACTTCCCTGGGCAGCCTGGTCCAGGGCTCTGTCACTCTCACAGTAAAAAAAAAAATTTCAGATATTCACCTTGAACCTCCTATGCTCCAATTTACACCCATTACCCCTTGTCCTATCACTGGTCATCACTGAGAAAAGCCTAACTCCGTCCCCCTGACACTCACCCCTTGCATATTTGTAAACATTGATGAGGTCACCCCTCAGTCTCCTTTTCTCCAAGCTAAAGAGACCCAGCTCCCTCAGCCTTTCCTCATAAGGGAGATGTTCCACTCCCTCCATCTCTATGGCTCTGCCCTGGACTCTGTCAAGCAGTTCCCTGTCCTTCTTGAACTGAGGGGCCCAGAACTGGACACAATACTCCAGATGTGGCCTCACCAATGCAGAATAGAGGGGGAGGAGAACCTCTCTTGACCTACTAACCACACCCTTTCTAATGCACCCCAGGATGCCATTGGCCTTCTTGGCCACAAGGGCACATTGCTGGCTCATGGTCATCCTCCTGTCTACCAGGACCCCCAGGTCTCTTTCACCTACACTACTCTCCAGCAGTTCAGCCCCCAACCTGTACTGGGACATGGTGTTGTTCTTCCCCAAATGTAAAACTCTGCACTTCCCCTTGTTGAATTTCATCATGTTTCTCCCCGCCCAACTCTCCAACCTATCTAAGTCTCTCTGAATGGCAGCACAGCCTTCTGGTGTGTCAGCCACTCCTCCCAGCTTAGTGTCATCAGCAAACTTGCTGAGGGTACATTCTATACCCTCATCCAGGTCGTTGATGAAGATGTTGAACAACACCGGTCCCAGTACCGACCCCTGTGGGACTCCACTAGTCACACACCTCCAACCAGATTCTGCCCCATTGACTACAACTCTCTGACTCCTTCCTTTCAACCAGTTCCTAATCCACCTCACTTCCTGATCACCAAACCCATACCTGATCAACTTTTCTACAAGGATGCTGTGGGAGACGGTGTCAAATGCTTTACTGAAATCAAGATAAACCACATCTACCGCTCTACCATCATCTATCCACCTAGTAATTTCCTCATAGAAGGCTATGAGGTTAGTCAAACATGATTTACCCTTGATAAAACCATGTTGACTGCTCTTGATGACCCCCATGTCCTTGATGTGCCTGGAGATAGTGACAAGAACAAGTTGTTCCATCACCTTTCCAGGGATGGAGGTGAGGCTGACCGGTCTATAGTTACCCGGGTCCTCCTTCTTGCCCTTCTTGTAGACTGGAGTGACATTTGCTATCCTCCAGTCCTCAGGCACCTCACCTGTTGCCCATGACTTACTGAAGATGATGGAGAGTGGCCTAGCAATGACCTCCGCCAGCTCCCTCAGCACCCTTGGGTGCATTCCATCTGGACCCATTGATTTATGGATGTCCAGATTACTCAACTGATCCCTAACCCAATCCTCATCTACCATGTCAAACTCTTCCTCTATCTTGACTTCTTCTGGGGCTATATGAATCTGGGGCTCATAGGGAGACCCTGCAGGAGTGAAGACAGAGGCAAAGAAGGCATTCAGCACCTCTGCCTTCTTTATATCCTCTGTCACCAGGGCTCCCACCTCATTCCTCAATGGGCCAATATTGCCTCTATTGCTAGTTTTGCTAGCTATGTATTTGAAAAAGCCCTTTCTATTATCCTTAACCTGACTTGCAAGGTTAAGTTCCAAGGAGGCCTTAGCTTTCCTAATTGCCTCCCTACATCCTCTGACAACAGTCCTATATTCCTCCCACGTGACCAGCCCCTCCTTCCATGATCTGTAGATTTTCCTTTTCCACTTAAGTTTGCCCAGTAGTTCCTTCTTTAACCATGCAGGTCTCCTAGCACCCTTACTAGATTTCCTAACCATTGGGACGCTCTGATCCTGTGCTTGCAAGAAGTGGTCCTTGAATGTTGACCAGCTATCTTGAGCCCCTTTATCTTCTAGCACCCTGTCCCATGGGATTTCCCTTATTAGATGATTGAGGAGACCAAAGTTTGCCCTGTGGAAGTCCAGGGTTCTGGTCCTGCTGGGTATTTTGTTCCTTCCACACAGGATCCTGAACTCCACCATCTCATGATCACTGCAGCCTAGGCTGCCATTGACCACCATCCTGTAGAGCCCTTCTAGATTTAAAATTATTTTAAAATAAGGCCTCAAGTTAAGTCCTGTACTCCAAAATTGAAAAAACCCACCTTCCTAGTAATATTTATTTTTTTTAAAAAAAAGATCAATTTGATCTGTGTAAAAATTCTTCATTCATGGTTGTCTGCTGGCAGAGACTTTCAAACTCTAGGAGCAAGAAAAAAAATATCTATTGTTGCTGATGACAAGCAATAACCATTCTTTGTCAGACAATAAAGCTTTTAATTTTAATTCCCTGTGACTTCAAGACACAATGTATCAAATGGTTTTGGTTTCACACTTCAGTACCATAGTTTATTTGGAAACAGAAGAGGCAGCATGTAACAATATGCAGAATTACAGTACACTTCTGATGAACAGACAAATCCAAATTACCTGTCTGAAACTCCATGGAAAGTTTTGTACTTTATTTCCACATTAAGCGTGGAGTTCAGTACATGTATTGTGTTACAGAAGGATAAGTGGTGGGAATTGTTGCTCAATGGTAGTAATTAATGGTAGTAATTAAGTTTCCAGATTATAAGGCAAGTGATAATGAAGTGTTGATTGTTACAGGTGAAAGAACGACACAGAGTTTGGTACTTGAAGATCTAACACGCTCAAAACGTCATAAATACACTTATTCTATTCTTCCTTCTCACCTAAAACAACTGGAAGAAAAACAACAAACTTGCAACAGATACTGATTTCTGTTCCACCCACCCTATGCAGCTTTAATACAAAATCAAATAATTTCAATAAAATTTAAACCAGTATTATTATATTGCAGACTGGTCATAAATCTTGTTTTCTGATCAAATTAATCATTAACCTACACCCTTCCTCATTCAGTTCACCATTGATCTACACTGTAGTCTGCCCTCAGTTTAAGCCATTTCTTTAATTTTAGGCAGTAAAAAAAGCTTTTAGAGCAGCTGTGTGTCACACACTGGCTATTCTTTGGCCAGACAGCAATTTGTGATTCTTTATAGTGTCCTTCAATACCAAATATTGTATTTACAAGAAATACATGACGTTTAGGGGGGAAAAAAATTACATGAAAATGAGCAAGTCTGAATAGTTTGTGGGAAAAATAGAAGGGAATTGACTTTTGGCGATTTTAGAAGGCCTGATCTAGGGCTTGTTGTCTAGAGCCATGGTTTATCTGTCATTGTTCAAAGTTTGCTTGAGAACTTCCAATGTGATGGGGCTGACCCTGCCCCAAACCCTCTCTACAGCAAGTCATAGAGCCAGTCTGCTTCCTTCCCACAGAAAAAATTCCACCAAGCCCAAGCATATTAAGGATAATAAGGAAATAAGGAAAGGCAGTCCAGAGGCAGGAATCGTGACCCTTACTTAGAGGGTCCTGGCCAAGGATGACCTCCCCAGCTTGAAGGAGCAATGGGCACTGATCAGGCCTGAGCAGAGATGGCACAGAGCAGGACAGAGCAGAGGCTTGGTAGTGTGCTTAGGAGCATAACCTCAGAGAGCTGCCTCCAGGGGCAGGGGAGAAAGGATCTAATGGCTGAAACTTATCCTGTACACAGATGCACAAACTAACCTGCTGCTCTGCTGCTGCGTGACCCTTCTGCTGGTTTGTGTGCTGCCACTTCAGGATTGGATTTCTTGTACTACTAATCAGTCAGAGATGTGCAGAGAAAGGAAGGAGAAAAAATGGCAGAGAAAATGTTCCATTTTAGTTTAAGCAATGCTTTTTCTGACCAATTCTTTTTAGCACCACCATCTACAATACAGGAGTAATCCACTCATGGCAGAGTGCAATGAGACCCGCTGGGGCTGCCTTGCCTTGCTGCTCTTCACCTTTTCCTGGCATCTTATTACCCAAAAAGGCAGATTGCCTTCAACAGAGGGCCCTCCTGCCCCAGGTCAGGCACACAAACAAGGAAGGATGGGGGACTCCTCTACCTTTTACAGAGCTTGTGTCCATTCAAATCAAGATAATAAGAAGCATTCAGTCTCATGTTCCCAGCTGTAAGTTGATCTTGGAAAAGAATTTTCCCACACAGCCCTGCTGGATAGACTGAGGGCTGTGTTTTGTCTGTGGTCTCTCTTCTCCAGTTTGAGATGTTAGCCCTGGTAGGGACTGGTTAGCAAACTGGGTGGATCTATATTCCATCCCAGTACAGGTACCAAAGTAATACATGAAAGCTGGGGATCACAACTGATTTTATTCCAAAAAAATAATTTGTGCAAGAAGCCACAGAACAGCTCTTTCCTATTAATTACTGACTTGACTAACTCAGTACATGAAGAAATCATCATACACGGGCACTAAAGAGTTACAATCTCCAGCACCTGTTACCAGAACCACTACCCAATGATAAGTGAAGTACAGAGGATTTAGATGCACTTGCTCCAGTCTGGCACAAGAGGAAAAGCCTTTGCAAACACCTATGTCTGCATGTGCACAATGTCCCTTTCAACCACAATCCATCAACAGTAAATCAACTGTTAATACATTAAGCTGGAAGTATTCAAAACTTCTGAATTGAGCCTGCGAAAACAGAGGACTGAATTTGAAGATCTTTTGGTTTTCTCTGTTTTATAGGCCTTTATAGTAGACCTCTCTCCACAGTCACAAATACTTTATTTCCTCTTACTTGATTTAATAGAGCTGAGACTCTCAGAAATGAAGCAGCAATCTAAAAAAACTGGAATGTGAGCAATGCAGCAAATAGAGTAAGTCTGTGATTGTCTTGAAGACATAACAGCAGACTGCTATGCAATGAAGAGGGTACTGAGGCAAACTCAAACACCACACTCCCCATAGGAAAAAAACACTACAAAAACATAACAATACATGTTTTAGGTCAAGAATATAATCTAAAAATACAGAAAATAGTAAATGAGGACTGAAAACCAAGAGATATTAAGAGGAAACCTACAGAGGAATGTAGCCTGCAGTAGGATTATAGGCTTTTGACTCTGATTCTTACCATGAGTAAGGATTAGCTTTGATTACACAACAGCTCTGTTACTATTAGTGACTTACTCACTTGCCAGTTGCAATAAAAGCAACACAAAGTTTAGTTGGTTAATTTTGACACCAGAAATGCAGCCGTGGGGCAGTTATTTAACCACAATTTTGGGAAAAGAGTTCCATTTTTTGTTGTCTTCCAGGAGTAGATGCAGAGTTCAGTTTGTACTAAAACCAATTATGAGTCTCCCTGTCTCCATAATTCTAGAGTCTCCCTGTCTTTACACCACATAAATAAAACCAACCAATCCTCTATCCTCAAGCACTGTTTCCAAAGCACATTTGGTCTTAAAAAAGTCACTGTTCAGCTTGAATCAAAGAATTGTTCAGCTGAATTAACCAAAACCATTGATGTATGTACACTTCTCACATGGGAATTGGCTGAAACCTGAGGTTTGTCCCTGTCTGCTGTCCTGGGTAATTCAGCTACAATGCAAACACACAGACACAATAGCACAAAGGTAACCTACAGCATCCATACAGTCCAAGGGCTTGCTATACATTCACATCCAGATGATACCCCCACAGAGGGTCATAAAAAGACAGAGCTCTAATTGCAAACAGTATGACAAGTAGATAAATGCAGAGTTGTGATCCCTCAATAAATTACATTAAGGTTTGATTTTAGGATTAGTAGCATTTGATAACTTCCCAGAGACACAGCAATTCAATGTATAGTATGTTTTAGGCTGCCTTTAGAGCCTCTCTCCTCTGTACATCTAGCCAAACCGTTTCAGCCCTTTTTCTGTCTAGTAAGTTGGAGGCCTCAGGGGGCAGAATCACTGACAAGACCCTCCAGGGAAGATGGACACTGAGAAAGCAACACTCCCAAGCTTATAGTGACAGTGATGCTTATGACACAGAATACTTCTTTTGGCCAGCTTGGATTAGCTGCCCCGGGTTTCACTCCTCCTAGCCCAAGCACATGGCTAACTTAAAACTGCAAAAGGACCTTGATCACTATGGAAACCCACATACCATGGCTGGCCACAAACTCAAAGTGTCTTATCAACCTTGTTGTAACTGAATCAGGTGCTGCAGTCTTCTAAAATAAGTGCAGCTTCCCTGAACAGAAAACTGATTCTCTAATTCTTTCCCAGTGACATCAGGACACATCGGCATCAGCTTGCTGATCTGAGCATCTGCATGATTACTCAAGCACTGCTCTCAGTGCTAGACTGAGCAGGACCATGAGCCCAAGAACCAGGAGAGAGCCCAGGCTGCTCCTTTTGGCAGGATCATGGACTGGAAACATTTCTCTTCACTTGCAAAATACATTTTAAACTGATTTTTAATATTGTCCTGGTCCCATCAAAGATAACCAGGAAGATAAACACACCCAAAAGTCTCTCATCAGTGTACTCCTGTCTCTGTGGGTTATTCCACATATGCAAGTTTCTGCTGCAGGACCATCCTGTACAAACTCTCCCACTCCCAAAGGAATGAATGCAGAACTTTAAATCAGGAAGACAGGGGTGAAAACACTATGGTAGCTTTTGCTTTTCAATTAACTGCTCTCACTGCAATGGTATTTCAGAGAGGTGAAAGTCCAGCTCAGTTTCTGATAGAAGGCTTGTCCATTTGTTCAAAGTGAGGTGTGATGGGACCATAGCTGAGTGGTCAGGCACTGGAACAGCCTGCCCAGGGAGGTGGTGGAATCACCATCCTTGGAGGTGTTCAACAAATGTGTAGATGTGCCACTTCAGGGCATGCTGTAGGGGCTGAGGTGGATTTTTGGTTTGTTTGTTCTTGTGGATGCTTTTAGGTGGAGTGTGTGTGGTTGTTTGTGTTTCCCCAGGTTTTTTTGTTCAAATTTTTGTGTGTTGATGGTTGGACTCTGATCTCAGAGGTCCTTTCCAACCATGATGATTCTGTGATTGTGTGATTCTGTATTCATGTAAAGTAGCATATCATGCTACCTTTACCTGTAAGTGTGAAAGTCTGACACAGGCAACACTTTAATAACCAATAAAATGCTTTCCTGCCTCAAATTCAAATTCTCTGAGGCCGCTAGAAGGAACAGGATCCTGCTGCCTAAGGACAGTGTTAACGTCTCCATTGACTATCCTGGATTTGAAGAGAAAGGTTCAGATACTATATGGGAAGTTTAACTCTTGTAAGAGCTCTTTCCTTCCATGGCCAAGATATAAATTTACCAGTAAAATGTTCAGAGAAAAAGCATTCAGGAAGAAAGGTTGAAACTGTTTCATTAACCCTACCTATTTATCTTAGCCTGGAATAAAATAATTGTAAATAATTACCTTTACAGAAATCAGACAAAAAGACAAAAGGACTGTAAGAACAAATATCCTTTAAGCCACCCCTTTTTAAGATTATTTTTATACCACACTATAAAGACTTTCTGGTACCATAACCAAGTGAAAAGAAAAATGCAATACCTTCTTCCTCCCCCCCCCCAATACACTACTACAGATTTATTAATAGTACTTTTATACTGAGTTAAATCCTTTTTGTGGCTGGTAAAATAAGCCTTTCTCTGAAGGCACCAAGATTGATGTCTTTCTGATCTCAAACGATGGAACTGGTATACTGCTGAGTAACTTTTTGTATATGTAGCTATAATTATGGTGCTTAAAACACATTAAGCTATGTTCACTAAATGCAGAAATTTTTTTTCTGGAGTCTTTTCAGCTGGAAAGGTCTCCTTGGGAAATTTGTGATAAACATCCATGCCCTAGGACAGAGTGTGTACACGCACAAAATGCCCTCTGAGCCTCCCGAGGGATGAGCTGTGTGCTGTAACGCAGCATTGGCAGCAGCACCATCTGCTGGAAAACCCCTTAATTCTGTGTTCCACCCTGTATGCCTTCCACAGACTAAAAGAGAAAGAAGTTGTGTCAACAGTTTCAAGAGGTGGATGTTGTCCACTGTTGTATGTGATGCTCAGAGGGGTCCTCATGAAGTCAGTGCTGCACAAAGATCTCAGACCTCAGGCTGCTGCACGTGACTGGACTCTCTCTTGGTCCTTCAGGTAAGTAGCAAGGAAGAGACAGGGCCCAGGTACACAGGGTGTGAGGGACAATCCCTGCTTTAACTACAGACTGATGTGGTGGACATAGAGGTGGTATCTGTGCGTTTATGGGGGAAAAGAAGAATGTGTGGCTGCTGCAGATGAGGTGGGAACACCCAACCCAGTTCTTGGCATCAGTATCTGGCAGGCTTGGCTCTTTGAGAGTTCTTCTGCTATGGCTTTCCCTTCATTAAACACATCCAGTACCCACTTTTCTCCAAAGTAACACTGGGAAAAAAACTATGAGATCAGAATTTTTAAAAAACAAAAAATACTCCGTAGAAACACCCTGGGAGTGAGGAACACAGATTCTGCTCTGGCTCCCCTAAACACACCTTTGATCCCAGTGAAATTCTGTGCCTAAAAATTTGCCTTCTGGAAAGGAGCAAAGACAACAGGATATAGATCCCTGAACACTGATCTGTATAGCTTCACTAGATAAACCAGGTTACTAACACTCTTGTTCCAATGGATCAGTCTAGGAATTAAGATGGACCAAGGAATGTACAGTGGAGATATATCAGGATTTCTTATGATGTACACCTATAAGTGTATCACTATCATCTAATTTAAGGGATCTAGTTCTACTGAAAATGAACTTGCATTCCTCTAGGACAAACTGTCCTCCACTTCACCTAAAGCTCTACCATTAAAGCCAAAGGCAGGAAGGCTGCTCTTTAAGGACATTTATCTATTTATATCTTGGTTCTTGAATAACCATAGGAATTTCTTTTAGGTGTGAACAGGAGCAGACTGCAGACTATTTGTAAATGCAAGCAAGCAATACAATACATGATTTTGCCCTCTGCTGTCTCCAAGTGCCATCCTCTTGGGTGGAATTAGAGGGATTAATTTAAGGACCATTAAAGGACAAAGCCCTTCTTAAAAATGCAGCCAGACCAATTTATCTCTTGGTTGGCAAGAAATGCATTTAGGAAAAATCAGCTACTTTGCATTTAGAACATGAGATAATTTAGTAATGTCAACACCCAGCAAAATGGACTGACGTGCTAAAGTGACTAATGCCATGGTGTAATTAAGACTTGAGTCTTAAAGGTTATAAAGCAGATATACCTGCATTCCACTGGGCTTGACTCCACTACATTGCCTAATTATTTTTTTAAGAACAATGGCAAACCATGTCAGACAACTTGCTCCTGATTTAATAACATTAAACTTCTAGAAGACAATCTCTATCTTTCAGTTAAACCTGAAATAGCAAAGGGGGTATTTAAAGAAGGGGGAAAAAATCATAGCTATTCACCTTTCCTCACACAAATACCTCAGGACACAATTAAATCTACATAACATCAAAGAATCAACTTGAAGAATTTTAAATACATGTACACCCACATAGGAAAATGTCATTAAAATTGCATTATTTTTTTACTAAATTTACTAGTTTTTATTTGAATTATTTTGAAGGCTTTTTTTGTTTACTTCCATTTGTTATTCATTATTCAAGTTCTTTGGGGAAGTTTTTTCCCCATAGCTCTAATAATGTATGTTAGCTCTTCTATTTCCACTAAATCTTTTCTAATACAGGTTAATAGGAAGCAAGGAAAGTAATTCAGGGAATGCTGTGCATGGAATCAATACAAGGCATTATAATAGTTCAGTTTTACTTTTATGCATTTCTGAAAACAGCCTTATATTTAATTGAAAGTTATACATCTGAAAGGTTATCCATTAATCTTCTTACAGGGACTTCTGGACCTTTTTCCTGAGGGTCTGGAATTAATTTAGAAGCTGTGTTATATCCATGTCACTAGTTACAATGATTCTTTTAAATATGCTTTAATGCAACTTTGACATCTAATTTCACTTCTTTTAAAAGGTCCAAACAACAATGTATATTGGTTCCTCAAAGTTTCATCAGCCTCTCCAGTCTTCAGTAGGTAGCTAATTTGTTCCATCTGTAAATGTTAGCATCTTTTTGTTCACACCATAACCTGAATGTTAAGAGACTGAATGAGACACGATACAAATCCTCAGGATACATCTCTGCTAATTTTCAGTCACAGTAGATGTTGGCTGTTATTCTGATGTTTGAAGGGTTGGGGTTTTTTGTTTGTTTGGTTTTTTACAGATTAAAAAGTAGTCAAAAAAATGGAAATAAAATTAGCTTTCTCCCCAGCAGTGTAGCTCTTCTACCACCTTATCATAGGCACTTGAAAGTCTGAATTTATTATCTTAACTAGTTAAACATAATGAAAAAATTATTCTGGACCAGAAAGACATGATTTCCAAAGCAGCTATATTTTTCCAAATGTCCTACAGCACAGTTATGATTAGATCTTGTTGGAAACAGATATTCTCCCCAAGAAGTTCCAAATAATTTTTTAAGACAGAAATATAAAATTTTCATCCAAAACTCCAACGTTTAACTTGCAAGAGAGAGGACTTTGATAGTGCTATTGGGAAGGCTGGCAGGAGTTGAAATCTTCCAATGGAAAACAAACTGCTTCTGCACAGATAAGGGCAAGATTTTGGTAAAAAAAGAAAAGGACACAATTTGTCATTAATAGAAAATTTTGCATAATTCCTACTCATCATTTCAAGTGATGTCCCTGTACCAAACACAGAATCACTGGGTGTTTGCATCAAGGAACACAGGTACACTGCATTTTTTGTGGAATGCCCAGACTGTTGCACCATGCACGGGAGGTAGGTAAACCTGCACAATTTAACAGTTCAAACATTTTAGCACTGAAGTTCGTTTAGCTTAGAACTTGTTTTTCAATCTAGTGGTTTATTTCAGCTCTGTTATTTTTTGACATATCAATATCCAGCACTGACTCTGTCCCTTACTCCCAGCCACTCTTGCTTTTGGTATATGCGAAATAATTTCTTGTTTATTTTGCCATCTTCAGTTATTTGCTCTGCAATTTCCTTCTTAGTCTTGCTTGACTTTTTCCTGTAATAGTTTGCTCTTTCTATTGGATCCATTTGGACAGGATTTCCATTTTCTCTGTTTGGCTTGAATAACCTCTTAAACTTTAGCAGAAGAGTAAAAATCTGCTATTCTGATTGAGCAATTAAGATCCTTTTGGCATGTTAATGAAAGGACACTGACAAGTGACTGAGCTATATATAATCCCAGCCTTTTAGGAAATGTCACCAGGAAGACAGTAAAATAAATTCACTAACACCAAAGTCTATGAGACTGAACATATCAGGTCGTCCAGGTTCTTTTCTGGTTTTATCTTCATTATGAGCTTCTCATTGCCACATGTGAACTTTCCAGATGAGATTCACTCATCTGATTATTTCCCTGGGGGATGGGAAGAGCACAGCCCTAATTAGCAATTTACTTTGATATGAAATAAATATTAATTGCCTTTTTTAATCTGAAGGTGTCTACAACCCTTGCCTTTTACTATTAACAAGAGCAACATTCGTCTTTTCAGATTTGTTTGGGTTTTTTTATTTTGAACATCTGGGATATGTCTTTTCATTTTACTGTTAAATAGGCCTAAAACCTGCCCAGGCAACACCTCATAGCTAAAGGTTTGTATTGTACTATTATTGAGAAAGCATTTGGTTTTTTAGTTCCTTTAAAGACATTTTCAGTGCCCAGTATGAAGCTGGGCACTATATTGTATTTTTAGGTCTTCCTTACCCATTATGCTTGCTCTGTTTCCATTAGGGAGGGACCTTATCTGCAATGATGAATGCTGTGGTGAGAAACTGATGCAAAGCTAGGAAGTGCTCAAACTCCACTTGACCTACTATCCTGATCAGCAATTCACAACCCAAAAATTCATCATACATTTCTCAGTCTACTTTGAGTACAAGGTATGCTGTTTATTTGCCTGGTCAGTACAGTTCAGAGTGGGGGAGGCAAAAAAGTACCTAATTAACATACCAATCCAAAAGTGTCAAGTCCATAAACAAATCTCCTAAAGAAGAGGCATCAAAACAATGACAGATGTCAGTTCTGTCACTTAAAGGGCAACTCAAAAATGCTCAGACACTGTGGTAATGAGGATAATACAAAATTCACCAGTAAACAGAAAATCAAGTTGTATCCTCTGTCTTGTTCAATTAATATTTTAAAACTGTGGTGAATACCTGTCACTTACTATTGAAAATGAAAAGAGACCTAGAATCTCTTTAATAGATTAAGCTTTTTCCTCATCCACTTTCTGGTTGGAAACAACTGTACCCTGGCATGACATTTATCCCATGTTTTTCAGTTTTCTGATATCTAGAATAATCTGTAGGATTATAAAATAACAACCAAACGTAAACACCTACGTGATTTCCTCAAAAGTAGACCAACAAGAGTGGATATTAGATACAGGATCTATCTTTTTATAGTATTTTAAAATACTTATTAGAATGTTTAAGAAATATGGACTTATCCTTGCGTAATACATGTCAGAATCAATCTAACAAGTGGCTATCACTACTGTTCAACATTTAAGGAATGAGGCCGCACTTATGACAGATGGTTTTCTAAAAAAGCAATGAGAAGATACCAGTGCAGGGGAATGATTAATACTAAGGATGGGGTACAGGGCATGGGACTCCTTGGTGAGAGGAGTAGGGGTGGAAGAAGAAAAACCTACTGCAGAGTAAACAATCAAAGTTCTTATTTCCAGACCAGTGCTATTTTTCTCAAGTGGACCTTTTTTTTTTTTCCTATGCCACATTTGCCATTCAAAAAG
>NW_009953956.1:301176-312417 GCF_000747805.2 Chaetura pelagica
CCCTACACAACATCCATGGAAATCATCTTCCCGTAAGAAACCTCAGCTTCTTCTTCAGTGACAGAGTAATGGCAACCTGGCACAGATAAGAGGCAGGCATGGGAGTCCAGGGAGGATTTTTTTCTTATTATCACACTATAACATCAGAAATAATTCCAGGATTCAAGCCAAGATCTTTGACACAGCTATTTGTAAAGTTGAGCTAAAATACCAAACCAAAATGCAGTCAAGTTCTGTTTGCTAAGCCAGAAATCCTCCTGAGGAGTCTCTAGATTTAACTGTCTTCAGAAGATGAAAGAAAAAAGAAATCCAGAAGTTTTTCTGAACAGATACAGCTACGGGATTGAGTGTGATCTGTAGACAGAACACTTTGCAAGGCTTTTTATCCCTGACATGGCAGTCATTTCACTTGAGTGTTCTATTTCTGTAGCCACGGGGGATTTTTAAGTTTGCTAAAACAACTGAACACATTCTTCAAAACAATACAGTGGGTCTCTCTTGTGAAAGCAAAGCTAATCAAATGCAGCATCCTGTGCTATTGATGTCAGCCAGCAAGCCACTCATGGCACTACTAGATTCTCTGCTTTTAGGCCAACAGGCATATTATGGACTGTTTTCTCCATCTGTTCTCAAAGCAAATGCCAAGATGGTCAAGGTGTCAGAACATCCCACTGAAAACTGGATCAAAGAAGTGACCTGAGCTGCCTTGCCAGGACTGCAGTCCTTGCAGAGAAAATCTGTAGAAATGAACTACAGCAACAAATCTATACAATGTTTTAAAGACAATTAAGTAGGAACAATCCTGGATGGACTTTGAGTCTTTGAAGCAGAGTTTGCAACCAAATGACTCAATAAAAATTAAAACAGGGAAAAGAACAAATCCTTTTACAAGAAAATTACAGAAACTGTGTGTTTATCAGCACTGGTAAGTAGACCTGAGTTCTTAAATTCAATCTTTGGAACTAATGTTGGTCTATGCCAGAGGCATCCCGTTGCCCTGGTGAAGACAGAAACTGAATACTGTACTGAAAACAGTGACAGTGTCCCCTCCAAAAGCATAAACAGCCCCCAAAGCCATGTCCCAAAATACCAAAAGGTGTGGTTAAAAAAAGTACATCATGTGGTAAGAAAGCACTGGTTATTTCTTTGAAAAGTTTGTTAGCCTCCCACATGGGTACAGTGATCTCTTTCTAACCTGACATTAAAGATTAAAGAAAGAAAGAAAGCTGGAAGTAGAGGAACAAACAGGATGGGTAAATGAGGTGACTCAGACCTTGAGAAGGATGTGTATGTATGTCCTTGCTCTCTGTTAGTATTCATGTTGTAGAGGCTCCTTCTCAGCTTTGACATGTGCTACCCTCTTCACGTGGCTTGGAAAACACCACAGATTGAGCACAGAGGGTACTGACCAGGACTTCATTGCCATGGAAAGAGGCACCTGAACAGGAGAGGTGGCAGATAAAACAGGGGAGGTGACCTTCCTTTCAGACACCATCATATCACTCCCTTCCATCGAAGATGGCAAGAACAGTAAATCCAAATTGTAGGATTGTTCATCAGTCTTGCCCTCCTACCTTTCACTGCCCTTACCACAGCCGGAGGGGCCAGCCTCCGGCACTGCAGCAGAGGGAGCAATAATCAGCTTAACAGGCGCTGCCGAAAGACCTGGATGAGTTCTGAACTACTGTGCCCAGGAAAAAAAAAAACAAAAACAACCAACCACATTTAAACTGGTTGTGAAGTCCAAATCTTCCAGGCAAGCAGTGAAGGTTTTCAGTGAGTTTCCTTCTATAGCAATTGTCAGAAAAGGCCTCTGTATTCAAAGCTTCCATTTAAATGTAAAGCATCACATTTCCCTGACTGACCAGCACAGGCTATTATCATTTGTGTATTAAAGCCTTGTGTTTTCCACCTATTGAGTGCATAAACAACAGTTTAACCTTTATCCCAAGGCATGTACATCCTTCTACTCCTAGAAAAATGAATTCATGTTTAGCAGTCAAATCACTATCAACCTGACCTTTAAACACATCAGTGTTTCTTGGAAAAATATTATGGCTGAGATGCCTACTGTGGTAAACAATATTAGCTGCTCCAACCCATTGTTGAGCCATGCTGTGCAGAGCCTTATCAAAATAAGGGGGTGGAAACCGGCAGGGACCACAGATCTTCTGACAAACTCCACAGGATATGAAGAACAATGTAAACCTAACAGTACTGGCAGATACAGTTCTATATTACTGTTCCAGAGATAACAGCTAAGGTGAATCATTTCCCACCACCTACAGCATTGAATTATTTCAAATTCTGAAGGGACTGTATTTATTTCATTGGTAGGTAGCAATTTACTTAGCTGAGGATCATTATATTTATGTGTCTGTGAAATCCTCACAATAATTATATATTTGAGCTGTCTCAGAAGTGCTATATATATTCTCATTAGTCATGTACTTTCAAGGATATTATCTTTTTTTTCCCTTCAACAACCTTTGCAATCTGAGTATGAAGTACTGCACTGCATATGAACCTCGATTCTTACAGTTTTCTTAAACTCCAGTTTAATCAAACAGCAGGGTGGCCCATATTCAAATGCAAATGCTAAGCGTGCTATGAAATATCTTCATTTCCTTAAACGACTGCACTGTGGAGCTTATTTAAAACAGACCATACTGTGCAACAAAACAGAGGAGGACATGGGAGAAAAGTCCTCGGTTCAATCTTACTTCAGCAAAACTTTTCCAAAAAAGGTCATGAAAATGTTTAGAGCAGGGTAAGGAGATAAAGGCAAGGGGGTTTCTTTGGTTTCAATCCTGTCTTTGCCAAGTAGATAATTATACCTCTCCAGGGTGGAGAGAGATCCATTTATTCTCTTCAATGCACTTCAGAAGACTGATGTGAAAAATATTTTCAACACACAGAATGGTGTGTGACTCTACATGCAGGCAGCATTGCATGTAGCTACAGATTAGCAAACCCAAGGAGTACCACTCCTCTGAGCTGCAGTACCCACTTAGGGTGAAACTTCCAGCCCTCAGACCTGGATGAGATGACCACACTTTACCCCACAGCTTGTTACCCTCTGTAACAGTCCTGCAAGATCACCAGGTAATTTTTTTTTTCATCCCTCCCTTTTAGTGAGAAGAGGTGCCAGGCTGACCACCCTTGAGACCGCAGGTCTCTGCTTGTGGTTAGTGTTAATACTCCACCCTTTTGCAGAAAGCTTGAGCCAAAGAAACCCAAAAGCTTTAAAAATATTAATCACTTGAATCACTACTCTTATTCTATTTGAATACCTCCTACAAGCAACACAAAAATGGCCTCAGTTGTATTTTCCTCTACCACCCTTGCCAAAACCAGATAGTCTCTGTAGTTTCTCCTGCACTGGCTGATGGATTTTTCATTCATTTTTGAAAATAATGGAGTGCAAAAAGATATAGTGAAGAACTTGCGTGCAAGGTACATCAGGTCATCACACTCACTCATTAGCCTTAGACCTACCTAAATTACAATTAAAATAAACAACAAGGATATTTAAAAGATGTGACATTATTTATGATACATGCAAGGTAGCAAGTGATGGCGGGCAAAGCAGACACGGACACTGCAAGCAGCCATGTACTACAATTATCAAAACCAGGAAAGAAAAGGTTAGAAGTTTTACCTCACACTGTATAAGAAAAAGTTGAAACTAAGGTACACATTTCTCACTCTTCTGGCTCAGGGAAATTGAGTAGTAAAGGAGATGCTGAGGAATATCTCACCAGGCTCTCCAGAGTGTTGCTAGCACACACAGTTATGCCAGCAGAGCATTCTGCTGGCAAGAACCACCATGCTTGGAAAAGCAGCGTGGTCAGGGCACAGACAGGAAGGAAACACCCACCAAGCACTACAGAGCAGCAGTAAAGCAATTAAGGTGAAAAGCAACATCAAGAGTTGTTCTGGCTTGAAACATCAGTTCCTCCCAATCATCAAGCCATTGCTGCAGTAACCTTCATTCATCCCTTTGCCAAAGATGCTCCATAGTGCAGCGTTTTACTTTTCATGGCAAATACCTATCCTATTTTTATTAGGAAAGTTTCAGATCACTGAAGAATCAATTTTAAAAGTCTAACTACTAAGTTTCCCATAAAACATCCTTGTAGAAAACTGAAGTAACTGACTGAGGAGCTCACTGCATCCTTCACCTTATGTATCTACCTATATGCATGAATATGTGTATATATATGTATACATACATGATCTTGTTGACTTTAGTGGGGCTGCCTCCATAAACAAGGAGTGCAGCTACACATAGGATCTGCCACAACCACCCCATGATCATGAAAACAAACTTTGAGCAAACGTACATAAGCACAGGAGAAGTTTCTTCCCAAAAGGCTTGTCAGGCCCTGGCACAGGCTGCCCAGGGCAGTGGTGGAGTCACCATCCCTGGGGGGATTTAAAAGTCTTGTAAATGTGGTGCAGCAGGTTGGACTTGGTCTTTTCCAACCAAAATGACTCTATGATTCTTTCAATTGGCAAACAGACATCCCCATTGTGAAACCCCTCCACAGCAAATTAATAAGCCTAAAAGACTCTCACAGTTTGAAACTATGCTTCCTAATCTATGATTGCTGCCACATTTATTTTATTATTATATAAAATAAACATCACACCTTTAAACTTTTTACATTGCTAATAGATCAGCTCAGAGGGGATGATTCTCACAAGAGGATTGTGCCTGTGGTTAGCAAAGTCCCACAGATACACAAGAGATGCAATTATACTAGAATAGCCAATTCTACAGCTCTGGCACAGCTTATTATTTAACTAACAAACAAGGAACTTTTTCAACTTAATTGCAGCCTTGATTTTCTACCACTGATCCCTTTCATCCTTCTTTTCCTTTAACTTTAGCCTTCATGGAATTTTATTTTAATTCTTCAGTTGTTGATGTATGTGCCTCTTTCTTGGTTCTGTGTTTTGTACTTGCTAGAGATATGCACAGCTTCAGAAAGAGGTAAGCAGTAGCTGCTGATAAGATTTACCCTATCAAAACTCACTTGTTAGAAATTTGTGATTCTCATAAAGGGATCTGCAGCATTAATTTGAACCATGCCCTGAGGTTCTTTATTGTAGTGGTGCAACACCCCTGAAACTTACAAAATTACTGAGTCTCCTGTTGAAATGTTTTTGGATGCATCCTCAGATGTAATGTTCCTTGTATCACAGTGTACATATGTTTGATAAGGAATTTAAAACTACAGAGGGCAGCAGTGAATACATATCAGTTATGATTTGCATGATCTGCTAGCGTGTGAGAAGAACTGAGCTTTCTGCAACGTTAGAAGCAGAGCTTGTGTGTCCTCTGAACTGTGCCCTTGCTCTGTGGAGCTGCAGGTACTGATCACTGTCTTGGCCACAAGCCTGTCCTGACTGAATATAATTTCTGTCCCACTGCAATGTAACACTTCGATTGCCCTACACATAAGAAACAACTGATTTTCACTAATTAACAAACGGCCCTGGCACAGGGCCCAGGGATCCAGCTGCCTATGCTCTGGTACCAGCAGGAAAGTACACAGCAAAGCAAATGTTTTTGCAGGATTGAGCCTTTAAAGGTCAAGTAATTACCAGCCTTTCAGAAGCATAAACTTCCTTTAAAGTAAACAAAAACTATCAGGAGATTCATCCAACATTTATCTTTTAACTTGTTATCTCTGATACATGAACTTATTCTAACACTGTTTGCATTACAATGCATAAAATTTTAAAATTAAAAGGCTCAGGGACTTCTGAGAGGGAAAAAAAGAGTAAAACTATTTTAGATTCAGAAACATTCCATCAATATGTATTGTATTTGCATACTGGAATCAGAGACTCCTCATTATGCATGTTTATTGATTTTTGCTTTGTTTTGATAAATGATAGAACTACGATACCTCTTGTGAGGCAGCAAGGCTTGAGGGTGCTTAACGCAATACAAATGGTTTGTATTTTAAGAAATCTCAGTTATGCAAATAAAAGGACATTCACATGCATTTTGCTCAACTATGGTTGTAACAAAGGTCTAAAAACATTCTTTTATACTCTGGATAATTTGGGGAGGCATATTTAATACAAAAATGCTGCATAACAATTACTTTTTTCTTCATTAGGAATGACTTCCATTATATCACCTTGGACAAAAAAACAAGCTTGAATTCCCACTGCATCCAATTTGTTATTACTGCAGACGATATTGGTCTGTCAGAGTGTATACAATCTTTCTAGAAATGTAATGCAAAAATCCTACTGGGGAGAGTTAAAGGGAAGCAGGGAGAAGCGGGGAAGAAATAGCAAAACACAGCTGGCTATAAAAGTTTTGGCATCTTTGTAGAAGAGCAATGTTGGCATGTTAGCCTACAGTCATGACACTCAGAAAATGGAAGAGAGGTTTTCATCACACAAAAAGAGCTGTAGATACTCATTATAAGAGTGCAAAGAAAATGTGAAGAGATATTTCCCATGGGTTGTGCACTAAGGACATCAAAAGTTCTGACAGATTTTAGTCAAGACTTAGATACCAGCATTTAGACCACACACTGGGCAGTGGACTGAGATTATTCTGCATTTATCCAACAAGACATTTGCACATCAGGACAAATAAAATTATCAGATGGCCTGTGTTCTGACACAAATTATTCTTACAGATCTCAGCAGGATCTTTGTATGACAGCTGCCATATTGGCTTCTGACATCTACTTTGGCAGCAAGATCAGAACATAGATGGTTTAAATATAAGAGCAACCAGGGAATAAGGGAGAGAACAGAGGCAAGAAGGACCTTCCTCCTTAAGGCAGTAGAGGACAACTTGATAGTCCAAAGCTTTGTTGTAGAAGAAGGTTATGGAGCAGAAGTGTCCACTTCTGCAAGAAAGGGCTGCCCCATCTGCTAACAGACCCTGTGACAATTTATTTTTAGAGCAGAGTAGGCTTTGCCTTCTGTGGGCTGTTGGGGCTGGGGACAACAGAACACCACTTTCCCACATCATTCTTCTATGACCTAAGAATATTTGCTTCCACAGCAGTTTAGAGCTGCTTGATGCTGCAGGAAATCTGGCTGAATCCCTTCTGCAGGTGCTACTGTGTATTTGGGGAGAGACTTGGCCAGTCTCATAGCAAAGAGGGGTCAGCTGAACAGCAAGAAAGGGTCAGGCAGCCACACAGTCATTCCTGCATTTAAAGGGCTAGATTTGTCTTAGAAGTTGTGCCTCTTAATGTCTTCACTGCTTAACAAGCCCTCCTCTACTTCAGGGACTTCGTTATATGAGACAGATGAAATGTTCATCTTACTCACTCAGCTGAAGATGCTGGAAATTTTTCTCCACTTTCAGAAGAAACAGTATTGCCCATTGAGCTCCTTCATCCCACAACCATCACAGGAAAGCAGGACTCTCAGGTTGCAGGACAGCCTCTGCTTACCAACTCAGCAGGGATCTCCCTTTTATGATACAGAAGGGTCAGAAACAACAGAGCCAAATGGACAAACTGGGGACACCACAGCTGTTTTCCAAACCTAAAATTCTGTCAGAGGGGACCTCAAGCACAAGCTCAGTGTAAGGAACCCATCACTGCAGTGAGGTCCCTCCCAAATGCTCTGCAGGAAGGGATTATCTAGGCCATGCAAGTACACACACACAGATTTCTTCCTCTAACAAAACAACTTCCTTTCATTTCTCCACTCACTTGGAAAGGCAAATATGGATTGAATGGAATTTCAAATTTCTTAAGAAATTACTTCACCAAGAGGCTAAAGTTCTTTTATATTTAAGACTGAATTTAACATGAAACATAAAGAAAACTGCAGCATGAACTAGGACAAACTTGACACTAGAAAAATAAAAAGACAAATTAAATCTAAGTAGTAAACTAAAGAACTTACTGTTAATTTCCTTGATATTGTCAGTGATTAAATAAGTAACTGTAATCAGATTACAGGCTCTCAAAGACAAAACAAAACTGTGACTTGAAAATTCTTCAGACTTTGTAAACATAAAAAATTAACAGCTAGAAAAAAGTATTTAAACCCATAAACTCCACGAGATTCACATATTTCCATTTTTTGTGTCCGAATCAAGTTGTTGCATTTCTCTGACATCACTGAGAGCACATTTGTACCAGTATAAATCTGATTACACTGCAGTCGAGTTTACCCTAGTGTAACACTCGGATACCAAAATAAAGCTGTTCAACACATCTGCCCTCCTATGGCACCTAGATGTATTGCATATTACCAAATATTTTTTTAAGATTAAATGCTAATTCTATTCCAAATGATAGCAAGTTTAATTTAGAGTGAAAAATAACATCACACATGCACATGCAGTATTGCTTAAAAGCTGACAACGTAGAATTTAACACCAGTAACAAAAACAGGCTTAGATGTTTTTGATGAAAAATACCCTACTTCAGTATCAATAGTGACCCCTATTTTATTTATTTATATATTTTTTAAAGTCTTTAAACCTGATACTTAACTCCACCAATGAAATATTATGCAATATGTTGATCATGCTGTTTTTAAATTTCAACTCAACTGAGGAAGCTTTGTTAAAAAGAATCACTATATCCCAGGGGAATCAGGAAATTAAACTTTATTTATTGGGCTTTGACTTGCCCATAAGTAGATGCAGCCATGTACCATCTGATTACCATCTGAGGGGATGCACAGCTTGAAAAAAAGCACTACCAGTGTGCCACTGGGCCATTGATTAATTAAGCAATAAGATGAGAAGGTCTGTCGCATAGGGTCATTAATGTGTGCCTAAAATGCCATTTGGGGCATGAATGTCTGGTTAGTATTATAGAGCCTGATCCCACAAGAATTTACATCTGAGCACAGTATTTGATACTTCTGTTGGTCTCTCTGCATAGCAGCCGCTGCCATTTGTAGGTATCTACTGGACAATCTAAACACAATATTTTTGGGGTGAAGGGGTGAGAGAGGGAGAGCACATGTTCATTTTAAATTAAAAACCCACTTCCACTTAAAAATAGCATTGAGTTACAAAATTTGACTCTCCTTCCACAGAACATTGAAAGGGATCCTAAGAACATATACACAGTCACAGTTTCTTAAAATAGTACACTGACAGGCAACTAGGTCTCTAATGTAGCTTTAAATACTCCATAGCAAGTCTATCCACAGAGAAAGAAAAGCTGGTAACAGAAGTCTAGGAGTCAGGTGTCCTCCATCTTACAGTCATTTATTGTTACAGGAGTAGTGCTGCAGGATCATCATATCACTATTGCTAGACATCCCACAGCAAATTAAAAAAAATAAATGTATTCCCCAGATTCTTCTGAGTCTTTGATCTCATTCAGGTAGTCTGGAAAAAATGACCCCTCTACATCCCTTCTGTCAGAGCTGTTAGCTTTCACATGAAATAGTTAAACATTGGACTTGAAAGCACAGGGTTTTCTCAAGTTCAGTGGTCTGGGCACTCACCTGTGAGCAGGCAGACCCGAGTTTCAGTCCTTGCCTCAGTTAATGTTTACTTGAAATTTAAAAGCCATACAATGACCCTGACCCAGGCAACCCCCTCCTCTCTGCTGGATGTAGGCAAGGATAAAACAAGAAGTTTGAGATGAGGCAGCTCTACCTAGTCCTTTCTCACTCCAGAGTGGAACAGGTCTCCCTACTTGCCATCTACTACTCATTAGATAAAGTAGCAGCAGGAGGGGGAGGTTTCAGAAAATAATAATAATAATAAATATTAGCAGACTGTGATTTAAAACAGAAATGCCTAACCCAAAATTTCTACTTAATTTCAGAAATTTCATGTCAGCCACCACAGCCACTTTAATCAACATAAGTGTTTCTATTAGATACTATCTTATACTCTCAGTTCAACATTAACACCATCACAGTTATACCAGTATTTTCCTCAGCTAGGGAAAAATTAAACCAGTAGAAGAACATTTACAGAAGCTCAGTATTACCCACACCCAAACTACGTCACTGGAAATACATCAGAATCAGTTTGGGGTTTAGGCAGCTCTCCAATACTATTGCTACTGTGTAGCTGCCTAGCCCAGGGAAGTAAACAGGCTCATCTTCAGCACAATGTTTCTATCAAGTTACTTCACTCAGATTAACCTTGAGAGTACACACTAAGAAACAACATTTCAGCTACACGGACTGATTCAATTATGAACAGAGAGCGATTAGATTAGCAGCAGATGACTTGGAAGTCAAGCTGCTGCATCCCCATTGAATTTCTAGCTCCACAAGCAGCAGCAATCCCCTTTCCACCCATCCCTCCTCAGGCAGTTCAGGCTTCAAGCATCTCTTTAAGCTTCTTTAGACACCAAGAAAACAAAAGGCAAAAATTTAAATCTTGCCTCCTATCATACCAAACCTAATCTGCTATCACACAACATCAATAGTTTCTTTATCCAGGTCAAAATTATTATTAGCAGCATCTCATAGATCACAATATTTTGTAAATGCAACAGCTGTAAAAGCTGACATTTAACTTACCAGAGTCCAAGAGTCAGCAGCTTTGAGCAAGACCATTTTCTCAGCGCTAGTTATCAGTAACTAGGGAAGAAGAAAAGGAAAAAAACCCCAACAAACACACTTTAAACAAGTGGACACAACTATGCAAACACAAGCATAAGACTATTCCTATGCAGGTGACCTGATACAAATTGAGAAGCAAGCTGCCTTCAACCCAGGCAGGAGCAGTTAAGTGCAACAGTTGCTGCTCTTCAGCTCAGCCATATTAATCACCAGCCTCAGCCTGTGGCTGGGCTCAGCTGACAAGTATTAACTTTTTAAATCAAAGGAAGTTGCAGCCATCTGCCCATCCCCTTGGTCTTTACATTCTGTGAATTTAGCTAACTCATTGAAAACACTTGAAATACACTTTTTCAGAAAGCTGTACAGACAGTCCCCAAGTTGGTGTAGGCTCTGGAGAAAAAATAGAGGGCAACAAGAGATGCTCATTCCAAAGGTTTATAGCACCAACCCTGCTGTTTCTGTTAAGAGGTTTTGGCTGTGTTCAAATTGTTGACAATACTATTCAAGGCAATTTTGCCACAACCCTGCTTGGGTTGTTTTGTTTTGCTTTGTTTTAAATAGAACAAGGTACCACGATGTCCATCGTTATCAGCACCACCGAGAGCACAAGCTCTACTCCTCCAGAGCAGTTGTTATGCTCATTTTGCTAAACCTACCCACACCCATCTGATCCTAATTAACTACCACTTCCCTACA
>NW_009953956.1:312427-322306 GCF_000747805.2 Chaetura pelagica
CCCTACACAGACTAGGAAACTGTTATGGGACTTACCAGCCCTCCCCCCTCTCTCTTCTATCCCCCAAGAAGGAAAAAAGCCATATTGCAAAAATATTTTAACTCAATAGGGCTTTCTTCACAGACACATTATTATCACAAGATTAAACAATACTGATGGTTTCTATCCAAAATATGCAAGGCTGTGACTTTCTGGAATTTATCTGGGACATTTATCATTCATTTTGAAGTTCAATGTATTGGATCTCATGTTATTTACCCAAGAAACACAGCCAGGGCATGAGATAGATGAGAATCACCTGTTTTGTTTAACTCAGCACAGTGTATTTCAGTTTGTACAGAGGTTTCATGAGGTCCCCTGTTTCTCCTCTGAAACCTTCATCACTATACCATTAAGAATATGTATTAACCCATAGTTACTTTGAAAAAAAATTAAAAATAAAATGCCTGTTTGAGTCAAAATGTGAAGGGGAAAAAAAAAAAAAGAGAAATCTATTGGTGTTTAAAGGCATAACAAACTGCAGCAAATTTATTTCACCATATCCAGTTGTAATGCTAAACCACAGATAAACATTACTAATGGAGCAAGAATGTGTTTCTTCCTTCTGATGGAGGTCTAAGACTGCCCTCTTGAGCATGCCAAACAGCATGGGGTACTTCATTTACCATGTGATTGGCACATAGTGGAGTTTTGAATCAGTTTGGAGATGAAATTGTTGGCTAAAGCTCTGGAAATTCTGACTCTGGAGTTGTCAGGCAGGCTGGCTTTACTTTGAGAAAAAATAATTCTTTTAAATAATATTATGTTACTTGGCTTTTTATCTGTTTTTACATTGTTCAATAATGTTTTGCATTTCTAGGTATTGTGTAGCACCCCAAGAACTTTACTAGGGGGATATTCATATTAAAAAATAGTTTATTACTTCAGTGTGTGTGCTAATAAAATTGCTACACATTTGGGGAAATATTCTACTACAATCTATTTTGATGGCCCACAAAAAGGTCAGCCATTCCATCTTGATATGAAAAGATAACTCACTGAAAGGCAGAAATAATTTCTTAACACTGCTAATTCCAGCTAATGCATGGAATCCTAAGGGTTGAGGGTTTATTTTTCCATATATCAACAAAGGAAATAATCCCATAAACTTATGCTTGAATTATTTTATCAACATTGTTTTGCATAGCAACAAGTTTGTTTCTAGTATATTTTAAGACACAGAGTTTTATTTGTTATTTTATCAATATTAATGGAAATTATCCACGAGAGGAAAACACATTATTTGGAGGTCTCTCAGATCCAGCTTACCTCGAACTCAAATGTTTGTGCAGCCTTCCACTTTCAGCTTGAGCTTTTTTCTCCCTTACTGCCATGAATGCTGACACACACACACATACACTCACATTTTTTGAGGGCACACACATTTGAGGCATGCAGACATTGTTTACAAGATCCTTTCTTGCTTTACTTACGCAACTGCTGTGTTACAACCAAACACCACAGTTACTTTGTCCAGCAATCTAATGTGCATCTTCTTTGTTCTCTAGCATCTCTAATGGCAAGTAACCTCTCTGCAAACCCATGAAACTTTCCTGAAGTTTCTCTCGTACCTGAATGTGCAATTTTGGCTCCCTGTTGTGGTGAACCCTCAAGGATCCAGCTCCTTTGTATACTTCAGTCAACACAGATGTTTCACGTACAGCCATAACACTGATTCTGAAATTGAAGAAGCTTTTGTATCAAGATGAAGGTCAACCAGTATCAACACAAGTACAACCACTACCTTTGTACTCACAACAGAGGTATTTCTAAATATACATGCAATCATGCTCTTCCTGATAATGCTCTTCTTCATTAAAATGGTTTTAGTAATGTATGTCTTCAGAGTCACATGAGATTGTTGATTGCAATGAACTGTACAACCCCATTCATCTTATGCAATGTTT
The DNA here is from genome assembly GCF_000747805.2 of Chaetura pelagica. Taxonomy (NCBI): domain Eukaryota; kingdom Metazoa; phylum Chordata; class Aves; order Apodiformes; family Apodidae; genus Chaetura; species Chaetura pelagica. Next base: position 314,374 of record NW_009953956.1, read on the forward strand.
ATTTCATCACTCATTTTGTAAGAAGTAGTTCAGCTCTCAACAAAAGGCTCTGCTGAGGGTAAGTCAGAGCTCCAACAGTGTTTGTATAATCCAGGTAGCTCATTTGGCTGCAGGTTTTTTTCCAGTCTCAGGAGCAGGTTTGTCAGTGCACCATTTTTTGTGTTGCTTTGGATACCGCCTCCAAAATGTACTCTCAGTGTTTTCATGTTTCACATATGATGTCTGATAAGTGGTTAAACCATCCTTGCTGTTAGGAACTAATTCATGAGCCTCAAGGAAGAAGTTCTGTGAGTTATGTTGCCGTCTCTCTGGTTCTACCTTCCTCCGGCCCAAGCCCTAGAAAAAAGAAATTGCAAGAAAAATTCATGTAAACATATGACTTATTATCACAGCTTCACAGATGAATCTTGTAACAGTCACTACCCCACTGGGAAGTTAACAAAGCTGTTACCACAGTGATTTCAAGAACTCATGGCTGATCTTCAGCAAGTTAAAAATAATATTGTCAGACTTGCCTGTTTGAACATTTCTGGTTGCATATATAATGAGAAATCTGTTGACCTTCCACTTCTTATTGCTAATAAACCACTTACACTTTGCATTTCTGTGGCATATTATATACTTAAAGCTCTTTAGCTCTACTTAACTAAATTAATCTGCAGAACAATGGCAAGAAATTGGTTAATAATTTTGTTCAGACTGCAGGAAAGAAACTGAAACAAACCATGAAGTCTGAACCTTCAAAACTATCACTTGTGTGTCCCAACACAGAGAGAGAGCCTGATGTTCACACTACACAGCTTGCTGGAAATTTATTTGGAATTATGGTTGATCAGTATCTCTAAAAATACAAGACACAAAGTGCACAGAAATTGAGCTTATTCAGGGAATAATAAATACCAAAAAATCTAGGTCTAACAGAGCCCAAACTCAGACAAACTTTCAATATCACAATGTGCTGCTTCCTCCTCTACTCATCAGCACCTGAACTGCACTTTTCTTTTGCTTCTGAGAAAGATGTCAACAATCTAAGAAAAGTGGAACAACATTAAACCATTGCACATGCAGAAAAGCCCAAACCAACTTAAATTCTATTCCAAGTTGTGGATCTTGCAACATACATTTAAACAGGTGCATTATAAAGAGATGTGGATTGGAAACTAATATGTTCTAAAGATATATTGTGAGTGCCTAATGGATTTTGGATAAACTTAGGATAAAGACAAGTATGAACCAAATATGTTGGACTGTGAATTAGCGGTGTCTGAGACCTTTACAAAAGTTCATCACAAGGCCAGTCACTTTCAGGAGCCCAGCAGGGCTGGGTTCAAAATCATATGAGGACATAAAAACCAGGACCATTAGAAACTGCCTGTCAGAGACCCAAAGATGGGGTATTTGTTCCCCTTGAATTCTGCCACTCTCAATTACCATCTGTGCTGCTGCATACCTCTGCAGCCCCAGAGAGGCCACATCCAATACTAAATAATACTAAATACAAAAAGTGTGTTTCTCTTTGCTGTTCACATTTTTCTTTTCTCACAATGTTTATCATCTATAATTTTTGCAGGGGAGAGAAAAGATACTGTGTTTAATCCCTGGCAGACTGAGAGGTATGACCTTGGTTGATTTTTTTCAGTGTTGGGTACTTACAGAATCAAAATACTCTCCTACATTCTCTAGACTGTGTCTGTTGTCATGAGAAGAAAATGGGAAATTGTTGTTCACTGCTTTCTGAAAACAAAAAGAAATTATAGCCAAAAAAAAATGAATTTTAACATCTCTTGTTTGGAGTCTACTAGTCTTTAAGCTGCCTATGTTCTAATACAGAAGACACATTCATTTGTTAAATCTTCAACTTCACATAGTTTTATAGGAGCCTTCTTTATTTTATTTTGTTTTATTTTATTTTATAAGTGTCAGGAGGATTTGCATTCCCTTGACTTGCTGGATAGATATATAGATGATTAATACAAAAGGGTAAATTTTCAAATAAATGCTACACTCTGTCTGCAAGCAGCAAAATACCAGATATGTGTCAGGATTGCCTTGTCTGGTTCACTAGTAAGCCTAAAGCTAATTAAAATGAAGTACAAAAGGGACCTCAAAATTGAATTAATCTATGATTTATGTACTGAATGTCATGGACACTGCTTGATGCAGGGGAAGTGGAGAGGGTATTAATTGTATAACTAATTTATAATCTCATTCTTTCACATAATGGACATCCAGGCTCTAAAATGAAACTAGATTTTTAGAAGAAAAAAAGAAAAACTGCAAAATAATTATTTTTAAAGTAATTTAACATATTTAATTTTTTAAAAGTTTTTATTATGCATCTTTGCAATATTATTAAAATAGCTAAAAATTGAAACACTGAAAACTCTTCTGGACTATTAGATTTCCTCTGTTCTTCCTCAAGCATAATTTTCCTGCTTGAGAACTTTATGGTTTTTTACTGTAAATGCCCTAGCAATTTTCACTTTTAACATTGTGGAATATGTTTTTCATGTTTAACTGTGATATTCTCCTCCAAACAGAAGAGCAAGTTTCAAGGTAACCTGTTTCAAGAGTAAGTGAATCTGAATCAGTTCTAAAGATAAATGTAACCAGAAGCCTGATTCAGCAAGAAGAATCACCAAATACATGATTTATCTGCTAGGAGTCAGCTGCAGGGTCATACCTTAGAGTGTTTTGAATACTAGACAGATTCTCTACTTTTGTATGCCAGACAGTTTTTTTCCTTTCTCATACAGATTGAACCCCACTGTAGTTGAATGGATAAGTAAATCACATGGATACATTCTCACATATCTGTTTAAAAATAAGCACCTTCTAAGTCAGTAAAATGTAAGGCTTACTAAAATAACTCACTGCAATTTCATGTCAATCTTCACATTTTAGGAACAGTGTTTACTGCTAGTGCCTATATGCTGCAGGAAAATTGAAAACCAAGATGGTAAATGCTGAAATGAATTTCTTGGAAGTATTCTGCATATTAACTGATGGTTAAAAAAAAAATCTATTACAGATAATTGTAGGACTATCATGAAATAAGAGGTAATATAAGCTTAAACAGTTACTAGATTTCTGAGAAAATTAATTAACCTCACAGCCAGTGAGTTCCCCCATGTAAAGAGATAAAAGACATCCAGCTTCATGTGCAATGAGCTTCCAACACTCTACCATTACTTTTTAAAAATATCACGTAGACAAACTTCTGCAGATTGTTCCTGTGACATCACATTTTGGCCTGTAATGCATCGCTGTACTCTCAGTGCTGACCTTATTTTAACTCTCATGACAGAAAAGGAATTCCACTACCCCGTTCTGACACTGAAGGCATAAAACATCAGGTGAACATTCATACCAGTTGATAAAAGGTCCCTCTGACCCAGTTCTCCTTTTCACACAATAGCTAAGACCAAATGCTCCACAGAGAAGTGTAAGTAATATCAACATAATAGATACTCATGTTACAGTATAATATTCTCTCCAAGCTTCCCTTTTAAATATTCCTTCTTAGCCTATTTGTGCCCTTCATTACAGCAAGCTCTGTGTAATGAACTCAGTAGAATTGCTGTACTTACAGAAGATGAAAACAGAAGATATTCTGTGCACAAAGTTGGTGGGTGACCAGGACATAAAAATGTGCTTGTGCAATTTTAACATTTTGTGCTGTATTTTGTTTGCTTCAAAGACTGCCTCAGATCTCCTCAGTTTTAAACAAGCCTTAAACATGGTTCAAATGGGAAGTTTCTAACTTTTCAATGGTAAAAAAAAATATAACCCTTGCCTGAATATACAGAATGTCTGACATTGAATTGAAAACACATCTTCAAATGTCAATTAAACATTCTTAGAGGGCTGTACATACAGAGTTTGGACTGAGATCCAACTTAGTATATTCTAGCACACAAACATGCCTCAAACAGCTGTAGATTGGATATTGGGAACAGTTTCTTCTCCAAAAGGGCCGTAGTAGCTAAGAAAAGGGGAAAGTAACAGATGCAGGAAATCAGCAGTAACTCCAGCAGGACTTCGAGTACCCAGAACTGTAACTGAGAAAGAGCAAAATCTGTTTCCCCCTTAGCACAGCTAGGAAGCATGTCACTCCCTGAGGCACAAAGTCTGCCAGCCTGCTCCAACTGCCTCACTAACTCCTAATCTGACTTAGAATTTGGCAAGTGATGATATCTTAGGAGCTCTGTGAATTGGCTTTATGGCCACAGTAACTCACCTGTGCCCGAGCTCTGTAGCCTAGCGGCAACTGATTCTCAAGGTACTGAGCTTCTCCTGAGTCGTGGATCTGTTTTAGTGCAGAACTTGTAATCGACTCAAGTCGACTCTGGTGTACTCCAATGTGAGCAAACTACAAAAGAATGAAATTTTTTACCCTTAAAAAAAAAAAAAAAGCCAACAACAAAAACCCCAAAATAAATCTGATCAGAACTGTGGGCAAAACTGCACTTTCCCAAGTATTTTTTATTATTTGGATTGCAGCAGCACCTAGTGGCCTCTGGAAAAATCTGGAGGCTCCTCCAAGCAACACAACCCCTACCATAAGGACCTTACGATGTACATGAGTAACCAGACAAAGAGTACTATTTCTCCAGGGCCTTTCTGAAAACAGTTTAATCCATCTAACAAAACGACTCATGCTATATATTTTTTTCTTTTTCTGTTGTGTTGGGTTTTTTTCCCCCTTACATTGCTCCTGCTGTTGTACGACTGTAGGTTTGAAAACACAAAACTTAAAGGTGACAGCTCCAAGGTTTTCAGAGACGGAAGGGAGAGAAGGGAGGCAAACATCAGCCGGCATTTTGCAGAAGACAACAATTTTTCAGAATATGAAATAAGAGACCTCTAGCACTGATGGAAACCCGAAAACAAAGTCCTGCCAGGGTCGGGTTTAGCCCACTTCCCCTGAATGCCTAGGGCGTTTTTTCCTGATAAACATCAGGAACGGGAAAACTCGGGGTTTTGTTTTGGCGAGACGTGAAGGATAAAAAAAGCCCCGCGGCGCTCCTGCCCGTCCGGCCCTCACCCAGATGCCGGCGCTCCGGTCGCTGGGCTTGGCCCGCCTGCCCTTGGCCATGGCCCCGCCTGCCCTTGGCCATGACACCCCCACCCCGACCAGGTTGCCAGGGAGTGTCCCCCCGCCGGGACGTCACACCCTCCCTGCTGCGTCACGAGTGACTCTGGTGCTTTGGTAAGATCGGACGAGCGAGAAGAACTCTCTTACCCATCGACTGCAGAAAAAAGGAAAGAGACAGTTTGTGGAATCACGGGCTCCTTTGGGTTGGAAAAGACCTTTAAGATCCTCAAGTCCAACCCTTCACCCAGCCCTTCCAAGGCCATCACTGACCCATGTCCCTCAGCACCACAGCTACACAGCTTGGAAATCCCTCCAGGGATGGGGACTCCTGCCCTGGGCAGCCTGGGCCTGACAGCCCTTTTGGAAAAGAAACTGTTCCCAATATCCAATCTAAACCTCCCCAGCAAATCGAGTTCTGTTTAAAAAAATAATTCAGCACAATTACTTCAATGGTGCTTCACAATCTGCTTGACAATATCTGAAGAAAGGAGGTTTTTTTCAAGGCAAAAACCAAAGACATTAGGTATGTGAAGAAGTAGCTTAATGCTCTCTTAAAATCCCATTTACACACGTGTCCTCATCACAGACACAAGCAGCGTTTGTTTAAAAACAACCTGACAGCACCTTAAGGATGTTTTTTCCCCCAAGTCTAAGCACTGACTTGCAAACATCCACAGTATTTAACTGTCCCCTCTGCCAGGAAGCACTGCTCAGGCAGGGAGGGGTCTAGGGGGACAAGGGGACTGTGTCCCTCAAGGAACAGGGGGGTGGCAGACAGGGCTGGAGCGTGGATGCCCTGTGCCACTTGCCTACTGGCCAGAAAAGTCCCCAGCCTGTTCATTCTAATCACAGGAATGGTCCCCAAGATGGATGTAGCAGACTCTTTTTAAAAAAAAAAAATAACATTTTTAAGTTGTTTTTATGTAAGAGGAACTGGAGAACAAACTTAAATGTAAGGCTTATTTCAGAGAGAAAAAATTAGGCAGTGAGCCCTTGCTTGCTCTGGAAGGAGCCTGTGGGTGAGCTGCAGACAAGGCAGAACTTCCCACACAACCAAGCACAAACCAGGGCTTCACACCCTGGGCCTTGACAATTTGACTGTAAAAAACACAACACTCCTGGCAAGTGGTCTGTGTTCCAGTATTTTGATATTCAAGGCTAACTTATGTGGGAATCAGACACCACAGCTGGTAAATGGAACAACTACCGTACTTGTCCTAGTTTAGTATGAATGATTCACATGGACACAGCCCTTTACTAGTGCAAGGATAAAGCTCTTGGGGGAAAACCTAGTTTTCCATCTATCAGAGAAAGGTAATGACATTTGGGAATACTAGCTGCCATCCTGGAGTTGTTCAAGGCTTTCTTCTAAACAACCTACTTTGTTTCTCTAAGTGTCTATTGGACTCTCAATCATACAGCGAAGTGACTATTTAAAACTTGTTATTATTAATGATGCTGTGCTGGGAGTTATTCTTCTGTACAAAAGCAGGTAAATTGCTTTTACAATGACTTTCATAAACCTTGTTTATGAAATGCAATTTTGATTATGGAAAAAAAAACCCAAAACAACGCAACTGTAACTAAGCTGTAAGAACAATCTGTTTTAAAACACTTTCTTTACTTTATAGTCATCTCAGCCTTGACTATAACAAACTGTACTGATGTCTAAATGTTCCAGGATCAGATCAGAAGGCTGTGGAGATAATCATGCTATTTTTAGGGCTGAGTAAACCAGTGAGAGGAACAACTAGGGAAGCACAGAGAGCCTTACAGGCAGAGAAACCTGCTATTTCTTTTCATTCCCCTCTGCCATTTTCAGATTTAGTAACTTGGGGCCCATTGTTGCAAACTCAATCAAACAACACTTTAGCTTTTAAAGTGTTACTATGTTAGAAACCTGTGTTTTGGTTTTTGTTTGGTTTTGTTTTCTGAAGGGCTGAAACACTCTCTCCACTGAGAGAATGGGTGAAAGCTGAGAAAGTTTAAGAATGAAATATAAAAGGATACTAAAGCAACATAAGGAATACTTAATTGGTGTACTAGTCTGGCAGTAAGCATAGATCCAACATAATAAAAGTTTGGCTAAAACTGCTTTAAAACATAACCTTAAATAATTACATGTCTTAAATAAATTCAACATGTGTATTTTTATACCAAAGTGTATTGTTGTGTTTACAGCATTGTTGTTACTGCTTATGCTTACATATGCTTTGTGTTAGGAAAAATAAGAAAAATTTAGCTTTTGTTCACACAGGAAACACCACTTGTGCACTTTGTGCCTCTGAGATCCCATAGTAATTTTTAAATCTTCAGGCTGTTTTCAATCAAATCTGAAAGGAAGAAAGATTTTCAAACATGCCTAGGATCATCTAAACTTCATTAGTACCAGTGGCAAGACAGTAGAAGTGCCCCAGGTGGGTCCTGGTCCCAGTTGCTGTGCATTGTCTGGGAAGGTGATGAGAGTCAGGTAGCGTTTGTACTTCCTGACCTGTCACAAACTGCAAACAAATAATGTCATTTTAGATGGAAAAATGATGAAAAGTTATTACAAGTAAAGATCCTCTGTGCACTACCGATGGCGCCGTTTGCTTGCCAAGGCCATCACAGCATCAAATTCAGTGCAGGGGCAGGACACTGGAACTCTTGGCCCAGCGTTGCAAGCGGCCCCATCACCAAGCGTTCGCTGGGTTCCTAAAGCTCAGCGTGTCTGTAAACACCACGCACAAGCCCCAGGGCCCGTTCCCTTACCTAAGCTACCTAACACGGCCCTGCGCCATCCTCCCCCAGGGCAGCCGCGTTCCGGGCAGTACAGGCCGCAGGGGCCCTGAAGAG
>NW_009953956.1:323283-369211 GCF_000747805.2 Chaetura pelagica
GGGGGGGGGCCGGGCTGAAGGGTGAGGGTCCCAGGCTGAGGGCAGTTGGGCTGCCAGCGCAGCCCCCAGGGATGTTTTCAGCTGCCTCACAAGGCTCCTTCCAGCCCGGCGAGGAAGGGAATGCTATTGTCAGGGGCGGGAGCGCGGTAGGGAACGTGGTAATTATGATTAAGCTGTAATTGCCAGCAGTGTTTTGGTTGTCGGGCTGCAGCGCGGTGCGCTGCGCTGTGTTTACATAAAGAGTGTCCTCTGGAGCTGTTTTTCCGTTCGCTTCAAAGCGCTTAGCACGAACAGGCGTGACAGCTGCGGGTTTTGCGGTGTTTGAGCGTAAACATGCAGCTGTGAGGCTTGATTCTTGGGGTAGAAGTGCGTTTGGCTTTAATATTGGTGTTTCTGAGGGAACACTTTGACAAACCTTCGTGACGTTAGTAGGAATTATGTTTTACTTTTGGCCTATTTGAGTAATTTCAGGTTTCCTGGGGAGCTGACCTTACCAGCACTTTAGCTTGATAAATCGTGAAGTGGAGCTTTGCCTGGTGCAGGTGCTGGAATCAGAGCAATGTTCATGAGCACGTGCAGGAGAAAGTTCTAAGTGAACGCAGGACTCGGGCTCTGGTCTCTTAGCATTAAAAATAGCCCGTTGTAGAGCACGTCTGAGCATTTAACTTGCTGCCCTGGTGAGGCCACATCTGGAGAACTGTGTCCCCTTCTGGGCTCCCCGGTTCAAGAGAGACCTCAACTGCTGGAGAGAGTCCAGGGGAGGCAGCAAAGATTGTTGGGGGATTGGAGCATCTCCCTGCTGAGGAAAGGCTGAGAGACCTGAGACTGTTCAGCCTGGAGAGGAGAGGGCTGAGGGGAGACCTTCTTGATGCCTACAAGTATCCAAGGGTGGATGCAGGGAGGATGGAGCCAGACTCTGCTCAGCAGTGTCCAGGGACAGGACGAGGGGCAACAGGCACAAGCTGGAACATGGGAAGTGCCACTGACAGATGGAGAGAAACTTACTTACCATGAGGGTGACAGAGCCCTGGGACAGGCTGCCCAGGGGGGCTGTGGAGTCCCCTTCTCTGGAGATACTCAACTCCCCTGGATGTAGCCCTGGGTGATGTGGGTGTGCTCCAGGGGATCCTGCTTTAGCAGGGGAGTTGGACTGGCTCATCTCTAGAGTTCCCTTCCATCTCTGACAATCCCATGATTCCATGAAATTCAAGCCCGATTTCTCTTTGGAACCAGGGGGCGGTGTTGTTTCTTGGAGGCAATGAAGTGAAGAGCAGTGCTGTGGTGAAGTACTCCTCTGCCCCCCCGCAGGCAGCCTTTGCCCGTCTGCAGGAGAAAACCGACCTGAAGCTTCCACCTGCCAACTGGTTACGGGAGAGCGCCAAGCTGGGACCGGCAGGGGCCACCATTCTTGGCAACAACAAAAAAAGCAAACCGTTTTCAAGGTAAGTAACGGCAGGCTCTAGTCTTTTTCAGATCTATATGAATAACTCTAGGAGTGAACTTGGATCCTATGTAATTCAGAGTACAGACTTTACCATAGCAACTAGCTAATGCTTTTTCTTAACTATTTTCCCTCTACTTTTTAATCCTTAGTTCTTGGCTGTATGCTATATAACCTTGTCTTATTTGTAAGTTAATAATAATGCTGTTGATTATTATTATTTTTAAGTGCGTGTTGACACCTTACCTGAGATTGTCGAACTGACTGCTTGTTCTTCCCTGGTTGGCTGTTGTCAGTTGGCCAAAATCAAACTAGACTGGTTCAGCCAGCTGTTCTGCTTTTGATAACAGCTGAAAATAGAACAAATGTGGCTCCCCTTGGAAGTGGCAGAGCCCATGTCCCCTTCTGGGCTCCCCGGTTCAAGAGAGACCTCAACTGCTGGAGAGAGTCCAGGGGAGGCAGCAAAGATTGTTGGGGGATTGGAGCATCTCCCTGCTGAGGAAAGGCTGAGAGACCTGAGACTGTTCAGCCTGGAGAGGAGAGGGCTGAGGGGAGACCTTCTTGATGCCTACAAGTATCCAAGGGTGGATGCAGGGAGGATGGAGCCAGACTCTGCTCAGCAGTGTCCAGGGACAGGACGAGGGGCAACAGGCACAAGCTGGAACATGGGAAGTGCCACTGACAGATGGAGAGAAACTTACTTACCATGAGGGTGACAGAGCCCTGGGACAGGCTGCCCAGGGGGGCTGTGGAGTCCCCTTCTCTGGCAATATTCAAGACCCCCTGGATGCAGCCCTGGGTGATGTGGATGTGCTCCAGGGGATCCTGCTTTAGCAGGGGAGTTGGACTGGCTCATCTCTAGAGTTCCCTTCCATCTCTGACAATCCCATGATTCCATGAAATTCAAGCCCGATTTCTCTTTGGAACCAGGGGGCGGTGTTGTTTCTTGGAGGCAATGAAGTGAAGAGCAGTGCTGTGGTGAAGTACTCCTCTGCCCCCCCGCAGGCAGCCTTTGCCCGTCTGCAGGAGAAAACCGACCTGAAGCTTCCACCTGCCAACTGGTTACGGGAGAGCGCCAAGCTGGGACCGGCAGGGACCACCATTCTTGGCAACAACAAAAAAAGCAAACCGTTTTCAAGGTAAGTAACGGCAGGCTCTAGTCTTTTTCAGATCTATATGAATAACTCTAGGAGTGAACTTGGATCCTATGTAATTCAGAGTACAGACTTTACCATAGCAACTAGCTAATGCTTTTTCTTAACTATTTTCCCTCTACTTTTTAATCCTTAGTTCTTGGCTGTATGCTATATAACCTTGTCTTGTTTGTAAGTTAATAATAATGCTGTTGATTATTATTATTTTTAAGTGCGTGTTGACACCTTACCTGAGATTGTCGAACTGACTGCTTGTTCTTCCCTGGTTGGCTGTTGTCAGTTGGCCAAAATCAAACTAGACTGGTTCAGCCAGCTGTTCTGCTTTTGATAACAGCTGAAAATAGAACAAATGTGGCTCCCCTTGGAAGTGGCAGAGCCCATTTATAGCTGGACCTGGCTAACGAAAGGCAAAATAAATGTAATAGTCATGTCAAGAGTGAGCACAGAAGGTGGAGTAAGGGGCAAAACCAAACAGCAGTGTTACATTTCAGCATGGATGTTTGTGAAATAGTTGGATGTGTTGAGTTCAGTGTGTTTATAAAAAACAGGTTTAAATCCTGTATTGAGCAAGCACATTCACACCAAGTCAACTAGTTAGTGAAACGTAACAATTTGTGGAGGGCCTGGGCTTAAGTCCTCCTAATCTGTTTTAGGAGGTAATTTCTTGAGCAGAATAACATGTTTCTCAGTGTTTTATGAATGTTTACTGTTTATTTTAGATACTATGTTTGTCAAATAGAGGTTGGCAGTTTTTATCTCTCCATCTGTAGAGTCAGTATTTAAGAGATAATCCCAAGTGTAACTTCAGACACTTGCATATCATGTATTTGTTGGGTGCATTAGAAAGGGTGTGGTTAGTCGGTCAAGAGAGGTTCTCCTCCCCCTCTATTCTGCATTGGTGAGGCCACATCTGGAGTATTGTGTCCAGTTCTGGGCCCCTCAGTTCAAAAAGGACAGGGAACTGCTCGAAAGAGTCCAGCGCAGAGCTACGAAGATGATTAAGGGAGTGGAACATCTCCCTTATGAGGAAAGGCTGAGGGAGCTGGGTCTCTTGAGCTTGGAGAAAAGGAGACTGAGGGGTGACCTCATCAATGTTTACAAATATGTAAGGGGTGAGTGTCAGGGGGACGGAGTTAGGCTTTTTTCAGTGATGACCAGTGATAGGACAAGAGGTAATGGGTGTAAATTGGAGCATAGGAGGTTCAAGGTGAATATCCGAAAAAATTTTTTTTACTTAAGAGTGACAGAGCACTGGAACAGACTGCCCAGGGAGGTTGTGGAGTCTCCCTCACTGGAGACATTCAAAACCCACCTGGATGAGTTCCTGTGTGATGTACTCTAGGTGACCCTGCTCTGGCAGGGGGGTTGGACCAGATGATCTCTCGAGGTCCCTTCCAGCCCCTAAGATTCTATGATTCTATGATTCTATGATTATAGTAACATCTAGTTTAACTTGAAAGAATGTTCTGTACATTGAAATACTCTTAATTTAATAGCTTGTAATTTAAAGATGCCTTAATGAGACGAGATGAAGCTATAAGGATGTGTTTGTGAAAACATGTAGGTAAGTTTTAGGAAACAAGGTAATAAGTAGTGAAATGAAATGACAGCTGGTAAGATGAAAGAATTTCATGTGCTTAATTCCTTAAAGAGAAACTCTTTGAAAAACTGTTCTTTTTAGATTAAAAAAAAATATATTTTTAAAAAAAATTTTCCCATAGCTGTCTTAAGAAAAAATATAAATAGTTTTAATTTTTTTGATTTCAACAAAATTTAAAATACATTTTATAACATCTTTAAATTGGATCTGAGCACTTCCACCAATGTCTTTGGAATACTTGTGCAATGTCAAAGTGATTTTGTTAATTAACTTCGGATTGTTGTTCCATGTGGTAATGTTTAGTTAGATTTTTCTTTTGAGGAAGAAAATGTTTGCAAAGTTTTAATAAGGCTTGGAGAAAAGAGAGATCTCTCTTCACTGTCACACTGTGTTTGTCTGAACTTGTAATCTTTTCTGAATAGCTTTGGGATGGCATATGATTTCATCGACTCAGTTGGAAATGATGTTGATGTTGTGTCTGATTCAGAGGTATGTTCAAGTTTCTAAGTTCTATTATTCAAACTTAAGTTGTGTAAATGTTATTTTAAGATACTGTCCTGGCTCTTGTCATCTTTGTGTCCCTTGAGGAAAAGTGAAGATCCCCTAGTGAAACACGGAGATCACCTAACTTTTGCTTTGACACTTGAGGGAGTTGTTATCACTGAATAACAAATGTAGAGATAAAATTGTATTTCCTGTGGATTTCTACAAATATTCCTCAGGTAAAATATGTTGTTTGGTGAATACAGCACATCACTCTTGCAATGTAGTTGTTTTCTGTGTTGGAAATTGATTATTTTTATGCAAATGATTATTCTGAAGATTAGTTTTTTCCTATTCTTATCTAGAAGAGAGAGCCCCACTGCAATCTTCTGCTTTCCTCTGATTTTTTGCCAGCTATTTTGGTGCTGGTAACAGCTGTAGAATTCTGATGAGGCTATTCAGAAGAGGAGACATACATTTACTGTCTGTGTGTCAGATTTTTCTATTCAGACTTAGCTCTCTGTCCAGATTCCTCTAGATACCTGACAAAGTGTTGCTGTTCCTGTGGTGAAGATAAAGCTTTTAAAATCGAAACTATCCACGTGCATTTTTTGGTCGCTTTTGATGATACCTGGTTGTGATCATCCAAGGAGAGAAGATGTTTAAACCATGTCTGTGGTTTATAGTGGCTGCTTGGTCTCTTTATCACTGCAATTCCAGATCTCCCCTCCCTCAACAAACACAACTTCTTGTGGAATGGCCCTCTTAGAACCACTGGCACAAAAGGTTTTATTGGCCTGCCTGTGCCTCTCCAATGTTGGCAGTGTATTCTTTGCTGACAATTGTCTTACAATGCCATGTAATTCTGTGGAATGTAATCTCTGTTCTCTTCACTCCTGCAAGAATATCAAGAAGCTTTTGAAGATCCCTTACAGCAAGTCACACGTCAGCATGGCAGTGCATCGCATCGGGCGGACGCTTTTGTTAGATGAGCTGGATATTCAAGAACTCTTCATGAGATCATCTCAGGTTAATAATTTGTTGTCTGTTAAGTGTGTCATATGATCCAAATGATTTAGTTCAAGAATAGTATAGCAAACAATAGTGTATCAAAATCTCCTGAGAATCATGTGAGTAGAAAAGGTGCTGTGTGCTGCAGCAACAACTGTATCTGATGTCCTATATTTATGGTATGTAGGATTAAAATTCCATGTCCCACTTTCCTGTAATTACTTCAGTATTGCTATACTATTTTATTATTGATAAATATTTGTTACTGTATAACCTCTTGCCATATATCTGAGTTTCTAATGAAGTAACTTTTCAGCAAGATCATTGTTTTTCTAGAAGATAGCTTTTCAGTAAATGACTAGTTCAAGACTTCAGCTGTGAAGGGCCATGAAGATGATCAAAGGGCTGGAGCAGCTTTGTTATGAGGACAGGCTGCAAGAGTTGGGGTTGTTCAGCCTGAGAAGAAAAGGCTCCAGGGAAACCTGAGAGCACCTTCCAGTGCCTGAAGGGGCTCCAGGAAGGCTGGGGAGGGGCTTTTCACCAGAGAGGGCAGAATGATAGGACATGGGGTAATGGTTTTAAACTGAAAGAGGGGAGATTTAGGTTAGACATCAGGCAGTTCTTCACTATGAGGGTAGGAAGATGCTGGAATAGGTTGCCCAGGGAGGTTGTGGAAGCCCCTTCCCTGCAGGTGTTCAAGGCCAGGTTGGATGAGGCTTGTGCAGCCTGGTCTGGTGGGAGGTGTCCCTGCTCATGGCAGGGAGGTTGGAACCTGATGGTCTTTAAGGTCCCTTCCAACCTTCACCATTCTCTGACTCTAAGTAACTTTCTGCGTTTCTTTTGTTGTTGTGGATGAGAATTTGTAAGTTAATAAGGCACTTGGTTTACTTTGGAGATGCTTCTTGATATTAATTTCATATTTATGATACTGCCTAGACAGGGGACTGGACATGGCTGAAAGAGTTTTATCAAAGGCTGATTGATCAGAAGTGGCAACGAAAAAAGAAGAGTAAAGAACATTGGTACCAGAAGGCTATACTTTCTAAATTTTTGTATTACAGGTAACCTTATATCTGCATGAATCTTGAATTATGCACTAGTTACTTTTACCTGATTTTTGGTCTTTGAAGTAAATGTCAAAATTCCATTATAGTCTGTCTTATACAGAGAAAATTGAGGGTTGAGATCAGGAAATGGTTAAATTTTTTAACAGAAGTTCCAGTATTTTAAAGTAAAATTAAAATATGAAAGAATAAAATAAACACTATGACTTAATTAACTGCCTTTCTTAGTATTTCTGGGTTAGAGCAATGAACAATTTCAAATCCATGAGGTAAATTGTGACATCTGTAATTTTGTAAGAGTTTGATTAATGAAAAGCTGGTCAATAGAGCAGTCCTTTAGTTCTTTTAGCAAAGTCATTCTTTGAGAACAGTGCATCAAATAAAACAGTCCTAAAATAGATCTGTTTGCATATTATTGACTGAAACGTTTCATGTTGTTTTGTCAGCATTAATGGTGATGGGGCTGCTCAGCCTGTTCCTTCCACTTCAAAACAGCACCAGGAGGGTTCTGTTTCAGGTGAGAGTGATGAAGCAGGAAGGGCCTCCTGGCCAGCTCCTTTTGAAATGCCTTCTTCCTTATCTGAAGATCCAGGTGCTTCTAACCAGGTTGGTGTATATCATGTTTTAAAGCACACCTTAGTTTTGGTAGAGCCATTTATATTGAAAGGTTTTCAAAGGTGCTGCTGCTGTGCTTTTTGCTGGAAAAAAATGAACAAAGGCATTAGGACTTGCCAGTACATGTGGTTTACTGCCTGCTAGTGTTTCAGAGCTCTAGATTTCAGAAATGATTTTATTTCTATCACAGTAATACCACATGCATCTTTAGCTGGGCATTTTTGAAAAACAAAACCTCTGGCTAGGAATAGTCATCATTGACTACCTGAAAGGAGGAAAATGTGATCTTCTGAAGATGTATATGGAAGCCTAACGTTTTTGACCTTTCTTTTTAAATCTGCCACTAAAATAAATCTGTTGTGGCCTTGAATTTATTAGGTGAAGAGGGAAATACAGATCTATTCAGGAAGTTTGCAAAACAGTTAAGCAACACTTACTTGTTATGAGGTTACACAAGTGGAAGAGAGATGTTTATAGTAATTAGGCAACAAATGTTGATTAGTATTAGGCTCTAATCCAGGCTTTCAGTTGATGGCAAAGCTTTTTTATACAAAACTGTTAATTCCGTTGTTTTTTTGAGAAATAGAATACAGGAATTGAGTTAATTTTTGAGGTCGAAAGATCTGTTGTGTTCAGTCTACATTAATAGAATAATGATGCTATAGTTATGCTTAGACAGCTGGTGTGCCAATAATCAGGTAACTTATGAAGGCTCTAACCTACATTATCCATAAAATAGTAACTGCTTGTGTTGTGGTGCAGTAATATTCTAAAGCGGAGAAATACTTCAGTACTTGAATGCTTTTAGAAAGTCTGCTTCTCTCTTCCACCTTCCTGGGGAACTGTTGCCAAGCACAGCAGACTGTCTGTCATAAAGAAGCTGTTGTGTTTTTTGTCCAGTGTAATTTTTTTGATTTATAAATAAAACATCAGGATAGAGGACTTAAGTTCTGGAGACTGATAATCTGGTGCTGATGCTGGGGTAATAAAGAGATTAATCAAAAACTTTCTGATATCTTTCCAAAGCCTATGACAACATTAAGTACAACATCTTGATGCTAGCTATAGAAAAGAAGCCTTCTAGTCACTGATGAGAGGCTTTCTGTAATTTAATACATATTTAAAGATGTTAGAGGTAAAGTTTTTTCCCTTCTATACTTTTGTTGTTCAGATTTATTTATTTTTTAGTAGCCTAACTTTACCTCAGCAGCAGAATCACTCCTTATCCTTGTGCTTTTCACAGGGCAGTGTGCCTCTTGAACCCTCATATGTAGTGGGGCATGTGGCCTCAGCCCCCAAAGAACAAAACCTGACTACTTTGTTCAATGACGGGGAGAACAGTCAGGTATGCTATATGTGAAACCTGAGCCCAAACACTCAACTCACAATGGAATCTACTAAAAATTTGGTTTAAATTGGAACCAAGAGAAAAAACTTCAGCCCCCTGTAGAAGTAGCTTTTGTGGCACCTGTGGTCTCAGTCTTTTGAGTTAATGTGAATGCCTAGCATAGTTCATCCTGTGCTGTCTTTTATTTGCTGCTTTTGCTTCTTGCTTTCTCATAATTCTGCAGAATGTCACGGAGAGCCTTTTTAATACCAGTGATTTTATAGAGCTTTTACTTTTTTCTTTTTTTTTCTCTTAATGGAGGGACTTAAGAATGATTTTGTTCGTAATATCCTGTGGACCTTTGAAGATATCCACATGTTAGTAGGATCAAATATGCCTATATTTGGAGGTGGCAGATACCCTGCTGTGAGCTTGCGTCTCAGGTGAGTTTTGAAGTTAATGGGACAAATATACCAGCCTTGACTGACTTGTTGCTCTGCTTCCTGGTTAGCTATCTGTGTTTGGTTTGATTAACTCTCAGGTTTTTTTTAAAATACAATTGGTTTTTAGAGCTAAATGGTGGTGGGATTGTAAAGTGCTGGAAAACAGAAACAGCCCCAGGGCCATGCCACTGCACTGGGATTTGAGATGATCTGCTGCTTTTTCTGACTGTGTAACTAAATCTGTATTTTAAACTACTGGTGATTTGCAGCCTTTTTTTACTTCAGTGTGAATGTTGAGTGTTAAAACACTTATGTTTATCTAGTCCTTCATTTCATTCCATTGCTGTTTTTACAAAAGAGGGCAATAATATTTCTCTTACTGAGATTCTACATTTCAATAACTGCTAGTTGTGCACTTCATTAAGTACTTAACACTTGTAACTATATTAGTTCTAAGTTCTTACTGTCTTACTGTTCACTAACAGTTGATCACTCGATTTTGGAAGGTCTGAGAGAAAGTTTGCACTATAATTAGCTGCAGCTGTTACTGCTATTCGTTTAAAACTTTCTAAGTTCTTGTTATCTTAGTAATAATGTGATATCTGAAGCTTGTTAAAGTTTCAGTATAAGAGTGGGCCAAAATGCAAAGTTGATGAGGGAATATGAATATATTCCATTGGAGAGATCAGTACATCTGTTTTGTTTGATAGAACTCCTTTTTTGCCTCCATGAAATATAGCAATTCATTAGCAATTAAAAAATTTGTAATAGTATCTATCCACTCTCAGGTGACTTATATCTAAACTCCATTTTAGATATACATGTTATTTTCTGAAAAGTAAAAAAAAACAACCAGAAAGAAGTAACTAACACTAGAAATGTTTGGTTTTAGGGATAACAACAAGCCAATAAATGTGCTAACAGGGATTGACTATTGGTTGGACAACTTAATATGCAATGTACCAGAGCTTGTGATGTGCTTTCATGTTAATGGAATTGTTCAGGTGAGTCTGGCTCTGTATGTTATGCCTAGTTCATCTGTCTTCAGTTTCTGAAATTGCTCCAGTTGTAACACATCTCTTACTCATCCTACTGTTCTGACAAAGATCCTGCATTGCAGAATGAGAAGTATCTACACAGCTTGCAAGAGTTATCCAAAAAATAGTGTTCTCTTTTTTTTTTCTCCCTTCCATGCATGCAAGATTTCTTCTTCCCCCAATACATGAAGGAAGGCAAAAAATAAAAAATGTGGCAGTAGAAATACACCAGCTTCTTGCATCTTAAAAATGTGTAGTGTTCCTTTCCCAAGAGAGATGCTTTTAAAGCTTCTGTTTGTATTTACTCTTTTACATTAGACCAGACAGACCAGCTGAGTTTCTGTTAGCAGCAGCTATATGCTACCCAGTCTGTGCTAGGTACTAGGCTGACCAGGTTTCATTGAAAGAATAGTTAGATGCTACACCTTCACCTTGTTTTTCCACCTTTTATTCTCCATCTACTTCACTATATTTGTAATAGAAATGGGTTCTCTTAAAAGCTTTCATTGACTGGTGTAATCAAGATGTGCTTGCTTTTAAAGAACATCATAAAAATTTAATTTATCATGACACTGTTTCATAATAGTAGTCTTTGTTTCTTTTAGCGGGTGATAGGCACACTGATGTACAGATTTTTGGGAGGGCAGGTGGCAAGAAAACTCTTCTCATATTGAGTTTTAATGTATATTTCTTGCAGAAATATGAAATGATCAAGACTGAAGATATTCCCAATTTGGAAAACTCTAATTTTTCTACCAAAGTGATAAAGGATATTGCTCAAAATATCTTATCTTTTCTGAAATCAAATTGTACCAAAGAAGGACATACTTACTGGTTATTTAAAGGTAAATAGATTTAGATCAGTTGGAAAATATGTATTTTAATGTCATCTTGATTAATCAAAGGTCTTGTTTTTCAGCAAGTGGGAGTGATATAGTAAAGCTCTATGACCTAACCACCTTGTGTGAAGAGACAGAAGACAAATACCAAAACCCTTTTACAATGCCAGTGGCAATTCTTCTATATAAGTGAGTTACTATCTTTTTTATTGTAGTACTTAGTTCTTGATGCAATTGTAGATGTTAAGAATACAGAGAAAATTACAATGAAATGAAACTGCATGAACTGAAAATGATATTTTACAAATAAGTGTGGTAGATCTGAGTCTCTCTAAACCAAAACAGACTTTCTTCTTTTCACCATTTCTTCATATAAAACACCACTCTCGCTGAATAAGTCTTCTAGATCTACCATAAAGCTTGGGAGATCTACATTTGCAGGAGTATTAGTTAAAGCTTTTTTCTTCTAACACAAGGAAATAATTCAGGGATTTACTATTTTATTCCACTTTCTTTTAGAGTTGCTTGCAATATGATGCTGAAGAAAAACCAGAATAAGAAACACTATGGCACTATCAGAACATTGCTCCTTAATTGCCTAAAGTTGTTGGACAACGGCAGGCATCCTCAAGTAAGAATTGTGTGTTTTGTGTGAATATAAGGGAAATGCTGCTGTCATAATACACCTGGTTATTTTGTGTGGTACTTCTTCCTCTGAAGGGAAAGAATTTAAATATTTATAAACTTAGAAATTGATTTATGTTTAAAGAAACTCTAGACTTTTTTTGTTATTAGTAGCCTTCACTGATCCTCACCACTGCATCATCTTCTGTCCTGTTCTAAAGAGGAGCTTGTCATTATGTTTGTTCTCTTGCTCTGCTTTCTGAAGAACCCTTTTGTGTTTGGAAGCAGTATGGACACTGAAGCAGATCTTGGATAGACCTCATAAATGTGAATATAAGAAAAAAACCACCGTGACAGTGACTGAATGTTGGGACAGGTCAACCAGAGTGGTTAAGGAGTCTCCATCCTTTGAGATACTCCAAGCCAGCCTGCATCTGGTCCTGAGCAACATGCTTTGAGCAAGGAGGTTGGGCTAGACAGTCTGCAGGGATCCCTTCTAACCTCACCTTTTCAGTGGTAGATGGGAAAGTCAGGAGAAGAACCTCAGACTCATGATCTCTTGTTTAGATCATCATCCATGGGTACCTTGAGATGTTCTGCATCTTCAGAAGCAGTAAGAAAAGTAATGAAAAGGAGGTGAAGCTGTATTGACCTCCTTTCTTCCAGAGTCTTGGTTCTGATTCTTTTGTGTGTGTCTTAAGTAATACAGCTGCTAGATGTGGTAGCTTTTTTGTAGTTGCAGGAGATAACAGAGTGGGCTGCCTTCTCCTTGGGATTTTGTCCAGCTCTATTCACAATCTCTTCCTTGTCTTCAAATGAGACATGTATATGTTCAGAATGGTTTAACCAAAAAAAGTAAACTGGGATTAGTGCAGGAGGCTTGGAAGTTAATTAGGCAGGAGCTCATTATACAGGCTATGGTACAATGACATGGGAACATAACTGTTTTACTATTTGTAGGCAACACATTCTAAATTTCAAGAAGAAGTATTTTTACTGAAATGGAAATCTAATACAAAATATAACTTAATTTATGTGTAAGTGGGTTTTGGTTGAAAATTGATCCCAAAAATGTGATGAGAAAAATCCTGAGTTGTATTAATGGTTTGCAAGAGAGCACGTGGTGTATGGCAACTCAATAAGTATTTTGTAGATTGCTTCTAAAGTTGTGGAAAGCTCTGCAAATCCTATTAGAAGCTCTTAAAAATTAGGGTGGACCTCAAAATAGGTAAATGGCATGATCAAGAGCTTATTTATTTATTTATTTTTGATTTAAGAAAAAAACAAAGCTGCCTTGGGCTGTAGTGGCCTATATTCCCAATTTCATTTTTATGACCTCAATTGCAAACTAAGAAGTAAAGACCTTGTAAGGTGGGGGGTGAAAGCAAGTGTGAACAAAGCTGACTGCAGGGGCTGCAAGCACATACACACATAAGTGACAACATACTGTCTGCAGTGATTCAGTGCTTAAATATTGTTAAAAACTCAGTGCTCAAACATCAGAGTATATACACAGAGTGCATACACTCTCTCTTTACAGGTTATCAAATACCTACTTCCATGTGCTGTTTATTCCTTGTTCTAAGACAAATTGATGTTGCCTCTCAAAAGAAAAAAATAAGTTGAAAATAAGTCACTATTTTTCTTTCTCTTATTTAAAAAGATCATTGCTTCAGCAAACTACATGTTATCAGAGCTTTTTCAGTTGGATGAACCTAAAAAAGAAGACAGTACAGACTTCCCAATAAATGGAAATTCTGATGAAAGTTACAGTGAAGAAGAGGAAGAAATGCCAGACAGTGATGAAAATGGCTCTTTCAGTAACAGTTCTGATCCACCAGATGACAACAAAGCAGTGGCTATAATCAAATCTGTTGGAGAGTTGTCAGTACCAGAAAAATACAAGTCTGTCCATCGAATACGTGTAAGTTGTGGATTTTTTTAAGGGTTTTATTGAAAGCTTCAGTTGATGTAGTAAGGTTTGCTACTGAAACTCAGTTGTGTTAGTTTTGTCTTAGTCTAACATTGTTTCAGGTGAACTGAAGCGTGAGGCATTGAGGAAGGAAACTTTTCTGGAGCTGTTTTTAAAATCTTAGGTCTTTGAATTTTAGAGTGTAGCAGGTTTAATGCACATTTTCCTCTGCCTTGTACTTGGCCTTCATGGTTTGATTCTGCACAGCTGGCTACAGAAAACTTACTCCCCTCAATGCAACAGAGATTTTCAGCTGTGGCCATGTGGGAGAGCTGTAGCTAACCACAAGTTTATGTGGATACCTAGGCTGTCTCAGTATTGTTTTTCTGAAGCAACAGTAATTTTATTTATTTCATATCCACAGGGTTAGTCTTTGATTTCCCTCTTTGATTTGTCGTTGCAGGGTAACTGGTCAGAATACAGCAGTTTGATTTCTTTGAAATGTTGGTTGTTGCTGATTTTCACAGAGATGGAAGTCTTGTTCTGCACATGTGTGCCTGGTGTGTCTAAGGGGACACCTGGGTGCATAACCATAGTATTCCTGAAACTCCATTGACAGAACATTTGCTTCATAAGCAAATCAGCAGAGAGTTTAATGCTGCTTCCTTCATCGCACTTTCTGTGCATCATTATTGTAACAAAATAGATGAAAAACTGGGAAGATGAATGAAGAAGCTGATCATAGCATTGTGCTTCTCTTCTGATGTTTTACCCATCTTTCCTATTTAGGGGTATGACTGAAATGGCTCTCACTGGTCAAAAGCTAAGGCTTTTTTCTAACATCTATGCTGAGTAGCAAAGAAAACGATTTCCTAAAAAAATGTAACTCTCCTTGCTCTCAATTGCTAACACTTCCAGGTCCATCAGCCTAAAATGCAACTGGTAAAGGTGCAGAATACTCGGTTTTCTTTCTTTTTCCCCTTCTGCTCTACGTCAGAAGAAAACAAAATTGCCAACTCCCCAAAAAAACCCAAGGTGTTGGGTTGTTCAGAGGTAATGAGAGTGCAACTCTGATGTATAGGCTGAAGAAATTGAATCTGCTTATCTTCCTGGGCCTGCCATGCAGACCATCTGTAGATGCTTTTGTCATGGCTGTTAAGGAATAGGGTCATCTCATGTCTGGCCCTCTTTGCATTGTCAGGAGAGACCAAGTGTAGATGGCCAGGTATATGAATTACTTGGTGAGATAAAGGAAAGAAATACTGTGATGCTTCTTCATTAATAGTTCAGATGTTCTATTTATGTCAGTAATTGTGACATTTCATATGGATTATTCTCTTCCTTCTCCCTCAAGCCCAGCTGTACATTCCCTGTCTGCCATGGCACCGAGGAGCGCTGCAGGCTGGTGCTCAACTATGTCCTGGAGGTAAGTTTACTCTAATCATCTTCACCAATCCTTGGTGTCTTCTGTTTGCTAAATATGACTTTCAAGGTGAATTAATTTATTTCTTCTTCATACAGGGCTTGAAATCTGTTGACAGCAGCATTAAAAAAGAGGGTGACCTTCCTGCAGCTGACCCCAGCACACCAATCCCATTGAAATACGAAGATGAATCCACCAGTGGTGGTCCCGAGTGTCTGGAAAACCAGATGGCATTATTTTTAGACAAAAGTAAGTTGTATTGTTGTGCAAATAAGACCTTTTCCAGTGCTAAGAGGAACTGCTGCTACTTTATTTTGCTTGTCAAAACAGTGTACTTGTAAGTCACTAATTACACTATTACATAAGCAAAAGTAGTTTACTGAAAATGGGAGAACAGTCTGTTCCTTTTTAAATATGAAAAGAAGAGCTCATTTGGGATATTTTGCATATCAAAGCATCTTCTATTAGTAAGCACATAAAACTGTTGGGCCTTACTTAGATGTGGCTTGCAAATGATGGCTTAGTAGTTTGACTTATGTGTGGGGCACTGCAAGTTGTGTGGATTACTTTTAAATTGGCCTTCATTCTTACTTTGGTACTTCGAAGTTTGGAGAGAGAACTTCCACTTCCAGCAGGTTTTCTCCTATGTGATGCTTGCTGCTGGGCTACATGTAGGATGTTGATGGGGATTTTGTTTTCTTTCTCATAACTCCACAATTGTGTAAGGAAGCAGGAAATAGGGATGTTTTGGTTGCTCAAACTCCCCAAGTTTCAGACTCTGGAGTGCCATGAAATGGCATAGGAAAGATTTCCCTTCTGAGAGTAGTAGAGTTACCTGCAGGGTGAGAAGCAATCTAAGCATAACCCAGAAAGAAATCCGAGCCTTGCGTATTCTTACAACTCCTCATTCTTCTCTTTCTCCTTCTTTTCCCCTTTGAAAATCTCTTAAGTAATAAGGTAGTTCAGTTTTGCTTTATTCATTTAAGTGTCCTCACGTTTCCCTTCCAATTTTACAGTTTACTCGTGAATGTCAGTGACCTAGAGATCATAGAATCAGAGAATGGTGAAGGTTGGAAGGGACCTTAAAGATCATCAGGATTCAACCTCTCTGCTATGAGCAGGGACACCTCCCACCAGACCAGGTGTATGAGGACTTTTTAGTTTTTATCAAATATGTGACCACAGAATTTAATACCTCCATCAGAAAATGGCATTGTGTTGAGCTTGCATGTATTCTGCACAGTACTGTTCATGGGGACTGTGAGACTTAAGTGTTACCAAGGTCTACTGAGGAATTTTCCTCAGGTCAGGCCAGCTTAGTAAGAAGAGTGTGCTGATGGCAGCTCTCCTGTATGCAGGCCCTGCTTTGGCCTTGAGAGTTTGGTACTGATGACACTGCAGCTGCTTGTCAGCTGGCAAGAACAATGCCTGCATGTGAACTTTTTCTGTTTAGAAACAAGTGTTTCCTGGGGGTTGAGGGAGGTAAATACTGCACAGATCTTAAGAAAAAAAATACTTGATTTCTGGATCTGTGCTGGAGTTCTTCCTGAAGTAGCAAGTGCTTCTTGTTTAGGTCATCAGGATTTAATTCAACCTAGAGAAAAATAGTTTAAACATAAGGGAGAAACTTTTCCTTCTCCAGTATGAGGGTTTGTTTTCTGACGCAAATTATGTAGTTTCTCTGTGTCTTTTTACATACACATAGAAAGGGCAAGTGTTCTTTTTTAATTTCTACCTTGAAGATAACATCTTCTGAATAGTATGAGGTACAGCATGTATGGATTGTCTTGAACTGCATGATGTGTTACTGTCTTTCTCCTAGTGCAAACACATAGCTCTTCTAGAATTTACCGAAGAGTGAGCTTAGGAGTCAGGCCTTGTATGTTCTCCTTGGAAGCAAGAGACTCATTACTCTGCAAATCTTGTCAGGACAAAATTCTGTCCTTTGGCATACCTGAAGTCAGTGGCCTGTTCTTTCTGGTTCCATAACCAAAGAAGGAACATTCATGATACGCTGAGTGGGAAGGGCCAGGTTATCTAGTTCTTTCTGTACTGGGGTCTAGAGCCACAAATAGAAGCATTCTCACTTTGGGACTGTTGATGCAGAAACAGAGCATGTATATCTCCAGAATTTGGTGGAGACCATGACAAATTATGCCTGTGGATTTTTGGTGCTCTTCTGCTGCTACCTAAGGGAATAGTCTTGCTCACTGCACCTATGTTTCAAGAGCTGTTTAAAGCAGGAGAGGTTGGCTGCATCCTCACTGTATTTGCTGTTCTCTAGCATCGCACTACCGGGTGGAGTACATGGAAAAGTTCCAAGTGTCAGGTCCATTTTGCAGATGAAGAATGTAGTGGCAGACAGGTTGACATAACTACTTGTGCAGAGCTATAATAAGGCAATTTACATCCTGTCTGTCTGCTTGATGAAGTGGTGTCCAACCTCTGGCATATGTTCTGGAGAGGAGATTTACTGACGAGGTTCTGTTCATATTACAGTGGGCTCATTTCAGAAGGGTAAGCATTCCAGTCAGTCAGGAATGATTCCTGGATCATGGCAATATAAAATGAAGCTCCAGCTCATTCTGAAATCATCAAAAGCTTACTACGTCCTCTCTGATGCTGCCATGGTCCTGCAGAAATACGGGAGAGCCCTGCGGTACATCAAGCTGGCTTTGCAGTGCCATGGTAAGTTGCTGGGATGTATTTGTCACCTGTGCCATTACCTGTCTATATCTTTCATGCACAAGAGAAGTATTTGGTACCATGATTTATCTCAGTGTCAGGTAGTGACACATCTGATAACCATGTAAGTTAAACTGTCTAGCTCATTATTCCGGAGAGAGGTCTGCAGCAAGAATAACTCTCATCTCTGGCAGAAAGGTGCTCCTGTTTTGACAGAGTGGGGAACTTCAAGTGCACATTTGAAGCCTAAGAGCACTGAGGTTGGGGCAGTCAGTCCTGCTGCCAGGACCAAGATAGATATTTGGTGGTCTCAGTGCTATTGCTGCAAGCAGATGGTTTCTCCCTGGAAATGCCTGGTGATTCCAATTTCAATTTAAAAATACATATGAATATATATGAATTGGATACTCCTCTATAATGACTTACATCTTCAGGTATTACTGAGGAAAATGAAGGAAGTAAAATGGGTAATTCAGGATATACTACAAGAATGAGAATAACAAAACTGGAAAATGCCATTAGCTTAGTGCTGTAGCACTGCTATTTTGCTTCCACATTGGTAGGGCTTGGGGCAGGGAGGGAGGCTTACAAAGGAGGAAGTTTGGTCTTAACATAAAGCATAAACATGCTTATCAATAACTGAAAGTATTTTTCAGCTTTCAGTCTTCTAAAGCCTTGAGAATCAAGTTGAAACTGTACCTTTTGGAAATTAATTTTTCAGGCTATATCTCACTTGAGTTAATTTCTAGAAAGTCAGTTTCCCTTTAGTAAAATTTGAGATTAGTATTTGTAATTACCACATGCACTGCTCTTCCTGAACAACATAGTTGCACTTTTGCAGCTCCCAGCCACAGAGAGCAACTGTGACTTTAAAACGGGCTAGTTCTTTTCAGAAGAGCATGTGTTGGCTGCATACGGAGAATGTCTGACAAGTAATGTAAAAACAAATTATATTGTCTGTCTGTGTCAAGCCTTTTGTTATTTAATTCTTTTCTTTCTCCCTCACTCATCCTTGGGATTTTTTTTCCTGACAGATACCTACTGTTGTCTCTGTGCCAGCATGCTTCCTGAAGTATTAGTGTTTCTTTGCCAGTGTTTAACCCTTTGTGGAGATATCCAGTTAATGCTTGCTCAGAATGCAAACAACAGAGCAGCATATCTTGAAGAATACAATTACCAGACAAAAGAAGATCAGGAAATACTACACAGTCTTCATAGAGAATCCAGGTGTCAAGGTATGATACTGACACAAGATAACTGCTATAATTTAGTTCTGTGTCAGGCAGAAGTAATTTCATTGTGCTTCCTCAACACCATGTACTAGTGTCACTTCTGGAGCAGGGTTGATAACACTTCAGTTCTGCTTTCTTCAGAGAAAGCTTATTGTGCCTGTCAAATGTAAGGAGATGTTGTATGACATGCCTGAAGGTGTCAGTTAACGGTAATTGTTTAAGTAATGGGTAAATTGTGCTTATCTGTATAATAATTGTGGGTTTTTTCTGACATGAATCTTCTACTTTGTCTAGAGGAGAGTGCCCAAAATGATGGTCAGTGCAGGTTTCAGTTTGTCTGTTTGACATGCAGGCTTTGCTTTTTTTTTTTTCTAGTGTTTGCCTGGGCTACTGACTTGTCTACAGACTTGGAATGCCAACTTTCTGTCAGCTGTAAATGTTACGAAGCAGCTTATGAAATTTTACTTTTCAGTAATTTAAAAAACCAAAATCCAGAGCAGCATATCCAGGTACTAAAGAGGATGGGGAATATCAGGAATGAGATTGGAGTGTTTTACATGAACCAGGCTGCTGCTGTGCAGACTGAGAGAGTGGGCAAGTATTTATTTTCTTCACTTCTTATGTTGCATGGAGCTGTACTGATCATGTTCACTAATAGTGCAAGAAATGTTGAGTATTATTATAAAGAAGATATTTAAAGAACTTTGTGGTAAATACTTTTCTGTAGTGGATGCTGTGTAACTTTATTGTCTGTATCATTGTCTACATTACTGTGGCTTGTACAGTGAACTTAACTGAGCCTAAACTGAAGAATGGAATCTGTAGCTTTGGAGAAATTCTTTGAAAGTTTGCTGAGTGCCCTCAAAAAACATGATGGAAACTTTAAACCAACTCTGCTATAAAAGGGAGGGCATGTTGCATTCTTGATGTGTTTGGTTTAGCCCAGCAGGAACAAGTGAAAGCTTAATTTAAGCATATGAATAATTTCAGTGAGGTCAGCCTATGAGTTTTTTGGTAAATAAATCTTTTGAAGCTTTGCTGCTTGTTCATTTTTGGTGGGGTTGGGTTTGGTGGTTTTTTTTAGGAGATGGAGGTTACCTAAACTTCTTTGAGGATAAGGTGTTTGTTTGTGTGTTGTGGTTTTTTTTTGTTCTGGAAAGCAAAACCAATAATGTCTTGTCTACAAATATATATAAGTAGTATATAAGCTACAACAAATTAGATGCTAGTGGTTCAGTGTAAACAGTTCCAGTCTCCCAAACACCAGCTGTTTTCTGTGACCTTTGTCCAATTAACAGTTGAAGGATTTTGGGCTGGACATCTAATTTTGCAATTTTTCATAATCTGTGGTTTTGCAGAACTGTTTAGCTGAAGTCAGAGCTCAAACACTGAATTTTACTTGTCTGTGAAAAGTCACTTTTTACTTATTTCATACTGTTATCTTATAGAAATAATGGCAATATCCCTTAATGTAAGAAAAAAAAGGTGATTTATCTTGTTAATTTTCCCTATTTTTTTGTCATGTTATCACAATTCTTTTGAAAGTATAGTATATGCAATGGTGCACTTCAAATATTAAGATTTTCATGTTTGAGGTGGTTTTTTTAAGAGTATTTTCCATTAATTGGATAAATAGGCATACTTCAGAATAACTTACCACCTGTAAATTCTGAAAGGTCATTAAGGAGCATAAGATGATGATGGAAATGTTGGTTAATTATCTTTCAATGACTTGACTGAGATGGTTAAGTGTTGTGTTTTACCCTAGTGAGTAAAACTGTCTCGACAACAGAGCAGCAGCTCTGGAAGAAAAGCTTCTCTTGCTTTGAAGAAGGAATTCAGAATTTTGAGTCAATTGATGATGCAACCAATGCTGCTCTCCTGCTGTGCAACACGGGAAGACTGATGCGAATTTGTGCCCAAGCACATTGTGCAGCTGAAGGGGACTTCAAAAGAGAGTTTTCCCCAGAAGAGGCCCTTTATTACAATAAGGTAACTTCATGCTGGTTTTAGAATGGTCCTTCGCCATATTTGTAAATATCTGTAAGCGTAGATGTGATAACTTGGGGGCCTACAGGAAAGCGGAGGAGGGACTGTTGACAAGGGTTTGTCAAAAGTGATGGGATGATGGGGTGATGGAATGAGGAGTAATGAATTTAAGCTGGAAGAGGGCGAGATACAGGTTGGACGTTAGGAAGAAATTCTTCACTGTGTGGGTGGTGAGAGCCTGGCCCAGGTTGCCCAGAGAAGCTGTGGCTGCCCCATCCCTGGCAGTGTTGAAGGGCAGGTTGGATGGGGCTTGGAGCAACCTGGGCTGGTGTGAAGTGTCCCTGCCCATGCAGGGGCGTTGGAATTAGATGGTATTTAAGGTCCCTTCCCACCCAAACCAGTCTAATTGTGTGATTCTCCTAATCCTTGCTGTATGTTTCAGTATTCAGGCTTCAGGTTGTTTGGTGAGGTTTGATTGCATTGCTCTGACAGATGAAGTGCTGTGATATTTGACTCTGTTTCACAGACTGCAGTGCTGCACACAGGGGAGATAGAAATGTGTGGCCAGGATTAAAGTTGTGACCAAAATGAGTGTAAGGAAAATACTGAGGAAGCCTCAGACAGATGATGTTGGCATGCTTCCTTGAGAATGAGTAAAGCAGTAACCATGTTATGTGTGTTATTTTATAATCTGTAGGCTATTGACTACTACCTGAAGGCATTAAGGTCACTAGGTAAGAGAGATGTGCATCCAGCTGTTTGGGACTCAGTCAACTGGGAGCTCTCTACTACATACTTCACTATGGCAACTCTACAACAGGATTATGCTCCACTGTCTCGAAAGGCTCAGGAACAGGTAATCAGGAGCATTTGGGACAACATCTGGCAATATAAGCTGTTGTTTTCCTGAAAAATTAAACACTGAGCAAAACAGTAGTGGAATAACTTGTAAATCTTCATTAGATTGAAGAGCTTTTGTGAAGTCGATCTTGCAAACCATAAAATGTTTAGTCACTTGCAGTATAAGGTTTTGCTTAATGAAAAGATTGTGCCACAAATGGAGATTTAACCCTGACACTTGCACATCGTGGTGCTCTGATTTCAAAGTGAGCACACTTCATCCTTCTGTTCTGTTTTGTAGATAGAGAAAGAAGTTAGTGAAGCCATGATGAAGTCCTTGAAATACTGTGATGTTGATACAGTGTCTGCCCGACAGCCCCTCTGCCAGTACCGGGCTGCAACCATCCACCACAGACTGGCTTCCATGTACCACAGCTGCTTGAGAAACCAGGTATTAGCACAGACAGTTGTGGTCTCCTCTGTAGGTTCCATGCCTAACGTGTCCAGTGTGTGTGGAGGTTGGTGTTCATCCTTCTGCCTGTACTTCAGATATATTTATTATTTAACCAAAGAAACGTGAGCTGGTTTATTTGCAAATCATTGTGAAATACAACGTTACTTTTAAGAACAGTCTGTCCTTTATTCAGTGTATTGAGCTTTATGGTTCTCTCTAGTCTAAGTAGTTCCATGCACTCATAACAGAAGCCACTGATGATGTGTTTCCTTTGATTTGGTTTTGCTTCCTGGCCACTCTTCTGGTACTTAAGCAGACAGCCTTCTGCTGGAACATTACTGTAGGATTTAATAAAGTCTTAGTGTAGACTTATATCTTGCTTTCTGAATATTTTTTTTTTTCAAATTACTATTATTTGATTAACTTAGTTGTGCTACCTGTGACTTGGTTAGCATTAGCTATGAAGTTACAAGAGCTTCAAAGATGGCAGGCTGGTGATAGATGTTAGAAATGTGCAGCCATTTAGAAGAAGCATTATGAGATGAGCTGGAGAGTGACTGTTGGTACCTGGTGTGGTCCACAAGCAGTGTTTTCCAGTGGTTAGTTACCTCCTGAACAAATTGCCTGGCATTCACTGTGTACCCTGTTTTGAGTGCAGGTTGGTGATGAGCATTTGAGGAAGCAGCACCGGATTCTTGCTGATCTCCATTACAGCAAAGCAGTTCGGCTCTTCCAGCTCCTGAGGGATGCACCCTGTGAGCTCCTTCGTGTGCAGCTGGAAAGAGTCACCCTGTGAGCTCCTTCGGGTGCAGCTGGAAAGACTGGCCTTTGCAGAATTCCAGATGGCCAGTAAGTCTCACTCTTGTCTGAATACAACAGCTTTCCAAACTGCCATTACCTAATTCATGTCACTTTTGGGTAACTTTGTATACGAGAGTAGGAGTAACCTGATCCTCAAAATAAAATTCTCTTCAAAAGAGAAAACATTCTTATCTCACTAGTTTTCAGTTGACTAGGACAGTACTTGCTTTTTTTCTTGAGAACTCTTGAAATCTTTGAATGGAAGAAGTGCAAGCCTTAATATGAGCAGTTTGGGTCCTTCATTTTTACTTCTTGTTGGTCTTTTTTTTTCAGGTCAAAACAGCAGTGCTGGGAAATTAAAGACTTTGTGTGGGGCCCTAGATATAATGGTGAAAACCAAGGGTGCTTTCCAGCTCATCAGAAAAGAGCTTGTGACTGAAAGGGAACAGGTAAATGAAAGTCAAGTGGTCTGATGATCTGCTCCCTTGTATCTCTTGCACTTGCATAAAATTGGCAATTAACATACTGCTTGGCTATTTCTCAGTACATTTTTCTTAAATATTGTGGAGAGTTTGAACTTCCTGCATGCCTTTATATACAAGTGGATCAAACAATCACTATAGAACAAACCTTTTATCTGGAGATGGATTAAAACATTTTTGTATATGGATCTGACTGACTGGGGTTCTATCTTCTTTGAGAACTTGAGAATGTCTGTGCAATATAAATGGGAATTCTCTATGTAGTATATTTAATATTGAAATATTAGAACACAGAAGGTTATCTGCAGCCAGTGTTAAAGTCCTACTGCCTCAAGAAAAAATTACATGCAGTATATGTTGGTGTGTTCATCCCTTCCTGACAATCTGAGCAATAGATTGAGTAATCAAGGCTGCATTTTCCTGATCTTTTTATAACAAAATACTCCACTTGTATGGACAGCATAGGCAGTCAACATAACTAGCATGCAGTGTGGATGTGTGCACATAGGAGGCAGCATAAAGAGGGTGTTGCAGCAATTGTGGTGTTGGTACCACCCCTGTAATGAGTAAGCTGACCTGCCAGTGTGGCTCTCTGACTCAACTGAAGTGCATTTCACTGGTGGAGCTGAGTGCAATGTTTTCTGGTTTCTCTTCTTGCAGATAAGCAAGGATAAAAGTACTGCTGAGAGTATGTCACCTAATGATTCCTCTGCTGGCCTTAACAAAGAAGAAGTATTGAAACTGCTTAGTATTTTTGAGGCCAGAATGTCATTCCTTCTCCTTCAGTCCATTAAGTTATTAACTTCAACCAAAAGAAAAATTGGGTAAGCTGAACCCTGATTGTGTGTAGATGTGATTCTTGTCCATAAATCCATACAAACATGCAAGAAGGTGTGATATTTATTCCTTCACAGAAGTGAGTGTTCTGTGTGGAGAAGGAGCAGAGATACACCTTGACCTTCTAAACATTGCATGTTTTCTGTGGTTTTGTGTGTAACTGAGGGAATAACCAAGATACATCTTTAATGAATGTCTAGGTAGCTTTTTTCTCACCCCCTTCCTGACAGCAAGGACAGAGAAGTCAGACTTGAATGGCTGGATTCAGATAGGAAAAGAAGTTTGTAATCAGTCTGAAGTGCATGGTTCAGTTAGGAATCACTGATGCTGTATCATGCTCTGTGATACCTACCTAACTTACCCTTTAGAGGAGAGAAATCTTTTGTCCTTCATAGATATACATTCACACACAAAGTAGTTTAGCTTGGACTGCCATAATTTTGCTGGCATACTGTCTCATTGCTCAGGGAATGAGGTATCTGTGCATGGTGTCTTTTCTCTCAACTGACATCAGTTGTGATCTGTGACAGCACTCAGAGTTGGTGGATCCTTTGATCTTCCTTGATAAAATACATTAGAGACAGCATAGTTTAGCAAGCAGAATACTTCAGAATAAATGTAGGCACATCAGTAATGCTGTAAATAGAGAGGGATGTATATGGGGAGGAAGATGCTCATTGGTATAAAAGATTTTTCTGATGGACAGCAGTAAGGAAACAATCCGTTTTGCCAATGGGTTGCAGAACAAATGGAGCTGCTTCTTGTGTTGACCTTGAAGTGTTGTTGGGATTAGGTGTGGCAGGGTAATTTCTTGCATCACTGTTGCTTCTGTTGGTTAGATTTGAATATTACGTTGTTGTGTTTGGGATTCAGATAATAACCTTTTATTCTCTCTGCAGCAAATGTATTGATTGCAGAACCTACAGCAGCACACTTCTGTTTCTAGTGTTACATAAAGCTACTCTAAGAAAAGGTGGCATTAGTTCTAGAGAATTCCTTTATTGTTGGAAATTGTGTTAATAGTTTTTCAGATTGAAGCGCTGCTGATGCAAGTGCTATTTCGATAAAAGTAAACTGTGAAATGAATTCATTCTGCACAGTGAGTTGTCTGAAGTATGGAAAGAAGCCTGTGTGCTCTCTTAGCAGTGGTTTAGGTGCAGCGCTGGGTGCTTTCACTCTGAAAAATAGCTTCCACAAGGTGGCGATCTGAATATGTGACATGCAGAGGTTGAAGTACAATTCATATGTAACCAAGTGGATTTCCTGAGTAACGGAGTAATGGTTTTAATTCTGTTATCTCTTAATATGGGTAAGTGTAGTAAAAAAAAATAACTCTTGGTTTAAACAATGGTGGATTGAGTCTGAGCTTAAAACTGCCTTTTGCTTAAGCTTTCTAGTGCCTTGTGCATGTCCTGTGCACAATTACTCAGTGCTGCTGTGCAGGAAGAAGTGAGGTCTGCCTTCTGCTTTAGTAACAGGCTGAAAAGGGAGGAACTTGGAGCTCACAAATGCTGTTTCGGGGTCTCAGATGCACTTTGGCAGAGAACAGGAAATAGTGAAGCTTGGAGATGAGCAATAAAACTGGATGAAATCAGAGTTTTACCCTCTGAAAGTTAAATGCATATCTAGAACTGACCTTTGGCTGTGTAAATCAGAGCAAAGTAGTAACTGAAAGTAGTACTTTATTCTGGGAATTCTTGTAACTGATCTTGGGAATACCTTCCATTTCAGTGGCTTTTTCAGTGGCTACCTGTTCACTGTGTAATAAATAAACCTGTGTGATTTCTGCAAAGTGTTATGAGTTTAATTTGCTTGACTATTTCTTGGTAATTCCCAGAGCATTTGCAATTAGTCTGCTACTTGCACACATACCCACTTGATTTATAATATCAATGGCAGCATTTTTGTTTTTCCTAGTTTGGGTCAGTTATTTATTAGTCTTGGACATGAAAGGTAGCAGAGGAGGGTGGCAAAGAGAAAGGGCTGACAGCATGGAAGCAGAAAACCAGCATGTGTGTGATCAAAAATATTTGTCAAGTGGAGAAAACTGGAAGGAGCTGAGCCTGCAGACTGGGAAAAGAGGATCACCTCTTGTGCAGAGGAACTGGGCATGGGAAGCAGCTTTGATATGTGGACCCTGAGAGAATGAGGCCAGCTCATGGGCTTCAGGCTTAAAGGGGATGACAGTGATGCCTGGGTGGTTTAGAGGGGAGAGCTAACAGCAGGTAATAGCATGGGAGCCAACATGGGAGTCTTCCCAGGGCTCAGATGTCTGTTTGCCATGCTCAGGTCAGACTCTGACTTAGAACTTTGGCTTGGAGACCTGGATTTAGAGGGTTTACGATGTGACTTGGGATGATGAGTTAATAAAATGGCCAGAGTGGAGCTGAATAAAAAGTGGCAACACTTTATTCCTCCTGCAGTATAAACAGAGGCTGTGCCTGCAGTCAGATGGGACATGGGAGATAAGAGACCAAAAGCAGGACATGAACCATGTGGTTTCACAGGGTTCGTCACCAATGTTGTTGGTTAATAACTGGTTTCGTAATTTGCAGAGTTCAATATTGTGGTCAGGTTAATAGCTTCTATCATCTGTTTTCTTTTTAGGGGTGTTAACGAGGAAGAGGGTGTTCTTAAAACCAACAAGCAAGTTTACTCCCTGCTGCTGCGTGCAACTGCTAACAAAAGCCTGACGCTGCTGGAACGAACTGAGGTCATCTCAAATTTACTGGACCAGCTGGCCCAAAATCCTGAGGCCAGCAGTGGAGGAAGCCAGTGACTGAGATTCTGCAAAACAGCAGAAAGTGCCTTGCTGTGCATGGGATCAGGGTTTTTTTCCCCATGTGATCATTGTATTTATTGCAGGTGATAATATCACCGAGGTCGTTACGTTGTGCATCAGGGAGAGAGCAGGAATTCACTTTTATCCTCTCTCAAGGTTACCAGCCTTTCTTTGCTGGAAATGCCAGATGGGGGTTCTGGATGTAAATGTAACAGTTCATGTTGGAGAAATTCACTGTTTTTGTCTTCTAGAGAGTGGGCTTTGCAGTGACATAAATGTTTGGCATAAAACTGTAGTATCGCAGTCACTCTGGTTTGGCATTTAATGGAATGTATTTTGTAAGCAAGACTTTGTCAGAACAGCTGAACCAGAAACAGGAACCCGAGTTGTATGAGAAGATTTCTGTGGAATACCTGGACACAGGAACACAGCACCTGCATTAGGTGCTGTCCTGCACAAAAATGTGTGCCTTTCTAGCTTGGATGCAAGACTCCTGCCAATACCAGCCATCCCTTTACCCCAGCAAGTGAATGGGGTTTAGCTGGGTTCGAATTGGCTGAGAATAGTATTATGTTTTTCAGACTTGAAACTGTGAATAAATGAGAGCATATTTTTAAATTAAAAATTTATTTATTAAATATAAGCTCGTGCATCAGTCCACCTTGTTCTTATTGGCTATGGCTGTCCTGACACTCCTCAGAGAAGCAATTTGCCAAGCAGAATTAAAACTATTTGAAAGGCAGTGGGGGCTGGAGCAAATTCTGTAGCATCAGGCCCAACAACTGAGTGTAGCCTTCATCTCAGCAGGTGAGACTTGGCTTTTCAGAAATAAGTATTATTTAGATTTCAAAAATAAAACACCTTGTGTCTTAATATTCTTCTACAAATAAATGTGGTTCGTTGTATAATAACAGTATAAACCACACTATGTATGGGTATTAACAGTTTTTACATATATTTCTGTTTTGGGGTTTTTTTTATAACTCCATGTTTGCACACAAGTAGTGAGTACTCTTTAGGCTGCTTGTTTTGAGGAGGTGAGATGCAGAATTCTGCTTTTTTTAGCCCGAAAACCCCATTTTGTAGCAGCTTCTGCCATGACAATTTGAACATGGTTTTACAAGTGCATCCTTAGATCTATCTCCAGAAGGACCTGATCTTTCTGATGCAGTACAAAGGCACCTGAGGAGCAAAGGCACCTTGTGAAAGGTTGCAAGAGGACAGACTTTAGAAGTATCAGTTCTGTTGCATCTGACTTTGAGTGACTGATCTAGAAAAGGAGGCAGAGCAGGCCCTTAAGGTTGGGAGGCAGCAGAGGAAGAAAGAGGTTAGAGGGGCAGGAGGCAGCTGAAACAACAAAATAATAAAAAGGAAAAAAGACAGGAAAAGGAAGAAGGTCAACAATTGTGTAATTCTTCTCCCCTTGGGGCATGTCTACAGGGTCCTGAAGCTACATCCAGTTACCAGAGTGTAGTGTCCTACAGAATGCTGTTCTTCAATGAAGTATTCCTCCCTCCGATTGTTTTCTTCCAACAATCAGAACACTCCTGAAATGCTGTTTCATCTCAGGAAATTGAGCTGTTTCACAAAGCAAAGTGGTTGTCTTGTGCCCAGCCTGGCTTGTGAATCTGAAATTACTTCCATTTATATTAACATAATTGGGCTCAGATTAACTCTTGTTCTGGGTATGGAACACTTTACTTAACTGGGAATTCAGGCCACAGTCTCAGAATTAAGCTACCAGAAACTTACAGCAATGCTAACAGCATGAATGACTTCCATGAGGATTATAATGGAGTATATTATGATTTAAATATTCTGTGAATTTCTTAGCATTAGTTCTAAATAGGATTATTTTTTTTTCCTTTTACAGAGAAACAAAGCATAAACCACATCCCAAACAGACAACTCCAACACTATTATTAACCAAGATAAGTCAGTTTACTTCTCTGTTAATAAATCTTCTTTATAGGAACAGAAACCCAAACTTATTAAGACCCTGTACTGTAAGGACATTTAGTGGCAACAGCTGACTTGCAAGAATTGTTCTCTCCTGAGAATGTACACTCATCATTTGAATATAAATATTTGAAAAGCAGAACAATGAACAAGCTTTACAACAGAAGTTTCTTAATTGTAAGTGTGCTTTTCTTCCATAAAAGAAAAAGATGTGTGTGCAAAGCTTACCAGACAGAAACAAAATCCTTACCTGCTGTGCTAGGAGATACCTGAGGAGATACATTTATTCCACTACTCTGATGCAGATTAGCCTCTCACAACTAGTTTTCAAGGACTGTCCACATAAAATATGACACTGCACAAATGAGAAAACAGGGAATAGCTGGAAGCTTGAGAACATGCTGGCCAAAATCTGTATTTCTCAGCTATTTAGATGCAAGCTTCTCCAACCAGGCACTGACAAGGGCAGTGTTGCAGAGCCCTGAAAAACACTTTCTTGCAGGTCTACGAAACAGGAAAACCTTCTGCAGCATCATATTCACCTTCAAATGCACGCTGTGCTCTTCAAGCAGTTGTGTGAGTGAAGTGCCTTTTGGATCCCAGCAGCAAGGTCCTGGGGAGTGGGAGCCTCTGGGGTGCAGGTAACAGGGACCCCTGCCCCTTCCAGGGCTTCAGCAGTCGTTGGGCCAATGGCAGCAAACTGAAATCATGGTGTTCAGGGTTACATTGGGGTAGGCAGCTGTGGTATCAGCTCCTGACTAATTAGGTACATTTCTGTCCTTCTCTGCTGACACTGCCAGTGTGTCAGCACAGCTGAGCTTACAAAACTGAACTGCCCATCTCAGGTTGAAGATTCTTAGTATTAAAACCTGCCCATCAGTTGAGCTGCTCAGAAATGACATGGGACAGATTATTGTTTCTCTCACCATTACAAACATTCAAAGCTCTTAGTCCCACCAAACAGGAACAGCAAGAGGAATTGTTTAAGCCTCAGGCTGTAACTGCTGATCCAAGCAACAACTACTCACCCTTTTCATATCACTAAGAGAAAATAAAGCCTGTATCCAATGGAGACTACTAGGTATGTTGTTTGTGGAAAAAAATTCTAGGTGAAAACAATTACTTTTTTTTTAAAGAAAGCTCTCAGGTACCTAATAACATCTATATTTGCTATCTATGCCTTTGCTATAACCTATTTTTTTCAGAGAAACAAACACAAATGAGGACATGAAGGTTTGTAATGGGTGTAACAGCTTTCCTATCTCTCACTTGCCTACCCCAAACTTACTCTTTATTGTATTTTACCACTGTTAAAGAGAAGATACCTGGATTTGGTTGATAAAATTCCCCGAAAGCTTCTGGATGTGCTGGAGGCAAAATCTGACACCAGATGGACTGAAGAACACAATGCTGGCTGGAATTCCCTGAGGAAAATTAAGCACAAGTTGGCACAAATTAACCCCTCTCCCTGCAGTGTACCAGTACACTTCCACATCAATCATGGAATCATAGAACTGTTCAGGTTGGAAAAGCCCTTTGGGATAACTGAATCCAACCATCATCCCTACCCTACAAAGTTCTCCCCTAAACCATCTCCACCAACACCACATAAGAATGACCCTTAAACACACCCAGGGATGGTGACTCAACCACCTCCCTGGGCAGCCTGTTCCAGTGTCTGACCACTCCTTCTGTGAAAAATTGTTCCTAATGTGCAGTCTAAACCTCCCCTGTTGCAGCTTGAAGCCCTTCCCTCTTGTTCTGTTGCTAATTACCTGTGAGAAGAGACCAGCACCAGCCTCTCTACAATGACCTTTCAGGTAGTTGTAGAGACTGATAAGGTCTCCCCTCAGCCTCCTCTTCCTCAAACTAAACATTCCCAGCTCCTTCAAGCCTTCTTCGTAAGATTTATTCTCTAGGCCCTTCACCAGCTTTGTTGCCCTCCTTTGTACTTGCTCCAGCACCTCAAGATCTCTCTTGAATTGAGGTGCCCAAAACTGGACACAATATCCCCATAGCTGTCTCTGTGTGGACATTAAGTGGTTTTACTGATGTGTAGCAGCAGATAAGCCAACAGAAAGGGTCTGGTGCAGACAGGACGTGCTACCACAGAACGCTGAAACTCAGGTATGACTCTAAGCAAACACCTGGTCACACAGTGCTTGGTGATAAGTGTAGTGAAAGGAGTCTGGAGCTGGATTCATGCTCCTGTTTAGCATGAAAACTCAGCAGGTTATTTCCTTAAATCCATCCCCACCCCCCTTGTTTCTGCATGTATTCTTCAGTTCCCAGCTCATGTGGTTTATGTGAAGTTCTTCCTGCCCTGAGATGCTTTGGCAGAGATGAGGTGATGCCTTAAAACCACAGACACCCAGAAGGGCTTTCTCTCCCAGAACAAGCCTGCCTTAAGAAAGCAGCAGCAACCTTCTGCAGCCAAAAGAAAACTCTGCAAAATGCTGTCTGGAGTGAAGGTCCCAAGCTCTTGAGCTGCAGACCCAAAGCATGTGGTTTACTGTCTGACCAGAAAGAGACACTGGGACTGCATCTGTAATTTTACAGTGTGTGACTTGGCAGGCAGCCCCAGATGCTGGAGGCCAGACTGACAGCAGCAGGAGAGCTGCTCACTGCCTCCCAAAGTGCTAAACACTTGTCATGTTATGTCAGCTCTCCCTACACTAAACAGATCACCACAATATCATCAGTTAGGAACAACTGAACAGCACCTGAGAGACAGCTTCTTAACAGCTTTACACTGAAACTCACATCTAATTGCAGCAAGCAAGGAGTTCCATAAAAAGAGCTCAGGAAGTCACCAAATGTGTATGTGCTATTGACTCACTTTTATATCTGCTGTAAACCAAATACTGTGGGGATTAGAACTGCAATTCCCACCTAGAACCCTAGGGAACTACAATGGATCAGTCAGACTTGCCACGTCATAACCTTTTAGGACCTCTTTAAACTTTAAAATCAATATGTAATTTAACAGACATTAATGCACAGTTTACAAAGGGTGCAACATGCTCAAGGAGGCCACGTTCTGTAAGAAGGAAAGCCTGTATTTTGAATACAATTATCACACGGGCTTCTAGAAATTGAATATTCAGAAGGCCAGTCTTGAAAAGAGAAAAGCAATTATCAGTACCTTCAGATCTTTTACTAAGCACTGATTCTTGCTTAGTGTCATTTACTAGGTAGTTCTAAAGAGAGAAAACCATTAATAATTCCAGCAAATATATCTCAATATACTTATCAACTCCATGTCACTGGGAATTTTAACATTTTAAATGATTTCATGAATACATTCATAGATTAGATAATTGGAGAAGAAACACTGAAACTAGGCAGGGCAGATTACTGCTGGATGGATTCTGATTTGTAATATACAGAAAGATGTCCAGTGATATTTCAAATCCACTAATAAAAATTAATAATAAAGCTGTTCAATGAATATCCTCACTAACTGTAATTTCTGACATGGCATTACTGAAAAAGCAGTTTTGTTCGGCTCAAGTGAACAGACTGAGTATGTAATGATATATGCAGTTATTTCCCAGAAATTCTGAAACATACATGTATTTTGAAAGTCAGACAAAGTACAATTGTCATAACAAATAACTGAGGGGCTCACTCTCTATCTGAAACTTTTGCTAAAGGATTTTCTTTGTAGTCAACAAGGAAATAAATCAAAAAGCCTATGCGAGATATTCTTGTATCACCACAAATATACTTTACAGACAGATGGAAACAAAAAAAGGAGTATATTCTACTGTGTATTACCATACATCCCAAAAATTCTCAAATGACATCAGCATCCCATACCTGTTGTGAGAAATAACTGCTCAAAGATTCTTGCAGGTCACTGTGTTGGGTTGTTTGATAAACAGTCAGGCTTTCCAGGGGTATACCTGGCATCAAGACATACACTGATAAATACACAGGGTTTCATTAATTTATGTTATTTCAATTAAACACTCTCAATATACTAACTAGACTATTTCAGAAAACATTCTATGAAGCATCTGTAGGTATTCCCAGAATTGCAAGGCACACTAAAGCATCTGCAATCAGCAGATCTTGGAGCACACTGAAAAACTGGCTAATCTTGCCCCATTTCTGGGAATAAGTTTCTCACAGAAGAGAAGGCAAGTGAAGAACAAGGCAAATAACCCTGCTCACGTCCTGCCCCAGAGCTGTAGGCAGCAATCCAACCTCACAGTTTTTACTCTCATCCTTTAACTGCTAGCCAACAGAACAGCAAATTCAAGTTTTGCTTATTCAAAATTGGTTCACAAGCTTTAAATACAACTGTTCTCATAACTGACTAATTAAAATGAGGCTCTGAGGGAAGTTCAACCTTTTTCTCTAAGTACTGTAGGTAATACTTCTCTTTTCAGGGCTCCACAAGGAAAAAGAAGAGATGAGGAATTAGGCTTCTCTCCTGTAAATACACAAACAAGAACTTTAATTAACTTATGTCTTTATTAAGGAGTAAACATGACATTTAATACATTTTAAAGGTAGCAAATGCTGAACACTGCAGTAAATGCTGCATGCTCCATCACAGACACAGCCCTAAGAGAACTGCAAACATTTGCAGTGCAACTGCATCCACAATTCAGAGGACAGAGGCTACTTAGCATGTAAATTAAAAAATATTCTATAACAATAATATTAATACATTGGCTAAAAAGATCTTACCAAAGATAAACTGCATTTCTATTCCCCTTGCCAGCCCACAAAGCACAAGCACTGTGCAAGTTATCTCCTCCTCCTCAGAAACACAATCTTCCTCAGTTTTGTATTTAAAATCTCAGCAACACCTGACAGCTTGCTCTCTACAGAACAATTCCCAGACAAAAAAAGACAGAAATACCTCACTGGTAAGTTTTCATCTATCCAAAAGTCTTCATTTTCTTACATCCCTAAGGAAAAATTATTCTATGTCCACTACTCTATGTTCCAGAACGTGAAAGAGATTTTAAAATTATAAGATAAAACCCAAATATTTCAGCATGAATCCTCCTACAACTCACCTCAGTTAATTGGAATGTCAATGTGGTACCTGTGAAGAAACACTAATCCTTTCTAACTTGTGTTTACAAAGCACAAAAGAATTCCTTAATAGGCCTGAACAATCCAACAAGCAGTTGCCCTAATGGTATCCCCACTTCTGTAACCAACACAATTGTCACACTAACAAAACTGAAGAGTATTTGCCTTGGAAAGAGAATGAAGCCGGCTTGCTAGTCAAGGAGTGAATTCCTTTATTTACCCAATCACTTGAGTTGATGTGGGTACCACAGCACAGAAGGTGAGTAACAAAAGAATCATCACTGCTTCAGATTTGCTTTTTATTCTGACAGTAAATTGTAATGCTATTAAAAATGTAGAGCTGTTCTTTTCATTTACTTAGCATTTTATGCATAAACAAAAATAAATACATAAGGGGGAATGTGATGTAATTTAATCTGTACTTCAGAGATTCTTATTAACCACTTGACCAACTGAGAGGGCATAAATATGCACAGTCCAGTAAATCCCTGAGTCTGATGAGATGCATCAACAACAGGCAGCCTCCAATGACTGACATTCACTGGTTGCTTCTCAAAACTGAAGGGTATCCAAAGGCAGGCATTTTTGCAAGGATAATGGAAATGTTGAAGCATTGTGTTAATTTATATAGCCTGCTGGTGCTCTGCTAAGGAACTGCTCTCGGGATGATGCTCTGTGAAAGGCTGTGGAACACACAGGTCCCTGTGGTGGCCACCCAAAGCTGCTGCTGGCCCTGCACCCGACTCCTCCACTGGGGCCAGAAAGTGCAGTTCCCAGCCTGGCTCCCATGGTGACTGCCAGCCCCTCCCTGCAGGAGGGTGCAGGAAAAGCAGGGAAACAGCCACGGGATCAAGCCAGGAACAGCCATGGGATTGAACAGGGTCAGAAGGAACAGAGCCTGTGAACCAAGCAGTTCCCAAGGGAGGAGCTCCCCTGGACTGAGAAAATAACCAGGAGGAGGTTACTGGCAGTAACTGTGCAAGTCACAGCCTCACCACCCAGGAATTTTTCCACCCCTGGTACTCCACAGATTGTTTTCCTTAGACCTGATCCTAATTTTTTTTCACATTCATACAACAGAAGACACAAGTATGTTTCTTGTCTTCCTCCTCAAAAAACCCTCCTTCAAACTGGCAAACATTCATTCATGACCAGAAGCTGGTTTCCTAGCACTAAAAAATGAGCTAAAATCTGTCTTTGTTTTTAAAGTATCTGTTGAAGAGCATATATGGGATATTCTTCACTGATGGCATTTCTGTATTGAAATTTTGATTTTTAATTTTCAGAATTTATTATTTAATCTTGTGTTGGCAACTAACATTTTTATCATTAAATATTTCATATCGTTCAAATATTTTATTTGCCAGGGAATTACAGAACACTCTGCCCATAAAAAAACAACATTTGCCAGCTCCAATCAATTTTTATTTTACTCATAAATCTCTGCTACTACACAGCCTTTGCTAATCATCACTCTCTTTCATATCTAATGTTATGCTTAACAGTCAAAAATAACATGTCAGGGCTCTGGACATCATTCCCACTGCTGAAGCACCCAGCACCTTACTCAGCAAGTTCCTAAAGAGTGGTCAGCAGTGGGGCTTTTAGACCAGCAGATACAAAAATTCATCCAACATCTAGAATAATTGCACTGATTGTTCTTTGTTTCTCTGACTAGGAAGAGCCAAATGCAGCCTGTTCACCTTGACTGGCTGAAAACCACAGCT
Source organism: Chaetura pelagica (assembly GCF_000747805.2). Taxonomy (NCBI): domain Eukaryota; kingdom Metazoa; phylum Chordata; class Aves; order Apodiformes; family Apodidae; genus Chaetura; species Chaetura pelagica. The sequence goes on from NW_009953956.1 coordinate 359,100, forward strand.
TTTCATGGCTTTGATCATTCTCTAGTCAACTCGTGGGCACTGCAAGAGCCTCTACATGAAGGTTTCTGCTTCCCTTTTTAAATTTAGGGCAGAAAGTCCTTCCGCAAACGACTTATCTTTGTATCGGACTGAAAGCTACCCTCTAATTTAACTATGGGCCTCCACTGTAGAGCTCCCTGCTGTCTCACATGAGTGGGGATGATCCCCAGGCTGTTTGAAAGTACAGGGAAGGGGCTGCCACCTAAGAGTTTCCTGCTGAGATCCTGAACCTTAGGTGGGATTGTCACCTGGTACAGAGGTTATTTTAGCAATGAGTTTCAGAGAGTGTGGGGACTAAGTCTGCCAACGTCTTCTGGTAACTGTTCCTCCCAGAGGATACACAGGTGAACACTTTGAAGGCAGCACATACCTCAGTGGTGCATCCCCAGGAACATCAGGTTTAATCACCACAAAACGGTTACATAGAATGTAAACCAGCATTTTAACTAACCCTTTCTGCAACTACTTCAAAACTACCCTCCTTTGGTACTGAAAACCAGATTCCTTTGAAATCACACATTCATTCTAAGGAAAGGAGTTCTACTTGTATGGCATGGTGAAAAATCCCCAGCATCAACTGGTTTGAAGCAAAATTATGAAACAATGGAAGGTAATTTAAATACTTACTTGAGCAAATATATTCAGCTAATTTTTCAGCATTTCCAGACTTTTCTCCTTGTGGAGTAAGGCCAATTTCTTCCACTATAATCAAAAGTATCAAAGAAAAACATTGCAATCAATGAAACAATTCAGATTTCTGCCACCAAAACATGGGCTGAAAGGGGAGACATAGCTTGATCCAAGCTCACAAATACTTTAAAAAGCAAAAAATAGAGCACCTGAAGTAGTAACAAAAATGAGTACTATTTTAGTAAACTAAAATCTACCTTGCTTTTTCGTTATGCGCATAAATATGTATTGCTTCAGATTAAAAACAAAGTCAAGACAAACAAAGCAGCTGACCCACTGAGGCCCATGAGAAGTGTATTGCTGACTTCATTGGCAAATGCCTCACAGGAACTCTGAGGGAACGAAGGGTCAGGACATCACACTCTGTATTGCCTCAGACAATCAAGTTTTAATCCCCATCATCCAATTTACTCTCCAAGGAGAAAGAAAAAAAAAAAAAGCCACATGCAAATTAAGAAATTCTTCACTAGAAAGGGGGTGAGACCCTGGCCCAGGCTGCCCAGGAAAGCTGTGGCTGCCCCATCCCTGGCAGTGTTGAAGGGCAGGTTGGATGGGGCTTGGAGCAGCCTGGCTTGGTGGGAGGTGTCCCTGCCCATGCAGGGGGGTTGGAACTGGATGAGCTTTAACGTCCCTTCCAACCCAAATCATTCCATGATTCTATGATCACATTACAATAAAAGTAATTAAAACTCAGAAGCCAGATCCTTGGCTGAACAAGGAACATACAGCTCTAACGTGTACACCATTACCTGTTTTCAAAATTATTTATAAAACTTATCTCTATTTCTTCTAAGCACCCTTGGACACCAGCTAATATTCCAAAAATTGTACTTGCAAGATTATCTAAGAGCTGTTTTATTTTATTAAACCCCAGCTTACCTAGAGAAGCTGTAGCTTTTCCTACCACATAAGCTGGCTTGGCATTCCATCTTTCTTTAAGAGATTTTGACCAGGCTGAAAAACATCACATTAAATTGAAGCATGTGGCAACAAAATATGAATGCTAAATCCAAATCTGGACTTCTGTTTGATAGACAAACACAGCAAAGCAATAACAACTAACACTCCACTAAGGATTTCAGCAAATCTGGATGTACAAAATGAATTTTTAATGTATTTTTTCATTGTGCAAATAGCAGTCTACAACATGTTTTTACAAGTCTCATTTGTGTCAACAGTTCTTAGCTGCTTTTTTTAAGTAACATTCTTAATGCACATTTACCCTGTGCCAGATCAGATGCAACTTGCAATGTTAATTTATGTTTTGGCATTAGGAATTTCAAAAAGCATCAAAGCTCATAGGAAAAACCAACACGTAGTACAAAAGGAGATTTAGAAATACAAACTAGTGGTTTAAAATTGAAGGCTTAGGCAAGAAACAAATATAATCTTCTGTGACAACAAATAAAAGGGTAAAAAACTATATCCATGCACTACAGCACTCTATAACACAGCTCATTCTTATACAAGAAAAATATGGAAACTCATTATATTTTACACATACACTAAAAATAAGATATCTGTTCAGAGACCAAAGTAAAATTACTGGGAAATGGTTCCCCTTCTTCAGGCAGTAAGAATGTTATAGAGTATATATTTCTTGGATCCAGCTACCTGATCCTGTCTTAAATCCTGATGGGTCAAAACCAGATCTGTTAAGTCTTTGACTGCTTTGTCTTAAAACATCACAAACTAGTTCCATTCTAGTATTCTTGGAGGGAAAAATTAGAAACAGAAACTACAACAGTAAAAAAAGGTCAAAGGAAACTACTCTAATGAAGGAAAAGGAGAAGATTTATTGCTTTTGAAAGGAACCCAAATGGGAACTTAAGACTAATTTAATTGATTAAAATATGTATTTCAGCAGCTTCCAAAATTTCTAATCAAGACTGAGGATGAACTGTATATTAGAGATTTTATTTGACCAAGAATCCTAAAATGTAGCTTTCTGCTGCTGGAAATGCCAAAATAATCTGCCTCTGTATTTACTGTTTACTCAAGAGTGTAACCTTACTCACTGCACATTAAGTAGCACGACTGCAGCCTAAACATGCAGCAGATACAGCAATGATGCAGTTTAAGTGCACACAGAAACTCAAAGCCAGGAATTACCACTTAGCATAAGAGGAGTTCACAATGATTTGCTGTATCACTGGTATGGCAATTTCTATTTAGCACTCTACAGGCTTCTTACTCATAACTACTCTGATGGCTTTTAGGTATTGCCATTGTTTCCCTGCTTTTTAGCTAAAGCGTAATTCACTTGAGAAACTTTATATTCAAACCAGAAAAATATGTTTTTCTGTAAGACTCCACATGAAGCCCACACAGAAATAAGAGTGGGCACTTTCTGTCTGTAAGGGAGGAAAGGGGTTAGCAAGCGAAACCAGGCACTGCAGCAAAATGCTCCTCATGCATGGGTTTCTGTTTGCAGCTCTTTTTAGCAAAGACAACCACAACTGAAAAAACTGACACTAATTCTAATTAGCACCAAAGGCTCTTTCCTTTAATTTTAACAACATCCTACGTAGTGGAAAACCCAACCCTTAATCCCTTACGTACTCAATTGAGAATAAAGCCTTCATGATGCCCAAAGATCTATGTGATACAGGTATTTTTTTTAAAAGGCAGACTTCAAACACTTAGTGGTGGCTGAAACAAAATTACAAACTTCACAAGATACTGAAATAGAAAGACTAAGGAATATAAATATGCACTTACCTTCATTTTTACTGTTATCTTTCAAACATATCTTAATGGCTTCTAATGCTCTTGGACTGGTAAAAACTAGGCCTCCATAACATTCTGGATGCGAGAGCTACATACAAACAATAAGTAAATAAAACAATTAAGTAAGAGAAAGAATTAAGTTGATAAATTCTTTCTGATCTTATAGAGAACAATACAGTTTAATAAATATCTGAAACTGCAAAGGGCAAGTATTTCACTACTATCATTAGTCAGAGTATTTATAAGGGAGATGAACAACAAATCTCAAATTCAGAACAAAACTTGCACGGATTCTATTAATTCTGAGAATCTTTAGGAAATGACAAGGATTCCTGTCACTGAAATGAGCTGGAAGGACAGGCAAACAACATGGAAGGTATTTAGCAACTTCCTACAGGAGAAACGAATTGTTAATCCAAGTAGCAACACAGAAGATACTACCCAGACAGCTGATTGCCCCCTGTCCCCTCAAGAGACAGAATTTATGTTCAGTGTAAGGGTGAACCTCGAAAATACCACAATACCTGCAACTATCTATAGTCCATCAAACTGTCAATTCTAGCTAACCAACTTAATTCTTTAAAAAGTACAGGCATCCAACTTAATTTTATAAACAATAATGTGCTGTGTTGTATGCAATATGGTATTGTGTACAACTGTGCTTGTGGAAACACACCAAGAGGTATCACAAAGGGCAGCATTACTGAATTAAGATCTTGGCAACCATGGCCTAAATTCTGTTGAAATATAAGACAACTGAAATAATGTAAAGCTTACCTTTTCAAATAAACTTTCAAGAGATATGAATTCAAATGACAGAACTGGAATTAAAGTTGCTTCAAATCCATATTCCCAATTCCTTTTAAAAAAAAAAAAAAAAAAGGTTTTCAGCTCTTGAAATAGATTTCTTGGAACAATTTTTTTTTCTTTTTCAAATAATTGACTAAGTCAGCACCAACATTTATTCTTACTGAAGTAAAATACAGAGGCATCTTGTTTACTTTTACTAGTGAAGCTAGTTTGGTTTTGTTAGTTAATTAGTATTACAAATGAATAGTAAGCTAACAGCTGTGGAACTGAGGCCTCCTATATAGCTACTGAATAGTTGCAGCAGAAACCAACACATAACCTGGTCCTACAGAGGTTCTTGTACATCTCTGTAATTCTTTAAAGTCACTAGAACTGCTTTTATGAGTAGGAACTACTGACATGACTAAACACAACAGCAGACAGGACCACAACACCCAGTAAGAAAGCTAACATTTTTTGTAATCTCAATTCTATCCATTTGAGCATAATCAATATTAATTAACCCAAACGCAAGTGTTTTAATATCAGTACTTTCTGAGAGCTTTAACAGTGGATTCAGCATGAGTGCCCCATAACTAAAAACATTTATTCAGCAACAGTAAATTTTCTAGCATGCTTTTTTCATAATTTCAGACCTGCACTCCTAATTGTGATTAAGCACGTTTTTCACTTTTAACAGTTACATTCATCTACCTTGCTGAACTTATGATACTATTATTTAATAGTGAAGTGACACAACTCAGCATTTTTAGAGTTTACTCACTTTAATATATGGATCTGCTCCTGACTCTTTGTCTCTGGGATCCTTCAGCAACAGAACCTTCATTGTTTACCAAATAACTGCAAAAGAACTCTGAAATACAATAATGAAATTTATCTAAATTAGATCTAGACGACTTTCTACTGAGCAGTGACTTGAATAGCTCAGCTTCAGAGAAACTGGGCTGCAAACAGTTGCACTGCTCTCTATACAATGAGTAAGCAGTTAACGTACATTCTCTGGGCATGAATATCCACCCTGATAAGACCAACAAATAACATGTTGCCTTTAGATAATACTGCTTAAGGGAGGGAGAAACTGTCATGGAAGTCATCAAGAACACATTTTAGAAGAGAACATTTTGTAGAAGTAACAACCCTGATAATGCAGTCATGTTCAACAATGTAAGAAGCTCATACCTATAAAAACTGAATTCATCTCCATGCTAGTTTCCACCCCGTGCTCATCATAATGAATATGAAAAGACTTCTGTATCAAATGATTTAATTTTATGCACCGGGGTCTCACCCTTTTCATGTGAGAAAACAGGTGCAGAGCAGTGTTTTGAATTTAAAAAAAAAACAAACGTATGTATGTATGTATATATATACACATTTATACATCTGAATATAATACATATAATATTCATAGGCCTTCTTTGATGTATTTACAGTAAACAAAGCAAGATAAACAAATATATTATGCCATTAAAATAGTTTGTAGGTCCTTAAAAGTTGACTTAGGTGCTGAATTCAAAGCCTGTTACAACACTTAAGCAAATATACCAAGCATCAAAAAAAAACCAAAACACAAATCCATTCTCTAACCACACATTTGCCCTAATTATCTGTGTTACTTTCCTGATTACATACTTGCAAATTCTCTTTAAAATTAATAATTATCAATATGCAAATGTACAGAACATATTAAATTTTACGCCATGCTCTGAAATCCTCAAAATTCAAAGAGAAAAAAAGCCTGATTTCAAGAGCTAGACTCCCAAATACTTTTGAATATCCAGTTGCTAGTAGCTCAAAGAGGTAGGGATAAGTAACATTTCTCAGTCACTGTAATACTATAAGTCTTCATTTAAAAAAAATAAAATCCTTGTAAAAATCTAGTTTGCTCACAGTTCTTTGTAGCACAGATTGTTGTTTTGATACTGCAGTTACTAACAATTTTTACTACAGCTCTACCTTCAATGCTTATGCTTTAAGTAAGACACACCTGTATTTCTATTAGTTCTCTTAAATGTCTAACAGGGCCAAGAAAAACTGTATTAGCTCTAGCATACCACACCTGCCTATTTCCAAAATATATTATGTTTAATAACATTACTAAGTCCTCAACATACTAATGTAAGAGAAAAAAAAAAAAGTATTTCCAAACTGTATAGCACAAGATAATAATACTTTTTTGAAAGAGCAATTTCCAAAAGTATTGTCATAAACCCTTCCAGGTGCCATGAGAGACTTAATTCAGGTACACCTGGGGAAAGCAGATTTCTAATTAATTACTGTGGGTAGTTAGAAACTAATTAACTTCCCAGCCTATGCCTTATTACTGTGTCAAGTAATGAATAACAATAAGAAACGGGTAAACATTCATGCTTAACAAGGTGACTTTGCGATAATCAAACTAATTATTTTGTTTAGATCCTGCATACAAAATGCACACTAAAACCAAAGCCATCAAATAGCATGAACTACTTCGAGTTGCAATTGCCTGGCTGTCTCCTCTGCAAAGAGATCACGGAAAGCTCTATTTTGGACTCAGCCATCTGGCTCACTTGTAAAAAGATCAAGCCCTGTGCTCCTAGAAGCCATTCCTTTTCAATTCTACTAGAGTGCAGCTTGTTGGTCAACTCCAAAAGGAGGCTGCAAGTGTCCAACAGAAGACAAATTTGACCTAGGGAATCTGTAAGTTTGTGCATTTATGAATAGCATCTATTCTGATCTGCATCTACCCTCTGACTGCTTTTGGTTTTAGGGATCAAAAAATTAAGTCTCCTTTCCTGCAGCCATGAACCTCTCAGACTGTTCTGTTCTGTCTGCCCAGGTAGTTCAGACAGGTTCACAGGGGTTTGGTGACAGGTGTGACCAAAGGAAAACTGGTGGAATAGACCCATTTCCAAATGCCAGGTCACCACACCCAGCACTTCCTGAGCAAGAGTGCCCCACCACCATCAGCACATCACTAGGAATTGGGGCAAAAAAACACCTTCCCGGGCAGGCAGAAGACAGACAAGATCTCAAAGAAGGACACCCACACCAGCACCTTTTCAAACCGACAATACCCCAGTATAGATTCAAAGGGTGAAGGAGTTAGAACTCCACGACGGATTATTTTTGTGGGGAAAAAACACGTAAGAGGAATTTTAATGACTTGCTGCAATGATGCAGGGGTCCCACTGCACTGGTAATGAGAAGAGAAATACACTACTTTTACTGTTTTACTTGTGTCCTTGAGATGTCACTAAGGAGTGCCCTACAAATTACTGAAATGCAATTTTGCAAAGAACCAGCTTCCTGCTAAAAGCACTTAAGAATCAAGAACCCCAACAATCATTCTTATTAAATCAAAGAGTATGAAGAAAAAGCACATGAGTAAGACATGCAGCATCTTTGCTAATTTTTGATGGGAAGAACTTACACAAAGATGTATTTTAGATATCTTAAATATTTTATCTATAAATCATACCATATATTTAATCAAGAGAGGTATGAACAAACTGCAAAACAACAAGTTTCTATCTAGAACAATGAATGGATTTAGCAGAGTCCAGCAACGCTCAATCTATACCTGAAAAAGAGAATAACCTTAGTAAGGTTTCCACTGCCTAGTCTTTGTTTGTAGGATGCTGCTGGCCACCCACTTTTGGCTCATTTAACAAACACTCTGCTTGCCTGAGCACCAATAACAATCCTGCTAAGGCTGCTCTTCACATGTTAGAACAAATACCATTTAAAAGCCATTAGGCTTGCAAACAGCTAATAAGAGGATAACAGATTTTCTGTCTCAAGCACACAGACACAAAGCTAAAGAAAAACTTTATTAGTCAGTCTGAGGGTTGGGAACCATCCAATTAGTTCTGATAACAAATTACAAGAGCGACTGGAGTATCTGAGTCATTACATCAGGACTGAAAGCTAAACTCAGCCTGGTGCTATTTCGCTGAGTCCCCATTAACTGTAAGTCCACTTAATTTAGAAGAAGGGTAATTTTAGGTCACATTGTATATTCAGAGTATTATGCTTACAGATATAATTGAAATGCTTCCTATTCACAGCATCACACAGTAAAATTCAACATCCCTGCACCTTTAATTAAAATATAAAGCTGATCATAATGTGTATCTCTGATAATAGCACTGTAAAATTTCATATTGAAAGAACCTTTGCAGACTATTTTATAAAAAACGTTGTACAGAAAGAAGATCTCTGAGGGTCACTCAACTTCCTTTTCAAAAGCTGTCCTCAAACCAATTGTGAACTATCTTTAATACAGAGGACAGTTTGTAAAAGGAAATAAATGGGTCATTTTGTTTCTTGCTGCTAAGTGACACCAAGAGCTGCAAAATGTATCAAACTTTTCTAATCCCATTCTGATTATAAGCAAATGAATGAGTCACACAATAAGGTTTGATTGCCAAGTGCCAAGGGAATTGTCTGCTCCATCCTAAACATAAAAGGAGATTAATTATAAGGCACTATTGAGAAATTATTTTTTAAAAAACTTCTAAAAAGCCTGGGCTAGAATTTGAGATGCTATGCATTTCTTACCCATATTCTTTTATTATAATTAGATGGCTTTAATCAACAGAGAAGAAAAAAGCCTACCTATAAGGCTGCCATGAAGTATGGTTCAGAAACCTACCAAATTCACAGATAAGGTAACACATGTATCATCAAGTATCAACAACAGATTTGAGAATAAATCCTGCTATTTGGCTGTCTATGTCACAAAGCTCAACAACAAAACTCGTTCTTTGACAAGGTAATCCAGGGGAGCAGCAAAGGACTAGAACCCTTCTGCTATATAATGGATTTTTACCAAAAGCAGTATTAGTAATTAGTACAATTTTTTACTGATACAGTTTCAAGAATAAAATGGAAGACTGTATATATAGATACAGACTGCATCCCCACAGAGGCAGTTTTACTGCAGCAATACAGGGCTTTGCCAATCTTTTTCCACACTGAATTATTTCCCCATGTATCAGCACTCATGTTTTGGCAACGACCTAGGTGCTCCCAGCGCAGACATAGCTCACAAAAAATAATAATAAAAAATAATAAACACAGGCGTGTTTCATGTTTTAAAGGGACATGCAGATTCTGACCTGCTTGGATTGCATTTATAAAGCCAAAATGACATCTCAGGCCCCATGCCTTGCATTTCTTCTCAGTCCTCTTCTTCAAATGACCTCATTAACATCTGCCTTTCTTCACTAACAACTACCTTTCTTCATTAACAACTACCTTTCTTCATTAACTAGACACAAAGACATGGTCTGCCTGAATGAGGCTCCAGCATTAATGGCCACTTCTGTACTTCCAGTGCTTAGATTTTTCCTGACGGGCGTTATTTATAAATCACACTCCCCCTGTGCTGACAGCACTCTGCCTTTTCCGTCCATTTGCCTGGAATTCTCTGTAACTACTCCACGATTTATCTTTTTAAGTAAGCAGCAAGCACTCGATTCCTTTTCTAACTTGGCTGTCAGGAACCTGACTCATGTCACACACTCAGGACAGACCCAGGCCCCAGTCCTGCATCCCAGCCTCTCTTTGGCTTATTTATTTCCCTTCACAACAGGCTCAACCCAAACAGGCCAAGAGCAGAGGCGGGGAGGGCAGGGAAAACGCGAGGGAAACGCTTTTCTTTGAACCCCTGAAGCCCCAGCGGGGCTGGGAGCAGCAACAACTCACACGGATCTCGGATCCCACGGACGCTTTTCATTTCCCCGAATACTCCGCGTCTGCCGAAGCAGCTGAGACCAGCGAGAGGGAACCCTGGGCCTTCCCAGGACGTGTAGGGCCCCTCGGGGACTCTTCACCCGCACCCACCCGGGCCCTCGCAG
>NW_009953956.1:372418-412454 GCF_000747805.2 Chaetura pelagica
GGGAGATCTTTGAATTTTAAAGTGGTCAGAAAGTTCTTGGGTGCCAGGAGGAATACTGTATGCATGAAAGATACAATCTGTTTTCTAATATAGGTAGCTTAAGTAAATAATGTGCCCTCCTTGAGAAATCAGTTCAGTGTATGATGTTGACCATTCCTTGTCTTTGAGTTTCTTCAGTTTAGTTTCATTTTGAGATAGATTCTTGCCAAGTATGTTTGATATTCTGTGTTTTAATTCTTCATAGGAGGTGAATATTGAATTTGAAGCACATTCCATATCTGACAATGACTACAATGGGATAAAGAAATTACTACAACAGGTACTTTGACTTCTTGTTAGCTTGATTGGCATTTCCATTGATTAATAATATCTAAGGAGTTATGTGAAGTCATCAGGCAACCTTTATTGATTCATAGTTTTACTATGCGTCAGCTCATGAGGATTAAATAATTACAGCCAAAGCGAACATTCCTAAACCATGGCTTCAAGAACTGTAGGGCTGTTCTTCCACAGTTTCTATAATCTTTCTATCCTCATTGTGTTAGTTACTGCCCAGAATACCTCATTCAATGTTAATCAGCTTCCTGGAGAGTTTTTTTTTGGTAAATTACAGCCCTTAAAAAGCAAGACAAACAAGTAATGTGTTCGTTTAATGTGGCAACTTCCAGTCTTTTTCTTGTAAACCTATGCGGGGCAAGCATTCAGCTTTTATCATGCAACATGCCAGCTTGTGGAGGGTCAAGGAGCAGGCCCTTCAAGAAGCTGGTTTTCAGTCTTTACAATATGATATTGAAGGAAGTTAAATAAATGCACTAAATGGAAATTAAAAATGGAACAGTGCTGCATGGCAGCTTACAGAAGTTGGTGACTTTTTTTTTTTACTTAAGTGGCCCATGATACATCATCAGGCCTAAAATTTCTTTGTATTTGTTTCTTATTTCCTAGTTGTTTCTAAAAGCTCCTGTTAACACTGCTGAATTAACGGATATATTAATACAACAGAATCATGTTGGAAGTATTATTAAGGTAAGATAGAATTTATGTTTATAAATTAAGTACAATACTTATGTTGAAATAACAGACTTTCAGAAGGTGATCCTGTCTTTGTGATTTGTATGCTTTCTTGCTTTTTCGCTTTGGGAATAGTTCTTCTATGGGAGCTAAAGTTTTCAATGTCTACTTTCAACCAAACAAGGAACTTGGTTTCTTTTTTTGTTTGTTTCCTTTTTACATATGGAAGGCTTTTCACTTTTCTCTGTAAATTTTGTTGTGGTATAGTAATAATGCTGCAAATTCTGTGGAGAAGTTTGTTACCATCTCCATAAGAAAGAAGACTTTATGATTCCCATCATTCTCAGATTGTACAGAGATAAAAAACAAAAATACCCTGCGTGCAGTTTCCTTTTGTGCAGAGTTCCTTGAACATAGGAAAGGATCCCGAAGGGAGTCCTGGACAAGTTCTGCAATGGCAGTGAAGTACTCTGCAGAGGCTCCTGAGTTAGTCCAGCCTAAGGAAGCTGCTCAGTACTGTATACTGCTCAGGAGGTCATGGCCACATTTCTTTCCAACATGAACCAGCTGCCCCCAAAGGGCACACTTGTGCAGTTGTACCACGTTGCATGGCATCACTTCTGGACCTTCCTTTTTTGGCCTGTGCCAGCAGTTTTTCTGCCCAAGTTTAACATGATCCTTGTATTACAACTGCATGACTCCCAGTTCTTTCCCCATGTTTTTTTCATTGCAGGGTTTTATTTAGCTTTGTTTCACTCTCTATCAAAGCTCTATGGCTCAATGGTTTTTAAGACTTCCAGGTTTATTTTCCCTATGTTAGAAACCACAGACAGTTGGTTTTGCTGAAGACATTGCCATCCCTTGTGCTAAGATGTGGCTTATTATAGGTGAGCTATCAAATTTTAGTGCCTTTCAGAAGATGCTGCTGTAGAAGATAGAGGACCTGGCTCTAAGTACACAGAGACATTCAGTGATGCAGCAGTCTCATAACTGTAACCAGAATGCTTTCATAACCATAACCAGAATTGGTAGGTTATGTCTATGTACAGATTATCTAGATGGTTGTCAACTGCTGAGCATATTCTGGAAGGAAAAACATTTCATGCTGCAGAGAGTGGAAATAGAATGTCAACATGAATTCTTGTTTTTTCTTTTATTAAATAGCAAGCAGAAGTCCAAGAAGACAGTAGTGATGATGATGAAGATGATGATGAAGTCTTTGGTTTTATAAGCTGCTTAAACTTGACAGAAAGGAAGGTTGGTATTCCTCAGAAACATCCAGACAGTAATAAGTGAGACTGCATCTTGCTTTTCTGCCTTCTATTACACATGTGGACAGCTGGATAAGGGTTTTGCATTCCACTGTGGAAGACTATGGTCTTAAAAGTTGCACATCACTTAGCTTTCTTTCTGATCTAGTCCCTCATAACTTGCTGAAGGTCAAACAAAGCAGAGAGTGGAAGAGAGTCAAAACTAAGTCTGACATGTATTTCCAAGGTAACTGAGCTGTCAGCCTCTTGTATTTCTTCACTTTAATCTTTCAAAGCTTTCAAGTTTTGTTGTTGAGTGTCCTGGTGTTGCAGCTCCTAGCTGTGTTGATAGCAGTTAAGAGCCTTTGTTTGCCCTCAGCTTCAGAGCTGGTAAATAAATTCAGGTAAATTGTATTGTGCTTTAGCGATTGCTTAAGGAAATTGCCAGTAGGTCTGTAGAATATGTCCTTAGAGTTCACATTCAAGGTTTTTGTTGTATAAATTATTGTTCTATAATGTAAAGGAAGTACACCTTTTGATTCTAGGGTACACAGTGTGCTGAACAAATCAAAGAGCTGATTCTAAGCAAGTGTGAGAAGAGCTGTGAACAGCATGTAGTTGAACAACTGGACAAGCTCCTCAATGACAGTACTAAGCCTGTGGGTCTTCTCCTCAGTGAAAGATTCATTAACGTGCCACCACAGATTGCTCTGCCCATGCACCAGCAGCTTCAGTAAGTCTGGGTTGGTTTTTTTTTTACATGATGTTGATTAATACTTTTTGCTCATATTTTTAAAGAAAACTTACATATATAGAACTATGTGAAGGCAGGTGATACTATAGATATAAGTAAGATATTTTTTACATCTTTAAGCTTTTCAAACTCTTCATGCTTTATGACAGAAGAAATAATTTAAGAATATGTGCAGTTCTACTACAGAAGTAGCTGTTTGTATATTGTAGCTTGTATTGCACATTATTTTCAGAACAATGTAGGAAAATGTAAAAATGATAACTTTATAGCATGCTGATAATGAGCAACTTGGATGTTTCTGCTCCTGTGTTAAGATCTGGCTCTGGAATGGAAGATTTGGCTCAAGGGACAGGGATATAGGTGAATGAATTCTGGCCCATTAAAACCACATATAGTGTTTTGATCAGTGTCAGACAAGTGAGTGAAGCACATGAAGTGCTGGTTGATCTCTACCAATTCATTATTTCCTATCATAGGCTGGGTGACAAGTAAGTCCACTGAGATACAAGCTGCAAAATTAATATCTTTTCTATACTAATACAATACAAGGTTTACTCATACACTTGTTGAGGTTTTAAATTGTGTCTTTAAACGTGTATTTTAAAATTGTATTTGTAAAGATTTTATTTATCTTTAGGAAAGAGTTGACTGAAGCACAGAGAACAAACAAACCTTGTGGAAAGTGCCACTACTATCTTCTTATCAGCAAGACCTTTACAGAAGCCACAAAGAGCAATTCAAAGAGGAAGGGAAAGGGAAATCAGCAGAAGGAGGAATTAATGTTTGCAAATGCAGAGGAAGAATTCTTTTATGAGGTAACAATTTAAATTGTTTTAAAATGTAAATTATTTTAATTTAAAATATTTTTCTTTACATATCAGCAAAAAAGGTATTTCACCTTAAAATTCAAGTTTTTTTAAAAACTTGAATTTAGGTGGAGGCCCTATCCCTGCAGACATTCAAGGTCAACCTTGTTGGGGCTCTGAGCAATCTGGTCTAGTTGGAGATGTCTTGGGGCTTGCAGTGAGAGGATGAAGGGTAATGGTTTTAAGCTTAAAGAAGAGAGATTTAGGTTAGAGATCAGGCGTAAATTCTTCAGTGTGAGGGTGGTGAGACACTGGAACAGGTCCAAGAGATGTTGTAGGGGATCTGTCCCTGTAGGTGTTCAAGGGCAGGTTGGATGGGGCTCTGAGCAGCCTGTTCCAGTGGAAGGTGTCCCTGCCCATGCAGGAGAGTTGGAACTCGATGATCTTTAAGGTCCCTCCCAACTAAAAATTCTGTAATTCTGTGATGTCCCTGCTTATTATAGGGGGGTTGGACTAGATGACCTTTAGAGGTCCCTTCCAATCCAGTGCATTCTATGATTTTTTTGCCAAGAAACTTAACAGATGCAAAACTCTGTATTTGTGTCCTGTTTGTCGGTATGACATGGAAAGCTGATTTATCTGTTTTCTTTTGGGTACCTGTTATTTTCAAAACATGCTCAGAATAAGAAAAAAAAATAATAAACTTTTGAAGATCCAAACAAGTAGGTGTTGCTTCTCTTTTCTATCTCTATTGTGCTTAGGACAAGTATATTAATGTGCTAAATTACTGAGATGGAAATATTACTTCCTATTTCCTAAAGCAACCCCTCTACACAATTCTGCTGGTTCCACACCTAATCAGGAGAGGGGAAGATTGAGGAAATTAAATTAAAAATGTACTTTGAAATGCAAAGAATTCTTCAGTGGTCTTTTTTTTTTTTTTTAAGCTTTAAAAATATTACTTTACAACATGACTGCTTTGTCAAGAGCCCATTATTTTTCATTTCTGGCAGTGCCTATAGGATAAAGTGCATGCACGTGCATCATATGGTTAGTGGCAAAGCTTCCTGTGTGTAATTATTCATGACATTCTCTGATAGAGGCTATAATATGGCTGAAATTGTATTTCTTGGGAAGAAGAAAGATATAAGTAGGTGAGTTCATTGTTAGCTATAGGGAATAGTGTTATACCTTCTATGCAATAACAAGTTGGGATTTTCCTGTTGTGTTCCTGCCAGAGCAGCTTTACCAACAGAACTTGAACTCTACATAAACAGGTTATTGAAAAGCTGAAGGGGCTGAAGGGACACCTGTGGTGTCCACGGGTGTTAAGTTCTAGAGTCCTGTTTTGCATTAATCTGTTTTGTTATTTTGAATTGCATTTTAAAGACTAATTGTGTCCTTTTACCTAAATTGCAGTAATTTTCAACTCAAGTGGATAGACTCAAACTGAGCATGCTTTTCTGTTTTAACAGGCCTTTTAGTGTTTTTAACAAAATAATTTCAAACATTATGGAGGGCATTAGATTAAGTGGGTCTTTGTACTTAATGATGTATATATGTTGAATTAGTAGTGGAGTGTATATCTTCCCTAATCACACATAATGATGAATAGATTGACCTAAAAAAGTGTCCAGTGCAGTGAAACAGATCCTTAGAGCCAAATAAGACAGGCCATTTTCCTCAAGTCAGTT
Organism: Chaetura pelagica; assembly: GCF_000747805.2. Classification (NCBI taxonomy): domain Eukaryota; kingdom Metazoa; phylum Chordata; class Aves; order Apodiformes; family Apodidae; genus Chaetura; species Chaetura pelagica. The sequence goes on from NW_009953956.1 coordinate 377,934, forward strand.
TGCTGTGTTTTATTCTGTTCCTTAAAATGTAAATGAGGGAGCAAAAGAAAAGTTCTGTAATAACCAGCATTGGACTTTATTAAAGGTTTAGAGCCTCCATTACTCATATTGTTTGTTCTTGAGCAAAAGCCATTCAATTAATGTTTTTTCCAAAATTAAATTTACAACCTGGAGATACTGTTCATGAATAGAAAACCTAAACAAAGGCTGAATCTTTGCTTTCCCTGCCAAGGGAAGAGGTTTAGTCTTGTTCCAGGGTTGAAGGTCTCTTAAGAGCCTGATACTCCTTTTATTCAGGAATCCCTTCTAATTGGCACAATAACCTCTATTCAGCCTGGGGAGACCTTATATCCCCTTCCAGTGCCTGAAGGGGCTCTAGGAAAGCTGGGGAGGGGCTTTTCAGCAGTCAAAGCAGTGATAGGACAAGAGGTAATGGTTTGAAACTGAAAGAGGGGAGATTTAGGTTAGACATCAGAAAGAAATTCTTGATCATGAGGGTAGGAAGGTGCTGGAGCAGGTTACCCAGGGAGGATGTGAGTGGCCCCTCCCTGGAGGTGTTCAAGGGCAGGTTGGGTGAAGTTTGTGCAGCCTGGTCTGGTGGGAGGTGTCCCTGCTTATGGCAGGGAGGTTGGAACCTGATGAGCTTTAACCTTCTAACATTCTATGATTCTGTGATTTCTTAATGTGCTAATATGGAATGAGATGCTGCCTTAATGAGGCACAGTAAGCATATAAAAATGCATTGTTGTTTGTTTGGTTTTTTTTCCTTTTTAGGTCTTCTGATATCAAGCTATAATGATATCAATCCTTTTAGATTTTATTATGAATTATAGGAATTCTGCAAAAAGCAAGTAGTTCAAAGCACCTAATGGTGGGTTCTCAAGTAGGTTTGGTGGGCTTTTTGAGAGGGAAGAAAACAACTTTTTGATAAGTGTGTGCAAAATAGGGCCTTTTTACTTTGTTTAGATGTTGTATTATCTTCATGCTAATTAAAAATATTAATCATAATGCATTTATTCTGTTGTTTAGGAAGCCCTTCTGAAGTTCAGCTACTCTGTCCAAGAGGAGAGTGACACCTGTTTGGGCGGGAGATGGTCCTTTGATGATGTCCCAATGAAACCCTGGAGGACTGTTATGATAGTTGCAGCTGATGGAATGAATGTCATTATGGATAAACTCAAAGACTATCTCTCACTCTGAGCATTTCTATGAAGCAGCCATGCAGAACTGTGACTTCACAACCTTCTCAGACTGTTCTAGAGTTATTGGTTTTGTGCTGCCCAAATGCTTCATCTGTGCACTACACAGACGAGTAGTTGGTACAACTAAAAATATCCATCAAATTCCTATGTTTAAATATTGTATCTTATTACAATTTGGTATAATCATTAAGCAGTCAATAAAACCCCAATGTTACAAGGAAAGTCGATCTACTCAATATGTTTTTAATCCAACTTAAATAGTTTATATTTGTTATGAAACATTGCACACAACTCCTTTTGTTAAGCAAAGTGCTTTTTCCATGTGTTTCTTTCATTAAATACATTTATGTCAACATTTCAAAATAATTTCATGGGTTAAGATGGGGATGTATATTGCATATACTGTGTTTATTCATATTTGTTCAATGTATGATAGTTCAGTCTAAAATCACTGAATAATACATCTTTGTTCAGTGGGAGTTGGGGAAAAGTTTTCATTTTCTTGGCTGTCAGTCTTAGTTTTCTGTTCTTCCTTCATGGTTGAAACAGGTGACAAGTGATTGATCACTTCCTGCAGAATATCCTTACTTTCACTAGGAGGAAGATTGCTGAAATAGTACTGAGGTACCAGCTCCATGAATCTGGTGAGGAAATAAGAAAAAACATTATAAGTTTTGTTTGTAATTGAATGTTGAAATGTTTGAATAGCTCTTTTCCAAGCTTGTACAAAAGACACACGCAACATGATGATGCACAGAGGTACAAAGCTGGTATTTCAACTCAAAACCAAAACTCTCTGCAAGATGTACTCACAATTTGTGCACTTAATACACTCAATCTACACTTCAGCTGGTTGTTGTTCAGTGCTCAATGCTGCAGATAGCATTAAATTGTATTTTTCTAGGTTTGAACATATTTTTGGTTTACTGAAACTGTGAGAAAGCCTTATGAGCATGGAAAACAGACAGGACAATGAAATGTATATTCTTGATGCAAAGAGATTTGGCAGAAGGAAAACTCTAGTCTTTTCCTGAATCTATAAACAGTGGATATAGGATCATTTAGCTGGCTTGGGACATAAAACATACTGAGAAAAAGATTTGCTGGAAAACAGCTTTTCAGGGAACAAAGACATTTCCAGCTAGACTAATTCGTACACTGCTGTGTTAACTTTTCCTTGATGGTCTTTCTTTATATTTCATCTGGCAAGAAACTTTTGCCACTTGTGAGGTGTTCTTTCAGTGGGGATTGATTACAGTTACAGTGGCAGAAATTGAGATTTCAGTACCTGAACAGATCAGCACACATTAGTAAATACAAAAGGCTGACTTAAATGTGGCTTGTTCTGCCTGAAAAGAATAGTAAGGGGGTGAGATCACAGTTCTTCCCTTTCCAGTAGTTCTGAGCACCAGTGCAATGAGTGTTTCAAATGAAAATGAAGACATCCAGCAAAGCTATACACAGTAATAGAACAATACTGGCAACAAAGACATAAAATCTATTCCACATACATTCACAAGTCAGTATTAAGTGTGAAAAACAACCATTTTTCCAGAGATGCCGACTCCTCTTACTTGACTAGGTATGAAAATTGTCTTTTTCTCTTAAGCCTGTTTTACTAGGTTTGTTTTGGTTTGGTTTTGTATAGCCACATCTCTACCTAGAGTGAATCCCTTATGCTTGGAGTGATTTGTGAGCAGAATCAGAAGACGGCTACTTTTAGTATGGAGATAAGGGAAAGGGAGGAGGTGACTGGAGTTGACTTCTCCAAGCACTGCTCTCAATGTACACACACCCTGTCTGTGAGTGAAGTTACACTTCTGTGGCAGAGGTAGGAGTGAAGAAACAGTTTCATCATTGTTAACTTACAGATCAGGTGATACCTCAGAGACCACTCTGATGGAATTGTCTTCTGATATACTAAACTCGTGGAATAAAACCCACTCAGGAATCTTTCTGGTCTTGTAATATGATGAGAAGGGATGAAGCTGGGCCACTTGTCTGTGTGTTAACATTAAGTAGTTACCTGAGCCATCTACATCACGAGCAATCTTAAAAAAAAGCAAAGAGTTATCCATTATTTAATTTAATATTCAAGATGCATTCATCAGTGTTTGCCTATTAGATTAAAGACAGTGATTAGATTTGTACTCAGACACTTTCAACTGAGGAAGTTAAACCTCTTAATAAATTTCTGCAGGGGAGCTAGGGACTGGGTACTATTAAATGAGGCTTAGAGTGAAAGAAAATGTTGATCTGCGTATTTGAAAGGAAACTGCAACAAATGAAGGCAAGCTTACACAATGAGTAGCTGCACTTGGCTGTGAAGGGTCTTTAAAGAATAATAAGTCTTTAAAATGCGTTGTGTGGTCAGGCACTATAAGTAGTGTGGTTTGGAGGGGTCTTTCTTCTATTGAGGAGGAGCATAGTGATGTGAAGGAAACCTTGTTTTCAAGCGGGAATAAATTCATGTTTCATGTTTTCTGTTTACAGTTACAGTTAGAGGAGAGGAAGAAAGCTGTATATTAAGGATATCTGAGAATATTCAACAAATCCATTCTCTGTTTCCTGAGTATTTTCACAACAATATCTTTAAAAAGGAAGTAAGATCTGAGATGATATGACAAGTTTTTTGAGGTAAAAGTAGTCTTTGAGTGAAAGGCACATTGACAGTTTCCCTCTTGCAGTGAAGTGTATGGACTGCATGCTGTGACAGCTGAACCCAGAGAGAGGATTGGAATTGGCAGAAGTGCTTGTCTGATGCACAGTGGAAAAAAATGGTTTTTATCCTGTCTGATGATGAAAAGACTTCACTACATAGCTTAAGTTGCCTGGAAGCATTCTATTTAAGTTAACAATGCAGTAAGATGAGACCACAGTATTTTCCTTACGTGCATAAAGTAACCAGATAAGAGAGATTTCTTAATGCTTAGTATATTTTCTTGTGATCCAAAGTCCGGCTCTGAAATGGGAAGTTCAAGGCGCTTCATAATCTCTACCAGTTCAGCTCTGATAACCTCTGCCATCCTCAGTGCAGAACAGCTTAGGAAATAATCACGGCACCATTTCTCATTGCTGCAGTCTGTGGAGGAAAAAACAGCATTTTGGCTTAAAGCTGAGTCTTACTGATAGGCACTATCCACAGATAGTGCTCTGTAAAGTGCTCTTGGGCTGGTTCAATAGATTAAAATCATTGTGAGGTGAGTAGCTGTGTCAGAGCTGTCCAAAATTCTGATAACAAGAACCATACAGGCAACTTAGGCTCATTGATCTTGCTTGTAAAGTGAGTGGGCAATACTTTATATCCTCACTTATTTTTAGCTGTATTTTTCTGAATAAAAATATTCAGAATCCCTTGGTCTGTAAAAACTGATAGCCTCAGATTGAGTAGCAACTCTATTTTCAGGCTTTCCGGATTCAGGCAAGGATATGGGAACTGAAATGACATTTGCAGTGTTGGTGATGATCCTGCATGCTGGTGAAGGGCAGGTTCTCTTGGACAGGAAACAATCCTTCTGTCATGCCATAAGTTTGTGCTTGGTATGTGCAAATCATGGAATGTTTTGGGTTGAAGGGGACCTTAAAAACCATCTAGTTGCAACCCCTCTGCATAGGCAGGGACACCTTCTAAGGTCACACTGCATCTCAGGTGACAGCAGCAAATTTCAAGAAGCATTTCCTCTATTACAAATAAGAGCACAAACCTTCAACAGCACTTACGCACTTCACACCAATGTCTAAGTACTGGACTCAGGCTAAATGAACCCAAGCAAGGTGTTTGAGCACAAGAATATACTGTGAAGAGCTTCTGTCTGCTGCTTTCCCCTTAAATTTTCTTTTCAGTTGGCAGCTCTCAAAAAAACCCTGGAATTGTTAAGCTGCTGAAGGAATCAAGTCCCTCCTCAACTTTGTCATTTCACATCTTAAACCTGGATTATGTTCTCTTAAAGGTGGAACCATCTTTCTGGTTTTGTAAAATGTCACTTAAAATGACAATTGTAAAGTGCTTACATATCCTTGTTGGCTGAGGTACACTGTCCTACATCATTTCAATTAGTTAATAAACTAACACTTGTTTGTAATGGCTACTGTCTTGGGTTTCTCTTCTCTCTGCAAATTAGCAGTTCTAGAATAATTCAAAAAGTTTATGAACTAAATGCCAACAACGTTCAGGGTTTTTTTGTTCTGTTTTTTTCCCAATTGGTTAGAATGTTCATTTTATCTGGTATGGGTACACTTACATGAGCTTGCAGAGTTTGCACTGGCTTCCTTGAAGGCATTGAAGACATTGACAAGAGTGAAGTGATCTCCTGCAGGGTGTGAGAATTTTCTCCAGCAGGTAAGAGCAATCTCTTCAGTTCCAGGGCAGGCATGTAAGAAGCAATTAGGAGCTTGGAAAAAAATCAAGCCAGTGGTTATTAAGACATGGAGGTGCATGCACAAATACTAACTCCATTGATATTTTTTGTTCCTTTTGTTTCTCAGTTCCTTTCAATCTCTGATGTTGAATTGCTGCTGAGGAACTGAATCTATTGCCTTGACTAAGGTTTTATTTATACAGATGTTCCTTCAATTTCTTATAGTTTGTGCTGTAAGCACAAAAGGGGGTGAGCAGCCTTCTCTTAGTCTGATGTCAAAAATGCTTCATAGTGGCATCATCCAGTTAAGCCAGAATCCAAGCATACAGTTTCTTTAATACAGAAAGAAACTAAACCTGTGCATATAATGCCTGAATTTGCTCCTTTACATTGAAATTTGTACCTCCCAGTGCGTTTTATTTCTGTTGTGATACTGCACTGCCTAATTGTATCTTTCAAGATGGTTGAACTTTTTAAAAACTAAATTGTGCCTGTGCTCAATTGTTAACAGTTTTTGTTTATACTCAAAAAAATTATCACACGTTTAGGCTCACTATTAAAAATCAAGCCAGCCTGAGCATTAAACCAAGTTGTTATATAAGGAGAAAACTAATGCAGCTTGATGCCCTCTAAGTTTATGTTTTTGCTGCCCAAGACTCCTCAACAATTTCTGGGCCTGGGTCATTCCCTCTGGGCACAGTAATGCCATGTCAGAACACTCACTGCAGGCAAGGCTGAGCTGTGGCTGTTGAGCAGTAGGCAGCTCTCAAGCATTGATTCTGGACTAGGATTATACTGTAAAATAAGAAGGATAATGCTATGTGATTAGGACACAGCTGAATATTCCTGAAGCCAACATCATTGTGTAACACTGAGACCTGAAAGAATCTAAGAATCTAAACCCTGTCCTGTGCTATCTGGTGAGAGTCTGAGAAGTCCTTGTCATTTTTTGCTATTTGATTTTCTTCAGGAGTCACCCTCCTCTCAGTTATCTTAAAACCTTTGATTTTGTGCATCTTGCATGTGTTAAAATTTCAAGAGCAGCTTTCACAGAGTGAATAGGTTTCAAATATAGTTAACAACCTTCTAATACAAATGTTCTTGCTCCAGAGTTCACAAGTCCAGTGTTTGGAGCCAGTTGGTTTGTCTTACAGTGCCATGTAGGAGTAGAGTCAGGACAGAATGGCACTGGACACTTCAGTTTTATAAAATATTTGAAGATCACAAACTTTGTTGGTCAATGTCCAATATTGTTTGTAATTAGAAGTGCCCCTAATTTGCAGCTTCAATCTGTAACAAATGTAGCTGAATATGAGATAAGATCATTCCTTTGAAGGGATGTTCTGTGTATGCTTCCTGATGAAAGGCTGGAAGTTAATGGGGACCTGAAGCATGGGACAGGAGTGCTACTTATAAATTCATGACCTGTGTTTCACTACATGCTTCAAGACTTAGCAAAAGATATGAATTAACTTGAAATAAGCAGCATGTGAATAACAAGTTTTCCTTCAGGTTGCCCTTGTGAATAGATGGAAGAGTATGCATGGATTTGGCAGGTGACACAAGCCATGCAGTGAGACATTATTGATGAGTACCTGTTACCATGGCTGCAATGGTGAGCATCTCATCTACGCACTCAAATTCACATGAGGCCAGAATTGACTTTGACAGTTGTGGATCCAGGGGAAATTCTGACATAATAATTCCAAATTCAGAAAGGTTTCCATCATTATCCAAGGCTGCCAGATAATCAAGATCTTCCAAAGCCTGCATCAGGCTTTCAGGAGCTAATAAAAAGGAAAGATAATTCAAATTCTTGTGAATGGCTACATCTAAATGAATGCTTGAATTCTCATTATGATATTTCAATTGTATATTGTGAAAAAGACAGAAGTCAGCTTCTATTGTTTGATGATGGCTAAGAAGAAAAAGTAATAAATGAGATGAATGGAAGGCTGAGAACATTCTGGAGGAAAATAAGAGGTAACAATTATAGGGCTGCAAATAACTTTGTTGATTTTTTTTTTTTTCTGTCAGAGCAGTTTTTGTCAAAAGTCAAGACACAGTGTGTGCTGAATAGTGTATTGTACTTTCTCACTGCACAAAATCAAGTGCTCAGTTTTCCCTCATTGTAGGTTATAACTTCCTCACAACCTACAGAAGTAGAAGTGGGAACAGCGAGGCTGAAGAAATAATGACTTAATATAGGAAAATAATGAGGTAGGCTGAGAGACTAATTTGGGAAAACCAGTAGGAAATGAGTTTGGGCCACAGAGTGGTATGGAGCATGGGTACAAAATGGACTTCAACAGAGGCAAACATGGAGGATACCACAAGTTAGAGTTTAGTGTTTAAGGTGGGGCCTGAACAGTAATGACAGAGGGGAAGGGGGACAAAAGTGCTGGGTTTTGTGTCTTAGGTGTTAAGAGAAATGCAAGTGGAGGAGGTCTGCCAGGACGGTCAGTGAGGAAGCTTGCTTCTGCATACATTGAATGCCAAGCTTCCAGGCTAACATGGCCCACATGTCTTTTTTCTGAAGACTGCTGGAATATCAACAATTATTTCCGTTAACTGTTCAGTTAATTCAGTTTGACTAATGGCATATTAAGCTTAGTCTGTCAGGATTACCTCCACAAATCTTGCTCTTTCATGGGTGAGGGTGAATGAAATCAACAACCCACAAGATACAGAACATAGCTTTTACACAGGGACACCAATATGCCTTTTCATCAGTTACCATTACACCTCAGCAGTTAATTCTCAATAGGCCAAAAGATGGCATTTGCAGTAGCTCTTCTGAACATCTCAGCTGGATAGGAGTAAGGAACAAAGGAGTTTGACAAAGACTCTCCTTTCTCATCAGTATCTTGTTGAATTTATTACTTTACCTTTTTTTTCTTCACAATTTTTCCCTTGCTTTTCTGCATCTGAGGCAGTGGAAGACAATCAGCTTATGTAACCCTAGCCCTTTTACTGTTATTGATTACTTTTTCTTTTGCTAGGTGGTGCCAGGAGATTCTCAGTGACACTTGATTCTGCTGAAATCAGTTAAGACCCTCACAGTTGTAATGATGATAGAACATGTCTGGAAGGACAGGATTAAGCAAACCAGTATTTAAAATGAGAACTTGAGCAGGTCTGCAGGAAATTTGCTGCTGATGAAAGGAGGTCAGTTTGGCAAGGCATGCATGGAAGACCTGTTATGTGCAACCATGGTGGTGTGGTTCTAAGGCCAGAGAGAGAGAACCTGAGAGCTGAGTAGAAGTTGTCAAGCCTACACTCTCCTAAAAGTAGCTGCTAGAGCATGAAAGACATTGATGGAAATCTGGCAACTCTTGAAGTGTGAAGGTTCTTTCCTTCCAGCTCTTTTCAAAGGTAGGTTTCTCATCCAGATCTTACTGTATTGGTCAATACCTTCTATGAGTGTCAGTTCATTTAAATTCATAACTGCTCTCCTATCACTGCAGCAACTTTATTCTTATTCCAGTTTAAGGAACTGTTTGATATTTTCACTCTGTTTTATGGATAACAAGTTAAATTCTAGTCTCATTGAAGCTGATGCCAAAAAATTCCAGTACAGTAGAACTTGGCCTCATCCCCAGCCAAGCATACCCAGCACTGGGAAACTAATGATTGCACTGGCAATTTTTCAGACTTCTGTGGGCTGCTGTCAGTTTGCATATTAATGTTGGAAAAAACCCTCTAAATTAAAAAAAAACCCAAAATGCAACCATAGCTACCCAGACAGGCAGGGTGTGTATTTGTTCTTGTATCTTCATTAGCAGATAACTAGAAATAATTTCTTGCTTGAATTCATGATGAACATGTCAGTGGCAGGCTACTTCTGCATCAAGAAGATTAAAAGCAAAGAAAGTCTCTAAGGAGCTGGTAGGTCACGTTGAGCCATGACACCCCACTTCAGGCACCCTGCCTTCCTGCAAGAAAATGTTGAATTTGGTTTTCTACTTTGTTGGCAATGAGCTCTTAGTTTATTGCCACCACTCCGTAATTAACTAGTTAGAGTGAAGTAAAGAAAAAAAAAAAAAAAAAAGGGAAGCAAGCAAACTTGTTTTTAGCCCTTTTCTGTTACTAATGTCTGAAGGGAAAAATTGCTAATTCCCCTGACGTGAGCTTTTACAGAACTACTCCAGTATGTAAATCTGTGAGTGCTTGAGACCTTGCTTAATTTGAATACACTTACTGTTAGTTTTCAGAGAAGTTCTCTCAGGAGTCTATAAATTCCTGTTAAAACTGTGGACCTGTTTTGTTTCAGTATTAAGAGTTCATATTGTATTGCCTGTAAAACATGAGGGGTTTGTGTCTAGAGAGAGCATTTGTTATCAAACATATGAAGTGTAATGGGGTAAAAGATGAGCCCTTGCAAAAGCTAAAGCATCTGAGAAGAAATACCTAGGACATCTGAAGTAAGAGCTTATGAAGAAAAAGGGTCGGTGACAAAAAAGAGACACCAGTGATTGAAAATACAAGGAGAGTAAAATGGGCATTCAGACAGATAGTAATTACCAGGAAATCATGGAAAGCTAATTTCTAGAAATCAACAAAGTAATTTGTGCTACCACTTACAAAATACATGGTTATATGGCAGCCAATTTCAATCCCCTGATAGCATCAGTAATTTGCATTTTTATGCCCTAGAGTTAGTTGCCTGGAGATTTATGAGCACAAATTGCTTTTCTATTTTGCTATGAGAGTAACAGAAAACAAAACAAACAAACCAAAAAACAGAATAAAGAAGACTCCTGGAGTTTTACTGTGCTAGAAAGGACAAAATGGTAAAGGTAGGTGAAGCAGGTGAAGAAACAGGAAAGGAAAAAAATTAGAATAGGGCTTTCAGGTACAGGTCTGCATTTTGAGGCACAAACTCCATAAAAAGCCATTGGAATGACAGCAAATGCTCATTTGAGAGTTCTTTATGGCATGGTTCCTATTTAAATAAAAACAATTATGAAAATAGTGTCAACGTTCAGATATGGAAAGCTCTTCTTTAAAGAACAGAAATCTGCTTTGTCTTCTAATGATTTCTAGCAAGCAAGTCTCATTATTTTTAGGGCTGCTTGCCAACACCACCTACTGCTGCCATCGAGCAAGCCACAGGGCTTTGTGCTTCAACTGCTGCTTTCATAGGAGCAAAGTTAAGAAGAAGCTCTCAAGATGTGTCCCGTGCCTTCAACAAGAAGCCACATCCCTGGATGTTTAAAAGGTATTTCCTTATCTGTTATTTTCTTACCCTTGCCTGTGTTCTTTGCTACCTAAGAATGGGCTACTCTGAACTTGTCTTGGGAAATCTGACCAGTTTTGTACAAATACAGATTCTAGTCTTGATCATACTTGGGCTTAGTAAAGCAAATACATAACTATATGTCATTGTTAGCACTGAAAAAATTTCTCTGAGGGTTTCAAGCTGACTTAAAATGATAGTCTTTGTTTTACAGTGTTTTGGTTACTTTGATGTAAACAATTATGTTTCTAAAGGTGGCTACAGCTTTTCATTATCACATCCTACATGGCTGAAACGAAGCATTTGATGTGTGATTGAATAAATATACAAGTATTATTCTTGTTGCATAAGGAAGGAAGTGATATAGCCATTTGCCAAAAATTCTGTAATAAGCAAATGTTAGAGATAGGAATAAAATGTAGATTTGATGATCATAAATAGTCTGTTTGACTACCATGTTGTGCTTATCTGGAGTATTTACAGGTCCTGTGTTCTGGTCTCCTGCTTTGTGAAAATTTTCACTATGTAAAATGCCTTTTTGATGGATCTTTCCATGGGAATGGCTGTTACAAAGTTAGGGCCGACATAAATGTCAGGTGAAGGGACATTGTGTTTCAAGAGCTGTTTTGCTCTCTGGCAAACCACATGTTTTTTTCCAGCTTCTGTTAGGCTTAACAGCATGATGAACTGCCAAAGTAATTACTGCCAGGAGAATATTCTGGGGAATGGTGTTTTCTGTTACTGTTTTTTAACATTGCTCCCTGGATAGCAAACTGAAGATAGGGAGAAACCTAGTGCCAAGTTTTCTTCAAATTATGCAAAGATTTTTCTTCTGCAAGGCCAAGCTTCTGTGTGCAGGTTTAATATAAATTCTCTTTTTTCCACTATAACTTCTGAGGTAGGATTTTTTTGTTATGATTCTGTCATGCCCTGAAGCCACCAATTCTATAACTGTTATTTTGAAGTTATAATATTACCTTTCCAAACTCATACTTTGCAGTCTTTGCATTCCCCCTTAGGCTGCTTCTTCACTCCTCCAAGCTGGCTGGTAATGGTCCCTACTGTGCTTTTCTGCCAGCAGGCACAGCCAGGACAGGGACTCATCTACATCTTCCTACCATAAATATACCAAGGTACAGGCACACACCAGGGTTGCCACTGACTGTTCAATGGAGTCAGTTTTCCATCTGCTTTGTGTCATCCTCAAAGGATGCACATGACTGTGCAACATGTAGTATATCCACAAAGAGTATGACCATCACTTTGTTTTTTTGTTACTCTCTAGTAAATGACATTTGCATCCTGTGTTTGTTTGCTGTCTGGTCCTCACCTCCACCAATTCCTTTTATGCTTTTCCATTGATTTGTGCATTACAGAATATGAAGTATGTAGCCATGTCTATGTTATCAGAAAGTTTTTCATTACTAGATATATAATACTATTTGATCAATGACATTCAGATAATACTAATTATATAATACTATTTGATCAATGACATTCAGAAATTAAAACATCAAAGAATCAACAAGTGAATTTAGGAGAATTAATCTGCCCTGATGTGATCTCTTTTGAGCAGACCTTACATGGCACAATGACTTTCTGTCTTTGACAGCCTGTTTCTAATGAAAAAACATGCCAACAAGTGTTGTTTCTGAAACAATTTGAAATTACATGCATTTATACAACTCTTGTTATGATGCCTATTCTAGAAATCTATTCTCAGAGGGATTGTAATAGCATAGCTCTCCAATGTTATGATATCCATGAATCAACAAATATTTGAATCTGAAAATTGTTTATGATAATTCTGTATGGATGCAGAACCTGCAAGCTGCTTTCACCTTGATTTCTTAGGGAAAGTCTACATGGCTTCATCTTTGTACTGATTTGCATAGTTTAAATAGTGATTTTCCAGTGATTTAGAAAAATACATAACGTTGCTGCAATCTATGGGAAAGGAGGTCTTTTGTCCCATTATATAACACAGTAAAGATCTAGCTGATTAACTGATAAAAATGTAAAGATATCCCTATTATAGTGGCACAGGAATTCAAATAATGCACTTCAGAACTGCAGTGCCAAATACATTTTCATAGGGGTCATGAATTCCAACAAGGAGAACAACTCTGCTGCATTTGCTCATCTCTATTATAGCATGAATTAAGTGCAGCAGCTGAAAGACTGACATGTTTGTTGCTTTCATAATGCAGTAATGAGTCAGAGTTAATCCAGGCTTTTATTTTCCCTCAAAGAGCAGCAGAGAAAAAAAAAGAAAAGAAGTGCACATTGTTGTTGAGCAGAAATAAAATGTTTTACTGATGTAGCGATTGTTTCTTTACTTCTAAGCTCTATGTTCTGTACTTCATGTACAGGGAATGGACTGTGAAGTACTTGTCTTTGAGTTCTTGCTCTGAATTTTAGGCTACTTTTAATTTGTTTGTTCACCAATTTGTATCCATATGTTATGATTTTGTTTAGGAGAAATTCACCTTGTGTTAAAAAAACCCTAAAGCCTCTGTCCATTTCAATTGCAAAGAAAACCTGAGAATGTTTGCAGAACAGAAACAGTGCACAGGAAAACCTTTGGCATGCGTGGCACGTGGGAGGTGCTGCTGTGTGCTTACTCCCTTTAATCAAAGGGAAATCAAGTCCAAGGAGATGAAGAGACATAGAACTGGTCAAGCCCAGGAGAAGCTGTAGGGGACTACTGGGGAGAAGCGGAATTCTAATTGTTTTTAGTATCTGTATGCTCTGAACTCCACTTGATTTGGCCAAGGGAAGTGAGAGCATATGGAATTACTGCCATGTCTTCCTGTGTGATTGCTTGAAGGGGGTATTTTTTGGGATTCAGTTGGTCTTGTCCCATGTTTTGTGCTCTGGTAGTAGAAGAGAATAAGAACTGTTATGCCCAGGAGTTTCCTTAGGGTTAGAAAAGCTTGTTTTGTGAGCCTTGTTGCCCATCTTTTTCACTTAGGTTTGTATATCATCTCAGAGACCCTTCCTCCTCTTCCTCAGTCTACCTCGTCACTTCAGGTTACAGAAGGCTTATGCAACTAGACTGACTGCAGCAAAGGTAACAAAACCTTTGTGTAAAGCTAAAATTTCTTATAAGACAGTATGCTTTCCATCTCTGATAACTTTTCTCTTTGCCTCCTCTGCCATGCTGTGTGAAAGGTGTGACATCTATTTGAATTTATGAGGAGCAGTCAAAAAGCTTCAGGGCAACCCTTTAACTGGGTACCAGAGAGACTTGGAACTGGGCATGAAGGACACTTGATGGAACTTTAGGGTTAGTCTCTGCTTCTGCTGGAGGATTCTTTAGCCACTGGAGAGCTGGGTGGCATTGTTGGGGTTGTCTGTTGTGTGTTAGGTTGGGGCTGCCTCAGCACTGAATGAGAAAACTTGGGCTTTTCCAGGCTGAAAAAAAAAGCAGCTCCCAAATCTTCCAGGAGAATGAAGGACCCAAACCAAGGTTTTATGTGCTTGAAAGCTTGACATTGAGTTCTCTCAGTTGGTCTAATGCAGTGCTAACTCTCCTTCTACATTTTCTTACTTCAGTATTCCTGTGTCTTTCTGACAAACCTGTTTCATGCCAGGTATTTCACCTGGTCTGTATTCTGGAAGCCTGAACCTGATAGTCACCACTGGAGACCTGGCCTGGTGAGACAACTCCAGTGTTAGTAGGAAAGAGGTTTGTTGCCTCGTCAGAAGTGGGAAAAAAACCTGAGGCAAAGAGAGCCAATTTGTGATCTGTCCTGGGATACAGGAAGAGTTTTACTAGGCCCTTAAAGCAATGTTTCAAGTGTTTAATTATGGGGGACTGTAAGTCAAGGAGACCAGGAAATTGTGTCTCCTTTCAGAGGAGCCCCTAAAAGTGTTTGTGGCATTTTTTCTTTGTTCAATTTGTCTAACATTCCTCACACTGTTTCAGTAATGCCTCAGACTTAAATACCTTGACCTCACACTTTTTATCTAGTTAGCAACATTTTCATATTGATGCCTGTCCAAGTAAAGCTGATGCATTCATCAGATGCCTTTATAATTTTGTAAACATCAGCAAGGAGCTTTCTGCAGCTGCATTATCTCAAGAATCCAGACAAAACTTAAGACTTCCTACATCTGTGAAATCCTTAAACACCTCTAGCATTTCTTTCTCTATGAATACCAACTGTCTCCAGGGGGCTTTTACATCCAAAACTACTGAATGCTTTTCTTAATGAAACTTTACTAATTCCATTCTACCGTCCAAGGACAACTTTCTTCATGTCCAGTAAAAGTATTAATACATTTTATAATAAGTTTCTTTTTCACAGTAAAATACTTTCTGAATTTGAGTGGAAGCCAGCTGTATTCCATAACCATTTTCCATGAAGATTTCCTAGATGCAGCACAGGAGGTGACACTCACAAGACCAAAATACCCAGATTCTCATCAGTCTTGAATTGGTTACCACTCAAACTGATAAAGCTCTTTCACATTTCTTTTAGGCATGTTTCTGCTAAACAGGCAAAGAAAAAGCAGAATAAATTCTACCTGAAAAATTTCCACTTCTATAGAAAAAGCCCTGAAATATGAATTAAAATTACTATAATATATATTTATTTGTATGTATTTTATGTATAAATATATGTTGAATACCACTACTACTAATAGTAATAATGCAACTACTTCTTTTACACTTTCACCTCAAAATTGAAAGTATTCCCTGTCTAGTAGTGAAAGTTTGAGTTAATTTTATAAATAATATTGTCCTTAAGTAACAGCTTATTGTAAACTTGAGCTGGGAGATGCTAGATGATAAGAAGAAAGCTGATTTCCTCAAGATAGGTCTTCTAGATAATAACAATAGTTTATTTGGGATGTAAGCTTTGGATTAAAGGAATATATTTTGTTAGATATCTATACAATGTCTTGCACAATGCAAAATTTTCTTTGTGGATTCCTGGAAAGCAGTGTGAAGCCTAGAGGAGAAGATATTTAGAATATTGTTATTTGTGGGTTTTTTGTTTGTTTGTTTGTTTTGGGTTTTTAAAAATTATTATTAATTCCAGTTCCATTTGGATGTTTTATGGTCTTTTTCACAGCAAACAGTTCATACATGGTACCATTTTTTTAAGTGCAACTGCTGCTTTATGAGCTGCTCTGGCAGGAAAGGGGTGAAAGCAGTGTCAATATTATTACAAGTTTTTCAATAAAAAGCAGTACTGGCAATGACAGGGCAAAACTGATCTTTACATAACTGATAAAATAATGATAAGAATATGGACAATTGGTGCATCATCATTACCTGGCCTGCTTATGAAGTCACAGTGTCCTAAGCCTGCTATATCCATCCTCTTCAGGAAGAGAACCATACTGGTTAGCTTTGATTCCTGTATTTTGGCTGGTAGATGTGGTTTCATTTCTTTGTATGTAAATTCTTCAGGATACAAGCAGAAGAGTTTTCCTGGAAGAGATTTCAGGAAAATTACCTTTTAAAAAATTATTCATATTATTTTTACTATTTTTTTCATTGTCACATTGATTCTATTATTAATTTGAGCTAATGGATTTAAATTTTGAGCTAATAATTCTACCTGATGAAGACATGCCCAGAATTTGTTTATGCATCTCTGCTTGACTTTTGCTGATAGGCTGCGTTATAACAGAGTCTGCTCTGATTCTAGGATTGTACACCTTTAAATGAAAGAGATATTAAGTATCAGATAAGTAAGTGAAAACTGCATATATATTAATGGTCTGTACTGAATTTTTGTCTAGATTGTTAGACAGAAAGGGTAGTGACAGTTCCATTTCTTTTTATACCAGCTTGGAAATGAGAGCAGTCAGCACTTTGATAAATTATAGGTTTGCAATAACTCTGTATATATATATTGTAAGATAAATGTCTTTTTCTGAAGAAATTTACCTTACTAAAGCACAAAATGTATATCTGTGGTATCATCAAGAAGAGCATAAAACCAGATTATTTATTTCTTCTAGTGACAGAATCTCAATATTGGCTGTTAATACTTTGTTTCATAACTCCCAATTTTTGTCTCAAACTGAAATCTGTCAGTTCAGCACAGGAGACAAGGGCTGTATCAAAGATGTACAATGGCCCATTTTATTTTTTTCTTAGTTGTACTTCATTTTGTTTAAACTGAGGAGCTGACTAACTCACTCTTCTGACCACAGGTTGATGTCCAAAAGCTTCTGTGATATACAGCAAGGAATATAAAATCTGGGTAAGACAACTTTCTAGTCATGTCATCTGGATCGACTTTGTCTACTTTACATAGAGTTTTAATGAAAAAAAGTCGAATCTTCTTCAGTGCAAGGGACAAATTTCTTCTCTCCAGGTAAATTTATGATCTATCCCCACTGAAAGACTCACTCAGGATTTTGTTTCCACAAAACTCTTGCTCTCTGTGGACTTTCAGCCACGTAGATTGAATATGTATTTGGACTGCTGAGGAATGAATATTAGGAGGACTAAACTGCAGCTGTTAGGACAAAATAATTGAATTAAAGGGTAAAAACTGCATAACTGATATTGGTGATTTGATAAGCATCAGGGCTGTGTTGAAACTGATTTGTTCCCATTGCTTCATATTTCTGATTCACAGAAGTCTGGAAGCACTGAACTTTATTTTGGGTTTCAGTTTACCTTGGAGGTGAGATTCATTTCCATCATCCAAGACATCTGCAGTTTCAGAAATAAGCTGAGTTATGTATGATCTACTTGAAGACTGTTTTTAAGCTTTTATTCATTTCACACAGAAGTATGACTTTTTTTTTTCCCCCCTTGACTTGAGGCTATGTTAGTTTATAACCCCCATATGAGAACCTTTAAAAATGACAATGTTAGACACAGTTTTCTGCAATGAAAACGAAATGTAGTGGCGGTTCCCAAGCTTTTGACTAAACTGTTTTCAAGGCCAATCAGGATGAATCATCCCCAATCCAAAATTTTACAAACAATTCAATTTTGGTGATTCAGTTCTGGATTATATAAAGAAGCTATACTATATTGTTTCTTTTGCCTATTACTGGAATTTTTATTTTGAGTAGCAAAACACATGGGGCAGTTACAAAGCCTGTAGTCGTGCAGCTTTCCAGTTCATGTAATGACATCATCATGTTCTTATGTCTTTATCATGTCACTCATTATTTAGGACATAGTGTTTGTATAAATGAAAGAAATAAGAGACAGGCATTTGTAGCTGTCCTAGTTGTGCCCAGGATGGGCTGGAAAACAGGAACTGAGGGCATACTTAGGATGAACAGAAAAGGGTCAAAGATTAACTTGTTATATTGCAGAATTTCGAGGTACTTGGATGGAAGCACATATCCAGAGGGAGCACAAGCATCTTTAAGAAGGATTTGTTCCTTCTGTGAGTATCCTTCAGTTTTCTATGATCTGTGGCACCATGGTGATTACTAAATTGTTAAACAAGGGGTGAGGTTAATCTACTAAACCAGACAATCTGCCAGTAGGTAGCAAAGTACTGGTTGTATTTTTCTGTCTATAAGATACTGAATAACTAATTATGACTGATAGGCCAAAACTAAGGTAAGATGCAGTTTGCAAATGAAGTGTCATTTGATTAGTGCCCAAAGGAGTGTCTGTTACAGCTGGGAGTGTTTAAATGGCTTTAGAAACATTAAAATTTTGTTTTCTGATGGAGTTTAGGAAGTAATTGTGTTTTCTTGCTTGGTTTTCATACGAGATGTCCATGAAAGTTATTTGAAATTTGTTAGTTTGACTGTTAAAAATATAGAATCTGATTTCTGAAAGAATAGAAAAATATTTGATCCTTTAGAAACCATATGCATCAGTCTAGTCCCTGCACATTTCCCTTTCCCCCACCCTGGAAACAAAACCTTATGTATAGTTAATTTGTGCCATACTGATTGTGGTTAACTGTACTAACCTTTCTCTTTTCAACACCAACATCAATGACAAACATTACATTTTTAATCCAAATCAAGGTTTCTCCAAAGCTCGTGGTG
The DNA here is from genome assembly GCF_000747805.2 of Chaetura pelagica. NCBI lineage: Eukaryota > Metazoa > Chordata > Aves > Apodiformes > Apodidae > Chaetura > Chaetura pelagica. The sequence continues at coordinate 396,728 of NW_009953956.1, forward strand.
AGTAGCACTTTTCTTCTGTATTTTTTGCAGCCTTTTTGTTTGTCTTGATTTGCTTTGGGAATTAGGTCTTGTTTTGTGGGGTATAAAGGCACTGGGATGAGTTCTCCAAGGTCAGGGTTTAAATTAGACTGTTCCTGTCTGATCATTTGGTAAGCTTTTTCAATTTCCTGCAATGAGGAGAAAGTTGGGTTTTCCTCTTATTTCTCCTGACAAACAAATATACATATTCAATTTTAAAGAAACTTCTTTATTCTAACATGAATTTTAACTATGTATCCAACTATAACAACATTTAAATATTACATGATTAATAATTAAAGGGGATAAAAAGAACTATGCATGAGAATTTACCCACTGTATCCACTAACTGTTGACCAGGGAATAGTTTTTTCCTGTTTTTTTCCCCTCTGTAATTTTCAAAATAGTGTTCTCTGGCTTTAATTATATTCAAACCAACCTCCAGGGGAAGACAGATGTGCAAAAATATGGGATAGGAATAGCAAGGCTGAGAAATTATGAATATGTCACTAAACTTTATGTATGTAGGACATGTAGGATGCATTCACATCAGACATTTAGTACCAAAGAGAGTGAGTCACTTGGGAAACCACTATGATGATGTTAGTCCAATTACAATACATAAAAAGATCAAAGAAGGCAGGAACTCTCCTACTTTACCTCTGTTTAAGAATATATAAGTATTCTAAAGTTTTTTATGGTGGGGTTTTTTCCCCTTAATGATTAATAAAGTCTATGAAGACTTCATAAAGTCAGTAAAATGTCCCTAAGCTGTGTTAATGGGACATCACCTTTAAAACAGTCCACAAACTCAAAGGCCAGATATAAATTGTAAATAGTTCGTTGTTGGTTTAGTCTTTCTTTAAAATATAGAATAATTTGTGTTGTGAATGATTTTTTTTTTAAAGCATACAATAATTATTCATAGACATGTTCAGTTTTAAAGAGTGGTGGTTTTTTCCAAAGCATTTTTATTACCAAACCAAATTGAGTCTCTATTTGAGAGTGCCACTACTTTCATGGTAGTTATAGGTTGAAAGTGTTCTATAAAAATTCTTATAAGCTCTAACAGTGGCATCTAATAGCAAGGCTGGCACCAAGACAACACATAAATTGTAATGTTCTTAGTTTACTCATATTTTTGTTCTGTTTAAAAGACAGTTGAGTGCTAGGGAACAATGAGCCATTGCCAATATGAAACTTTAAATGACAGTTAAGCAAGAATGCACGGGATGTGAACTGTGCACTCATAGTTCATAACTGCTGTTTTGTTCATTGTGAGGAAGAGAACTAAGTAATCTCTTCTCAGCAAGACAGAGATTGTTATTTTAGTATTTTGTGGTCTTGCCATCAAATTATTTTTAGCAGAAATAAAACTTCCTTCCCAGTCCCTTGAAATGGAAAGACTGTGTTTCCTCTACAAACATTGCTTCTTGTAAATATGGGAACTGATATAGGAACTCATTAATTCCTAATTTGAAAATTTAAGTCTATAACATTTACAACTTATAACTAGCATTATTACAAGTTACATATCCAGCCCTTTTTACAGTGAAAGGCAATGCTACCTGGGTAGCTTAGTGTCATTTATCTTTGCTTGTGAAAAGTCATTATCTCCTGGAGCTACTAAGATGACTATTTTGTTCTAAAGCAGATTTAATAATTCAGAGTGGCAGGTTGAAGACCAGAAAAATAAACAATACTAATAATTTTTAAGGATTTCAAGTCTTAAAATGTTTATTTGATGGGCAGATTTCTTTGACAGAGAAGGACCTGATTGTGCAGTCCTGGCAGCACCAAATTTAGGGAGCAAATGGAAAAACTCTCTAGGCAGGTTTAAGGTAAAAGATTTAAGGAAGTAGGACATTGATGCAAATTGGATGTGTCCATTTCTGTGAAACAGGGGTAGCACAAAGTGTGCTGTACCCAATGCCAGAATAGATTGCCATGTATTACTGCCTGTATCTGTGGCTCTTGTCCCTGTGTGCCACCTTTGCTGCTTTTTTCTTTAAGTCTACAAAAATTCTGAGAGTTACTTGTGTTAGTTCATGCTGTAGATGTAATACAGTGTTATGTATAACATGACTTTGTAGGAAAAACCTGAAATGATAAAGGCTACTAGTAGTGTCTGATGTCTTAGATATTGGCAACAAGATACTTGTAGGTCATGTAAAAACAGAGGTGTAAATTGTTCCTTGACTAATGGAATAAATACTTGAATCAGTTAATAACTTACTTGTTCACAGGCCAGAAAGATCACAATATCACCCTTCTCTTTTGAGTGGTGTATCTCAAAGAGCAGTTGCAGCGCAGACAGAAAGTGGTCTTTCTGAATGCTGCAGGAGTATACAACTTCTGCCTGGTGCTTGTTTGTCACTCTTATGAAGGGGGTGCTGCCATAATAATGCTGCAGTTTGCTGGACATGTGGGGAGCAGTGAGAATCACCAGCCTCAGTTCTGGTCGTGATATCAATACATCTTTCAGAAGGCCAAGTAATGCATCTGTTGCAACAGTTCTTTCATGCACATCGTCCAAGATGATAACACCATAACAGTTCAGAAGAGGTGTAGACATCATTTCCCTCTGTAGCATGTCATCTGTACAGTATCTGCAACACACATACACACAGAAAACTCTGCAAAGTTTTATGGAATATTCAGATTTGGTTATAAGAAATTAATTCAGGGTCAGCTTGGTTATTTCTGTTCTAGCAAGAAGGACTCAATAAGAACAGAGAATCTGTTTTGTGGACAGTATCACAGTCTCAACTATGTGTTTAAATCCTTCTTTAAGTAGCTAGAAACTCAATGTAATTCAATGCCACCATCACCAATTCTTGACGTGGGAACTAATACTTTCAGATGAGGAAATGAAGGTGTACAAGGTGTTTGAGGCAGTGTCAGAACCAAGATGGGAGATTAATTCACACTGTAAGGCCCTCCTTACTTTTATCCCTATTACTCCTGCTACTGAAAGTTTTCTAAAATGTTATTATTTATTGCTGTGTTGCTCAGGTTTCAATGTGTGAGAGGACAGGATTCATCTCCCTTCCACATCAGGAGCAGCTGCAGGAAGATCAGCTGAAGGATGTGGTTTGGGGAGCTCCCTGTGAAAGAGGAAGGACATGCAAAAGGAAGACAAGTTGAAGTGGTGAGTATCCTCTTCTCCACTGGAAATCAGAGGCTGGAAAAAGGCTTATGATTAGATTGTATAATTTGTGCCTGCCACTTTAAGAAACAAGAGAAAATAGCTCTTAAATTTCAGAGGCTCAAAATCTGAATCCCTGTGTTGCAGTTGTCACCTGCCTGTCTTTAATACATTAAGTACGTTTCTTTTATCTTAAAAAACCTTCTAAAAGCTTATTTTTCCCCCTTCTTGTTACGGAATATGCACTTTTCTAGCCATGATTTTTGATTGCTTTTTAAATTCCATACTTTGTGATGGCTTATCCCGTGTTCCCTTATGGTAATGAATGCTTCTGTACTGCAAAATAGAGAAAGAAAAAGCAGAATGATATGGAGGTTGCTGCAAGCTTTTGCACTCGCAGAGAGCTGTAAGCTACCTGCTAGCTTAAAAAGCATGAGAAGCCAAGCAGACAAACCTCAGGATGGTTTCTGTTGTACAGCAGGTTTCAAATGGGACAGAGTACCCCACTTCGTGGCCAACGTTGACATCCATTTCATCAGCCACACGCAGCGCCAGCCACACCGCGGTCTGCCTGTGCACCTGGGTGCACACCACCACCCCGTGCTGATAGTGGGCAGAAAGGCAGTACTCAGCACACCACTGAGGAATCTGTAGGTAAATAAGAAAACCTATTGGTATTTAACATGTTTAGCAGAGACAAAAGAAATAAAAAGAAGTAGACAGTGGGGAATAACTCGATCAGTCTGAGTGCTTGCTTCTTGCTGTTTGCCCAACTAATGATGCTGTATCTGACACAGAAATCATCTGGCTTGATAAATGTTTGAATCTCTTCAGCAGTCAAGAGTTAGAGCAATGTGGGCTAGAAGATTTACTTGGGAATTTCTCAACTGGACTCATATTAGTTTTAATATATTGCAGAAGGGATGGGATTGGCCCCTGGGGAGCAGGTTGCACCAGCACCATCATTCTTAAGCATCACTTCACTAGCAATGTTAGTGAATTGTTGTCAGGGGGTTCTCAGCTGGCTCAGTGGTAAACCTGCCCATCCTAAGTTATATTCAGCTGCTTGACATAAGAGGTATGTCCCAAGAAGAAGGTTTCAAACTGACAAATGCCACAAATGCCACAGTAAATACATGTAACTTCAGATTAATTACTCTCTAAACAAAGATAACTGAAACTGAACTGCTCCAGAAACAGTAGCTGTCTAATTTATTTATTTACAGTAGAAAATAAACTCTAGAAAATATCAATGTGTTATTGTCACTAGAAAGTGAGATTGCTTTATAAATATTATAAATATTATTTTAGTGAAAGTGTTTGGTTTCAAATTCTTAATCAATTTATATAAACAAGATGCATCAGTCACATATCATTTATTTATGTATAATCATTCATGGTTCTAAAAATGTTTGAAAACCATCCAGCAAAGTGTTACATCATCTTAAACTTTAAGGACATTTTTAAAAGTTAACATCTCTTAGCAAGTAGTTTATTACTATACAAAGTTTGTTCTGTACAAACTACAGTCAATAATGAGGAGAAAAGACTTTGCACTGCAGAAAAATATTCCAGGCACCAGGTGGGTGTATATCCTCTTTGTAGGAACAGAGGAATTTCCAGTGAGAGGTATGATGTCTCTAGTTCCAAATGTGATCTCTAGCAGTGTCCAGCATCAAGGTCCCTGGCATGTATGAGATGCTCTGCTATATTAATTATTCTTCAGCTTTACCTCCAGGAAAGCTTGCTCCTGATCCCAGTCATAAGCAATCAAGTTTTGGCTTATGACACTTGAAAATTCTCTGCTTGCTGTGGTATCAGACTTATGTTGTTGTCTATTATTACAACAGAATGTGATAGTCTTAGTGGATATTTATGTGTTTAGAGCCAACTGAGATCTTGGCTTCAGTGATGTCTTGTAACATGAATTCTGTGAAGTAATTGGGTATTCTTGGGAAATACCTGAGAAACAGCCTTGCTAATTTCAATCCTTCATTCCCTGAAGAACTTTTTTTCACCATCTCTGTTGCCTGCAAATCCACTCTGTCTCTTTGCTGATAGAGCACTGATCAGAACCAAAACTAACTGTTCAAGTAAGAATATGCATTGAATCCAACACAGGCATTGCAGTGTTTTACAGTTTCCACTGGGCATTTAATGTGATGACGGTGAAAAAGAGGATAGAATGAGAAGCTTAGTCACTATTAAGGAGAAGGCAATGAAATTCTCTACATGGGCTAAATAGTGCCCTGCCAAACGTAGAAGAAATGATTTACTGATAAAATACTGAAGCAACCTGAGCTAGGTCTTAAGCATTTTACACTTAGCCTTGGCTCCTCTGAAGACAGAAGAAATATACCTGTAATTTCAGTAGTGAAGGATTTTAGGTGATACATTCTGTAATACATTTTAAAGTATGTAGTTTTTCAAGTTAAAATGTGATGTTGTGACATACAAGGAAAGCACAGATTTACAGTGCACTTAGTGATAGATACAAGGAAACTTTATACAATTTTTTTTCTAAGGTTATGTATCTATTTGGTTCTGACTTCGAAACTGTAGCAGTTAATCCATGTGCTCTTCAGGGTTCAGAAAATATTTGATATTTTTAATTTTAGTACCAAAAAAAGTTGTCATTAGAGATTTTTGTTAGTTGTTTTTGGCACTGTCTCAGACACACAGTCTGGGAGTGTTACTCTTCAGTGCTCAGTTTACTCTGAAGCCCAAAAGACATGATCAACCAAGTAAAAATGGCTTTGCACAAACGTACAGTAATTGTTTGGGAATATCTGAATAAAGTTATTTAAATGTATGCTTTTGTATCTATAACATTTAGATATAACATCTATATTTGACTGCATTAATCTTCTGTCACGTTCTGTATTTCACTTGCTTTCTGTGGCCTTAATACCCTAGTTCACAACTGGTGGCTATGCATCTGTTTCTACACTGAGAACTGCTAAACTCAGTACAACTCTTTGTGCCTACACCACAGCTGAACTCTTCACAACTGGATGTTATTAAATTGTTCTTATATTGCAGTATCAAACAGCCCATTACTAACAGAAACCAGACACTAGTGTAATATAAAGCTGAATATTGATGTGCCAAAAATACATGAAGGGCAACAGCAGTGAATACTGAATGAATCACCAAGAGTTTGTTTCTGTTTTCAAAATATATTAGTAAAATAGTAATAGTCACTCTGAAAAGTGTACAATATTAAAGGTTCCAGAAGTAGTTTAAAAAAACTACCCAAAACCCAACCAAGTATGCTGTACTGACCTGGGAGCTCTTGCCTGTCTTAGCATCTCCTGACACAATCACAATTTGATGATGAAGCAAACTTTCCATAAAAGTGTATTTCTCTTTCCAGACTGGGAGTTCCTCTCTTTCTTTCAGAAGTTTATAGTAACGGGAGGAGTAAGGCAAGCCATCAAAAGGATTAAGCTCTAAGTCTTCACATACTAGGATTTCCTCTTCTTCACCATCACTGCAGTCAAGTAATTCTGAAAAGCAGTGGATCTCTGGAGAAAAGGCCAAAAGCTCCATTTTTTTTGGCATATATTTTTCCCAGCACAAATGCAGCTGTAGTAGAAGGAGTCCTTGGTGTAAGTATTGGTCACTCCAGCCCCCTAAACCTGAGGAAATCCATTGCTCTTTGCTTCAGGATTAGAATTTCCCAGCTCTTCAGTTTACAAGCTCAGTCTTGGCGTCCAGCTGCCCTCTTTGTTGTCCATTTGTCACACTTCGAGTTGCTTAATTATCCCACTGAGCCTCGAGAAATTACATTTTTAAAAAAATCATCCAAACTCTTCCAAATAGCAGTGATTAAAGCAGAAGAAGTTAAACAGAGGCTGAGCAGCTTTTGCACTTTGGGAGCTCGGTAAAGCCAAACTGTGAGCACCAGCCCGTGTGTTTTCTCAGGCTCTTGTCTGCTACTGCCAGGCTGGAGAATAATTGGGATAGAGCAGACTGAGCCTGACCTTTCTTGCCCCCGGCTGCTGTGAATAGGAGGCTCCAGGGCGATTATTGTGATTGCAGAGTTTGTCATGTGGCCACCTAATCCCGACACAAAGGGCTTCACCCCTGGGTGCAGCAGGGTCTGGCCACCGGGAGGTGACAGCCTCCCTCAGGGGCTGCCAGTGGGTTTATTTTATGTTATTTGCAGGGTTTTAGAAAGAGAAGTGGAGAGTCTTTTTATATATTCTGTGTATTAACTTCACTTGGAAATCTTGTGAGGCTTTAACAGCAGGAGATGCCAGTTCCAATCCTTCAAGGGTACCAGAAGCGGCCTTGAAAGATGGGGGAAGAGCAAATCACTGACGTAAAGTAACTCCAACTCTCAGGGCTCAAAAGTAGCAAAACAGTTTCCTAATCTTGACTGATCTGTACTGTTACAGAAGTATCAAATAACATGTTTTACTTTAGTTCCAAAGGCAAGTCTTCTGTTGAACAATGATACTGATAATGTCTTGATCAACGGCCTATGAGCACAACTCTTGTCTGCTTTTCCTAGATCAAGCTTTTTCTTTGTTAAGTAATAGAATAAAAGTTATTGCCTCCTCTTAAAATTTTTTTGTGTTTCATAGCTTTGGACCATATTTGCTACAAGCTACTAATTCATTCTCTGATGACAGCAGCATAGAAAGCCAACAGAGGGAAGCAGAAGAAAATCTTTTGTTCAGCAGTCTGAATGTCTCAATCCAAATGAGATAAGTTTAATTGTATGCTTGCTCACAAAACAGGCTCATTATTGGCACTTAGAGTGGCTGACGGCAAAGACTGACAGACTGCCCAGTCTGAGGCCAAAACCAAATGTGATCTGCTGGAGAAGCATCTCTGAAAGGCAAAATGAAATGAATGCCCACTCTCTGGCATTACAGGCTTCAGACTATCAGTGGGGATGTATCTGATTCCTGTGAAGATGAGGTATCATATCTGAAGATGACCCTGGATTATGTCACATTCAGCTGAACTTGGAAATCACTTCCCTGTGACCTTAGTGGATCCCTTGATGTCTAATGTTTTATCCCATTTTCTGTTACATCCTTCCTGATTGTTGTTGCAGACCCACTGCCATTGAGAGATCTCAGCCTCTCTCAGATGTGGTTGAAATCACTCAATAAGGAGTGACTGTCATGAGGGGACTGGCAGAACATAATCCTACAGAAGCTGCTTTTTGTGAAAGTCAGCTTAAAATGACATGAAACAGGCAGGTCAATTGCTGTTATCCTGCACTTTGCTTGTTTTTCATATGCTTAGCAGCAGTAGCAGTGTGTGCTCTCTGCTTTCCTCAGTCACAGTACAGGCTCGTTTGCTGCAAAACTTCAGAACTGGGCAACAATATCTTCTGGTTCATTGAACAAATGCAAATGGTCAGGAATTTTTTTGGTTTTCCTTTTTGGTACCTGTAATGGAAGAGAGGAAACTGAAAAAAGTCACCAAATCAAGGAAAATGTTCACTAATCGACAACCACATATTACGAGTTAATGCTCCTTCATGATGAATATTTTAACAGAAATCCTGCCCTTCAGCCAGGTACCTGACTGAGTACTTTGAGCCTCTTCCTGGAGCATCATCCCAGCAGCTCTGCAGCCAGCTCCTCTGGCACTGGAGGAGTCCATCCAGAACAGCCAAGCCCTGGGCTGGGAGCATAACTGAGTGTTGCCTTTGTAAATTAGGATGTCCAAGCAGCAACTCTTTGCTACTCTGCCATTTTCTTCCAGAGTTCTGGTTTATGATCTTGCCTCTTTTAGTCCTTGAATTTGTCCTCATGATGTCTGCCTATTCTGTCCTGGTCCCTGTCACTCCGCCTGCTTTTGACCCTTCTGTTGAATATCTCCTGTAGAGCCACTCTTGGCTGTGGCTTTGCTATTTAGCAGGATCTCTTCCTCCCTTTGGAATGTTGCACTGTTTCCTGACATAAAGCTTCTTGATTATTTCTTCTGATTGCTATCATTACATCAGGCCCATAAGGATGTGCAAGATATACTTTTTAACATAATACAGAAGGATTTAATTAATCCTAACAAATAACAGAAACACTTGCTGCAGATGAGTGCTTTTAGTAAATTAGGGTATAAGCTGCTTTCAAAGATCCCAATGAGAACTTTGCTATTGATTTAAATTATATGTTGTTTTGCAAGTGCTTATGATAATGTGCTGTAGGAAAGCAGTAAATACCACATAACATATTCTGTATCTTTAATGAAACCTTGTTAATATATAGGTACTCCTTGCAGCTTTGCTGCTCAGTCTTCCAGAGGAGGAAGATTTTTCTGTGTGTGCTTTATACAGGATTTGGATTTGTGATACCAGTGGTATTACAGTGTTCTTTTTACTCTCTTTTCTTCTTCATCCTCCATTTTGGCAGCAATATTTTGCAGTAGCAAAGGGAATTTAAGGGTGTCACTTGTTTTTTCTCCAATAATGTTGTTTAAATAGAGAGTTTTAATTTAAATGCACTTTATAATGAAGCAATTGGTGCCTATGAAATATGAATGTGAAGCATGTCACATTTTAAAAACCAAAATTATTGTTTGTTCTTGGTAGATGAGAGTCAGTAGATGCTCTCATGAACAGTTCCTCTTTCCATCCTGTTTTCCAGCACTAAATCTTTTGATGTCAAATCCCTGCATCCCTTGTGTCTATGTCCAGTGGGATGTGGAACTGCCTCTTTGCAGGTGGAAGTGGAGGGGTTGTTCCTAACCTTGAATTGCATTTTTTTTTTTTTTCTGAAGGCTTTGCTAATTTTCCCTTTTAGCATTAAAAAAAAATTAAAATAGAAGAGATGCATGCTGGTAACATTACCAGTTGTGTGCCCTCTACAACAGCCACTTGCTGCCCTGCACCTTAGAGCAGTTGTCATCTGTTTGAACTCCTTGTTTTTCTTGATAAGACCAAACAAGGGTCATGTGGAGTCAACACAGTTAAGAAGACAGATGGCCTCCAAAAGTAGCCATCTTTCTGTTTTACCCACCCAGATAGCTTAGTTTATTCCTTGGCACTGACTGACCCTGCTGAGCCACCTGTGGTTACCCATGGCCTGAGGCTGGTGGCTTCAGCTGTGGGACTCCAGGGCCATGAACATGTCCAGGAGAAGGAGAAGCCTGTGGTCCCCTGGACATGCAGCTCCATCCACAATTCCATGGTGCCATCATTTCCAAGGGGCAGCCAACCCTGCCATACCTGCAGGTGTTGCTAGATTTTGGCCCACATGAAATCCTCACTGAAGAGCTTTTCTGTGATAAAAGGAGGACAGAGGACACAGATGGAGGTCTCCTTGTGTTTAAGAAAAGCTGAACCAGTAGCCTGTGTCCATAAACCCTCTGGAGCTCATGGCAAGGGGAAGAAGCACTGGCAGAACCTGGAGGTGAGAACGTCAGCATGATTTATGAAGTAGTGTTACTAATAATGACACTTCAATAGTCTCTGCAGGTTGTGGGGTTGTTTTTTTTCCTTGCTTTTTATACTGCTATGAACATGAAAGCTTGGTTCCCAGCCAACAGACAGCAAACAAATGTGGGAAAAAGCCTTCTCATTTGAAGACTCTGTTAGCTTCAGTGTTGGCCTTCAGACAGCAACATTTAACCTTGGTTATGGTGTAACTATATTGCCATTTATTGAGCAAAATGTAAAACTAAAATACAGGATTTCCATCACACAAGAGAGACTGTAGCAGTACAGATGAGTTACACTTCTATTGTGTTTTAATTCCCACTTAAGGCTTTGTTGGCTGGTAAAATATTATTGTGCTTAAAAGTACTGACAGCCCGTGATAGATTGGTTTGGAACAAAGTGTTTCAAGTCAGCAAATAAATAAAAAAAAATGCTATGGGTTTGAAGCTGAAAATGTGCATGCAGAAACAACACACTTGCTTGGTTTTTTGAGATTTGTCATTTTCAAATTTATCTGAAAGTGAAGTAAAATGTCTGTAAGACATTTGGGTATTTTTTTCCTTGTTTACTAATTGTGGTTTGAAATTGGAATTTTCTTCACATGTAATTATTTTACACATTCAATAGTCTTGAAAATTAAGAAAAAATATCATATTTTTTAAAATTCCAATCAGATATTTTAAGAAAATGAAATGTGGCCTAATAACTAGTGACTTGAGAGGATGGTTCCAGGTTGTTATAATGCTACAAGATTCAGATCAAGAAAATATTCTCTTTTCACGTGGAGGCTTCAATGGTCAGAATCTGTTTTCCATTTCAGCAGGCTCTGGGTACGATACAGTTACAGAATTGCTAGAGTTGGAGGGGACCTCTAGAGATCATCTAGATCATCTAGAGATCATCTAGTCATTTACTCAGTTCAGCAGTGGAAATATATGTGAACCATTTGAGTATAATTTCTGCCAATGGGCTACAGTAAGTTCAGGATTTCATGTAGTTTGTCATAAAATGACACTAAATTTAAGTTCTATTTTTTAAAGTAAATTGAATATACAGATTCAGTGTTTTATTAATTGTTCTGTATCCCACCCATCCCAAATCAGTAGCAGAAGCAATTTTAATGGTTTTCATTAGTGATATCAGTATCCTTTTATAGATAAGCATATATGAGTTGATAGAAGATTGTGTAGATATAAGATATAGATATATAGATAGAAGAGATGTACCATTTAGTCTTAAACTTCTGGAAAGACCTGGCTTTTTGTCCATGTGCAGTGACAGGCATTAGCTTCCCATTAGTCCTTCTATTAACACACCTGCTGAGCAAACCTGGAACTGCTGGGATTTTCCTGAGACTGCTCACAGAATCACTGAGTGGTCAGGGTTGGAAGGGATCTCAAAAGATCATCTATTCCAGCCCCCCTGCCAGAGCAGGGTCACCTACAGTAGGTTACACAGGAACGTGTCCAGGCAGGTTTTGAAGACCTCCAGAGGAGACTCCACAACCTCTCTGGGCAGCCTGTTCCAGGGCTCTGATGATGACCATGTTAATTTCTGTGATGGGTGGTGGGAAGAAGGTGGTGAGGAAAGAGGCTGGGAGGTTAGTGGCAGAGCCCTGTGTCCAAAGGTCACCTCCAGGAGAGACTGCAGGATAGACAAGCTTGACATGGGTCACAGGCCATGTGCCTTTAACTTCCTCAACTAAAGAAGAACATGCAAGCTCAAAACAAGTTTTTCACATCTATTACCATATTGATCACCACCATTTGCTTAATAAAACCATTAGCTATCTCATTATCTGTAGTAGAGCTGTGTTAGAGCATTAGCCACAGACCTGTCAGCCAGCCATCAGATCTGTTTACTTTTCCTTTGAATGATGATATGAAAAGCAAACCAGCAGCTCTATGTATCTTCTGCAAGTTCTTCCTTTCCTGAGCTATTTTATAGAATGACCTTAAGTGTTACTTAAACACCAAGACATCTTAAGAAGACAGATGACTGGAGTCATCATAAAATGGAATTTTATTCTAATTTCCTAGTGGCTTTTTTTAATATAATGTAATGGGATATCTTCATCTGTTTTCTGTTCTCTTTATGTTATTTAGAAAAAGCAAGTCCAGCATTCTGTTTTCAAGCAATTAGTATAAAATTCATGCATACTGTTCTTTCCAGATCTGGAAGAGGAGGAAAAGGAGTAGTGAAAAATTATGATAATTCATAGGGAAGAGAATAAAGGGTATTTTGAACTTGGATTTGAAATGAGACGAAGAATCAGCTAGACAGTGTTAGTACCTATTATTCCAGATGACAGGAACTAAAGACAAGAAGTTTGGGTAGGGGCCAAAATGTCTGCTGTGTGGTAACAAAAACTAGTGCTGTAGCAACATGGGGAACAGAGAAACATGAGGCTGTTTGTCAAAGTGCTTTTGCTTTATAAACTGATGAAAAATATTCTCTGGAAAATCTTCTGAAACAAGCTGGGAATTATGTGAAAATGTTAGTGATGTGATTGTTTTTTTTTCCTTGAATATGAGGGATTAAATATTTACATGGTCTGGAATATGAATTTCTGGATTTTGGGGAGGTCAAGTAAAACATAAGGAAGGGATGTTGGGCAGTGCAAGAGAAAGGTGTGTGACATCATGGGAAATGAGCAAGGTGAAACTTTTACAGATAGTGGTAAATTGTGGTGGTGACAGATTTATGGGCAGCTGAGAAGGGATCAAGTGGAAGGCAAACCTTTAGTCACCCAGCAGTCAGCAGCCTTGTGCAGTTGGTGAAAAAGAGCCATGATTTATCCCAAAGAGTTTGTGAAGGAGCTATATGGGTTATTCAAATTACCTAACCCCAAAGCAGAAGATGTTTCCAGCTGTAGAAGAGGTTCCTGCAGAGAGGAGCCAACCTGCTCTGTCAGCAGAGGGGCTGAGCAGTTGTTTCAGGAGTTCATGGCTTCAGTTTTCTTCACAGCTTTTAGCAGCAGGTGTGAAACTTTTAGAGTGTTCATTCTGCTCTGATGGATAGTAGAATGAGAAGCCTCTATAAAATTAATTTTCTGTATTCTAAGATATTCCAATCACCTCTTCATGATTTGATTGATGTGGCTATTTTTTATAGTTGCCTAATCAAATATAGTAACACTCCCCCCAAGTCTTTTTGTGTCACAGGTGTCTGCCTTTCTCTCACAGAGGTCTGTTCCTTTGTCTGTGTGTATGGATTTCTCATGCTTTAGATCATGCAGAATGGAAAAAGTATACATAAAGTTAATCTATTTTGTTTCTTAATACAAAGCTAAAAACTATTTCGTGTCTTCTTTGTTATAAGTACAAATTTTATTGATTTGTTTCATGTTCCAAACATTTTCATTTATTAGTTCTTGTTTGTCCCCACAAACTTTTAAGGAATGTGTAAATTGATCTTATTTAATGAGCTGTGAAAATGTTGCGCATCATGTTGTCTCCTGATAAACAAATAACTCCTGCAAAACACAGGGCTGCAGTACTGCAAACAAAACTTGGGGCAAAAATATGAGAACTTTGCTTTATAAAGGATTAACTTTGCGTGCTGGGGTTGGACATGGTTTTTTTCCAGTACTGTGTGAACTGAGCTGAAGTTGACAGAGCTGTTTTCCTCTGGTCACGCAGCTACTGCCACTGGGAACTGGCAAGGATCAATGTGCTCTGAAATAAAGGTTTGTTTTGTTTTGACACTAGAGATTGTTTTCATGTGACACTGCCCTGGCTCAGAGCCTCCCAGCAGCATTTGGGCACTGTCACTGTTGGGTTTCATTCCAGAGCTTTTGTAATGCTGTGGTCCTTGACTTGAGACCCAGAAAATCCCATGTCATTGTTTTGGCCATTATTTTGCATTGGTTTTGCCCAAGGTGTTACAATATTCCTACCCTAATCAGGTCAGTAGGAGTTTTGTTGCAGACATAAATGGAACCATGCTTCATTCTTTGGCTTTTACCCTGCAGTCATTATTCAATCCAAAATATTAGGGAAGTTAATGTGAATTGGCATGGCTATACTCTGCCAAATCAAGTCCTTCTTTTTGTTGTATATGCAGATAATATTCAGTATGAATGTCTGCATCATTAGAGATGCAGAACTAAATGTTTGGCCTTTGAATTGAATGGGAATTTTGCCACTGCTATAAATCAAACCAGATTTTCCTTCCAGAAAATGTTGTTAATGTACCTGTGAGATGTGTGTGGTTAAAAGAATGGAAAGATATATTTTCTCTTCATTTAGAGAAAATGAGATTTAAGTGAGAGCAAATAATGAACTGGAAAAGGCAGAGGTAGGTATATGGTAGTAGAAATGCAGCGTGTGTGTATAATTTAGTCCTTTATACACAAACAATGTAAACATTTTAAATTGATTTTGAAGAAAAATAGTCTCCCTGTTGTAGTAAAATGTTGCTATTCTAGACTGAGGAGAGAAAGCATTGGTGGGAGTGAGTGGAGGACTAGAGACTTCTGATAAATCTTTAGTTTATTCTGTTTCTCTGTGCTCCAAAAATGAACAGAGATACCAGTGGGTTTGAAAAGCATGCAGGAAATATTTTAGTTTTTAAGGTCCTTTGGGTGGGACCAAGTTACCTAGACAGATTGGCAGCAGAAATGCACTGGTAGATCAGGGAGTGGATTATGTGATCCTCAGCTCTTCCTGAAGGGTTCTTTGGCCAAGGAACTCAGCTGGATGGATAACTCAGTTCCTCTAGCATGGGGCTGCTCTGTTGCTGTGTTTTAGGATTTCTGAAGGTGGTAGTAAGTCCTGAAGGCTTTTGTTTGCTGACACACCATTCTCCATTGCATGCTCCTGCAGCCTGCACAACTTGTAGTGACAATGTGTAAATGTGTAATGGAGAAGGAGGACTAGAGGTCTTTTCTACAAATTAAATAATGTTTCAGGCTTTGCAACAAGAGACAAGGAAATGAAACCATTTTATCAAGAGCAGGCACCTACCAGCGTAGCTCAGGTCCTTCTAACAGGAGCAAATTTAGACACTGTCATCATTCAGACTGTATGTTGAAAGGGAATGTGCCCTGAAAAAGGGATGTCTTACACAGACAGGATGTAAAAACCTGCTCCAAGCATTTATACCACCCGGGTGGAGAACATGAAATCAGTTAGTGATGCTTTCTGGATGCTGCTGAA
>NW_009953956.1:412709-427348 GCF_000747805.2 Chaetura pelagica
TGCTGAACCTGGTTATGTTCTATCTAAGCTCACAGCTCTTAGTGGTTACTGTGTTGTACAAAACTGATAGAAGTTTTACAACCAAGGGCTATAATTAACTAATAACATGCTAAGAATATATTTGTAAGGTATTTTTGTCAGAAGAGAAGGAGTTGAGTTGACACGGCTTAAATGGAATGATTGCAGAATGGTGTGAATCAGAGGGAGAATAAAGAGTTAGTTTTGCTAAATGCAACAGAACTTATGTTACTCATTGGCTTAAAAATTACAGTATTCATACTGTTTTAATGCAGTGTAGTATAGCTCAGAAAACACTACTGGCTTTCTTACAGTAGTTTCAAACAAGTAAGTCTATCTTGCCATCTTTTAAAACATAACTGAGGAGCAATTTACATTTTTTAAGGTTACTCCATTCACAGCCTCTGTAAATGGAAGCTTCCCAAGGAAACCTTGCACAACGTTTCTATGGAAATCAGATAATATTTATGGTACTGGCACCTTTATACCTTGCTTCTTTTTTTTTTTGTCTTCCTTTGTGAAAGAAAATATCTGTAAAAATAACCTTTTGAAGAGGCAAGTGTCAATATCATTGGGCATCCCAGCTCCTCAGGGGTGTGAGGGTGTTTGCAGAGTTTCCTAGCAAGGAAACTGTCAAGTTTCCTATCAAACTTTGCTGTTCTGCTGCATGTGGATTTATTTTTTTTATTTTTTTTTCCCCAAGAGAGGATGTTGCAAGTCCTGAATAATTTCAGAGCTATTGCATACTCAGGAATCTGCCATGCGTGGCTTCTTCAGATCTGTGATGGAATGATTCACATAGAGAGGCTCAGTGCATGGAGGAATAATATCTGCAACTTCTACTGACTTCACTGGAGCTGTGGGGTTTTTCTACCCTGATTATGTGTTGGGTTTCTCCCAAATAAGCTCTAGATGATTCTGACATCACTTGTAACAAATCAATACTTCCCACATGCTGAGGTAACACTCCCTTTTCAGGTGCTGTCACAAATGAGTACAGACACTCTCTGTTTCCCTTTGCTTTGAACTAAGTACAAAGTGGTGATGATGGTAAAATACAGTTTCCTGGTTATAAAGGCTGCAAACTTTGGTCCTTATCCTACAGATGAACGTGCATTCTAGCGACGTGTAGTAATGTCCTTTGAAAATTTACGTAGGAAGGTTTGTCACTAGGTGGCAGAATTAGACTGTATTAGTACTAACATGTTTTATGATTTGTCCAGTTGACTTATTTCTGTTCCATAAATACCTCTTTGACTATACCGAGCGTTCAAAACTATCTACATTTTAAAATAAATTCTAATAAATGCAGCTCTTTTGAAGGAGTTTTGTATTTTTTTTCAAATAGCAGGTATAGTACAATGGGCTTCAGAACTGTGAATATTTGATTAATAGTTCCCTTTGGATTTGTGATTAACCTGCTCTTTTTCTGAAATCTTCACTCCCACATCCTAGAATTATTTCAGTATTCAAATCTGTAGATGATCTGTAAATGAAAACATGTTGTTTCCCTTTGGTGTTTTCCACACCTGTATAATATTCAGATATTGCTTTAACTACATGTGCAGATGAGGTATTTATACATGCAAATGTCTTTTCTTGCCTCTAAATGATATTTTTCATATCAGAACAGCTCATTCATAAGCACAGTTAATGTTAATTACAAAATTAGATTTTCCTATGTGGGGCAATTATAAATCTTTAGTTGGGGACTTAAGTAGAGCTGAGAAGGCTCTGCTCCTATTGGAAAAATACGTATTCAGGTCTTAATTTATGATTTAGCTTATACTGAAAAAAAATCATTATGTTTCCATATAGATTACAGCTTGGTGCCCAAATTTGACAGATGCATCAGTATGGAAGCAGTGCTGCAGAACTTGAGGACATTTGATCTGGAGGGAGAATAGGTATGTTTTGAAAACATTGTGGAGACACCTCTGAACCCTTCCTCTGTGCTGGAACATTTGAAAGTGTTTGGAATATTTGAAAGAACTTAGGAGAGTTTATTTTTTTTAGAGGATCTGCTAAACAACATCTCGTAGGTGTCTGTGAGCCAGGAATGTCCTGCAGATATTGATTAAAGGGCAGTAGCCTTAGAGAAGCTTTTGCTTATAGTCCAGTTATCTCTGTGTTCCTTAATAGAAAGTAGTAGAAGTTTTAAATTGCAATGAAGTGACTAGTTCAAGGACTCCTTAGACAGACTTTTATTTTTATTTTTTATTTTCTTTTTTTTTAAAAAAAAAGCTTAAAAAATTAAGAATAAAACAATACTTGATTTCCTTCTTTGTTTATTTTATTTATTATTTTATTTATTTATTTATTTATTTTACATCTGTTTTCTTTAGCCAAGTGTGGATCATTCAAAGTAAGCAGGTGGAAAAGCAGCTGTGCAGTAGTTATACAGCCTATCTCATGCTTTCTGGATTTGGGAAGAACATAATTCTGATACCAAGTGAAAGAATAGACAGGCAGTCTCTTTCCTATGGCTTAGTGTTTTTTTTTTATTGAGAATCTGAGTTTTGTTTCTTTCCAGATATTCAAGACAGTGGTCAGTGAGTACCTTGCCTTGAACATGTACTTCTGAAGTTAAAAGTTGCTGTTGGAGGTGCCCAGTGAGGTGGGAGCAACTGCAGAAAGGATGATCTGATGCAGACAGAAGAGTGAGCAACTTCTGTAAGTGGCAGATGTATAATAACAACAACAACAATAATAATAATAAATGTTGAAAATAATACTTCCCCCCCCAATAAAGAGCTAATAAAGCTTAAATAACATCTGCTTGGAACCAGGCAACTCATCTTCAAGTTTTTCAGAAGTTCTAATTTTGCATGTTTTTCGAGGATGCTTGAAACAACTTCAGGAATTAGTTTTATACCATGAGCCTTTTCCACTGCATCTCCAAGTTGGCTTTGCAGCTGTGTATTCCACAGTGAGGGAGAGCTCTCCTGACATGTGAACATATGTTTTTATCAATGCTTTTGATGGTTAAAACTGGTATTGGTTAAGAATTGTTACATAGCAGATGTGAGAGGCTTAGATAACTCAAGTAAGCTTAAGCAGATGCAATTGTTTCAAAGCAGATCTTCTAAAGCAGAGACTGGTTTCTTCATGTCTTTGTAACAAACCTTCAGCTTTTTAAGTAATCAGAGCTTGCTTAAAATAAATGTTTCAGTTGAAAAGTATTACTGTACACGTTGCCCAGATCACTAGAGGCAGCAGCTTATCTCTGGCATAGCCTAAGCAATAGGGTTTTCTTTTCAAATTCTTGCTCCTGGCTGAACGGGAGTAACTGTGGAGAGTTCACTACAGCAGTAGGTAAATTGTTCAGGACATTAATTACCCCTGATAAAAAGGTACACCTTTTTCTCGTGTACTGTTCATTAGTTTCAGTCTCCACTCAATGCATCTTGCTCTGCCGTTGCCAATGTTGAAAAGCTGAGATGTGATAATGAGGATTTTTACTCCCTGTTTAGGTCCTGCATTCAAGCTTTTCTATTTCATAAGTGCACAAAGCAGGAATCTCTTTAGGTATTACTGCTGTAAGCTGGTTCATAGCAGTCCTTCAGCTTGAGCTCACACCCAGCAAGTCTTAATACTAACATGTTAGTTTGTATTAACTAATACACATATTTATAACATATATAGGTGTGTTATGTATATCTGTGTATATATACAACCATGGACTGAACAGAATAGGCAGTTTAACACTGAAATAACCTGTTACACCAACTGTGGGGTTTTTTACAGTTTGTTTCTGATTGACATCCAAAAAAATTTAGTTTTTACTTTTAAGATGGTGTCTGCATATTATACAGAAGAAAACAGAATGGATTTCTAATTTGTATGCAGCTGGAAAAAGTTCAATAAATCAGAAAAGAAACGACACTATTTGAAAGAAGTTTTCTTTCCCCCTTGGTAAAGTACAAGAGGATTCTGCTTAAATGAAGCATGCAATTTTAATCAATTCTACCCTAAGAAAATAAGAGAAACAGCTGCTGCTTGTTAATTGGTGAATGTCTTCACCAGTGGACTCATAATTTATTCACCTGCTTTTGGTGCAGACTCCAATTCTGTAAATAAAGGTGTTCTCACCAAGCCACGTGACTGCCTGCACCTTTGCACTAAGCAGCTCAGATAATACATGAAGAATTCATTTCAAAAGACAGATA
Organism: Chaetura pelagica; assembly: GCF_000747805.2. Lineage (NCBI taxonomy): Eukaryota > Metazoa > Chordata > Aves > Apodiformes > Apodidae > Chaetura > Chaetura pelagica. The sequence goes on from NW_009953956.1 coordinate 416,897, forward strand.
CCTGACCTTCACCCTCACAGACTCATTGTTTTCATCTAATAATCACATTTCCAGTGAAAGGTCAGATCTCTTGTGTGAAACCAAGAAAAAAAATGTATTTCATCTCCCTAGATGAAAGATTAATTTCTTGTTAAAAAATCTAACAAACTGTGAAGGTTTCCCTGCTCTAAAGGTGGGTCCTTGTGCAGAACCACAGACTCTGGTAGGTTGGAAGAGGCCTCCAGAGGTCATCCCGGTCCAGCCTTCTGCTCAGATCAGATTTAGCTACAGCAGGTTGCTCGAGGTCTTATTCAACTGAATTTTGAAGCTCTCCAAGCATGGAGATCCAACCCACAGCTTCTATGTGCTCCAGTTCCAGTGTTTTACCACCTCATGGTAAAATAAAATTTGTTTCTTATATCAAGTGAGAATTTCCCATCCTCCAAGGTGAGTGTGTTATCACCCATCCTTCCATTGTGCACCAAGGAGAAGCAGCTCTCCAATGAGGGGCTCCCCACTGACAGTAGCTGAGGGCAGCCACTAACTCTTTTTTCCCCCTCTACTCCACAGTTCTTCACTTAGTTGTGTTTGTTTTCCACAAGCTCTTTGTTTCTTGAATCTACAGCTCCTCTTTTGGGCTGGGATTGTGTCCTACTCTTTCTGGCTGCTCAGTTGCAGGTTTGCAGTGAGGCTGCAAAGTTTGCCAGGGAAGTATAATATAGTGAAACACAAGACTTCAATGCCACTTGACAGAATTTGTAATTTTTTTCTTCTTCTTTCCTTCCTGTTCTTTCATGTGTTTTCTCTCCTGTCTTATTCCCTTCTGTATCCCCTTTTCCTTCCAAGTAATTTTTGCAGCTAAGGACATTCACTGTGCTCAGTTGTTCTCTTCTTATCTTTTGTTTTGTTTTGCCCTTGCCTCTAGGTTTGTTCTTCAAAGTTTGATTTTGCAGTTTGTTACCCCGAGGCTTCATTGTCCTTGTTTCCCCTCTTCATATAAAGAGTGGCTCTTAGGGGCCTCACTACATGGTCCTGGGACCATTCCAGTATTGTGTTTTTACCTGAAAAATATTTGCTTTGGGTTACCTAGCTAATAAACACCAAAGAACTACAAAAATGCAGTATCCAAACATAAGCTCTGTTTGTGTTGTGATAAAAAGAAGTTAAATTTAATTGGCAAGCAAGAGGATGCAAACATTTCATTTGATCCTGTTTTGTTTCCTTTAGAAGGTATTTTTAAGGTAGACTCAGAAGCCATTTCAGAGTGTCTGAGGAAGTCTCTATCTGAAATATTTTGTCATATTAGGTCTTATCACTACTTTGAATAATAGATTTCATGAAACTCAGCTAACTGAAAATTGTGATATGGCTTCTGTTGTTGGAGTAAATAAACCAGAAGCTAAAAGATATCAGAACATTGTATTATGAAATGGGAAGACCAATCATCTACCAGCAGTAGCTTAATACTTTATGACTCAAAGCAGTGTCTAATTATTTTTTTGAAACAATGCTTTGTATCTTACTTCCCATAGGACAACCACTGAATGGAGAATAATTCAACTGGCTGCTACTGTAAGCAATGTAGAAGCAGTATTTTTCATCCTTCAAGGAGGGTAAGAAAGTGTTCTGACCTAAAATACTAGGTTTAGGAATGTTAAATAAAATTAATAAGGTATTTACGTGTTTTAATACTGATGTTTACACAAAGTTATGTAAATGTTATTTATATTATGATTGCCATTGTAATGATAAAATACCATAAATGACATGATATTTTACTTTGAAAATTCAGTTAGCAGCGTATCTGCTTTTATATCAAGCCTAGCTGGTAGATTTGTAAAGTTTAGCTAAAACTCTGAGCATTCATTCATGTTGAAGCAAAAAGGAACAGAAGAATGGAAGTACAGAAGGCAGGTACAGTGAGAATATATTTCCTAGATGAAACAGAGACTCTATGCCAAAAACATTGCTCTATCTATCTAGAGTCACATCAGTACCTGTATTAAAATATTTGAAGTTTATGTCATTGCTTCTTCATATCTGTAGATTGTGGTTTATAATCTAGTCTAGATTGCAGTTAAAAATACCTTGTTAATTTTTGCCATGGGTTGTCTGGTATTTTCCAAATTTTGCTATAGGTCTGGAAGGTGAAAACAGTTAAAGGCTCATTCAGACCCCTGGCTGGAGGTCACCTTGCCCTTGGCCCATGCATAGGCTGCAGGTTCTTCTCTGCTGAGTTTAAGCCACTTGGTTGATCTTGCACTGAAGAACATCAGGGTTTGGTTGCAGACTCTGGAGGGAATGAGGATTTCCAGCCAGAGAACTGGTATCAAGCAGCTAAGGGATCATGGCACACAGCCCTGTTGCTGTGTCTTGCACAACTGCATCTGTGCCTTCATGGCCTCGTTGTGCAGGAAACTGGGGGCTCTGGGAAGGTCAGAAGGGATGTGTTTTAAATGGGATCTAAAGAGAGGAAACTTCTGCTGCATGTATTCTTCATTTATTATTGACCATCTGCATGTACTTGCCTCTAACCTTGAGTGATTTTATTTCCTTTTACTAATCCCTGTGTGCATTCTTAGATTTGCAAAGAAAGAAGTCAAACAAAATTAATATCTTTATTTAAGAATGGCTGTCCCAAGGTTAACTCTAGCAGACTTCCACATAACAAGGGAGCAGTGCCAGATAATCAGCAGGCATCCTCTTCTGTGTCAAATCTCTCCACTCCATCCCCTTTTTGTGAGGACGTTTCTTGAAAGAAACCTGTTTCTCCGCATCCAAAGGCACAGAATCCCTGTACATCACTGTACAGGGTGTCCTACTGATTATCTGCTCTTGTATCCTGTAGTATGCTGTTTTGAGAGACTCCAGTCTGCAGTCCAATGCCACTTTCTGTTTGTTGTAGGTCAGTTTTTAAGTCCCTTTTCCTGAAGGATTGCAAAGCTGCAGTTAAGAAGCTCAGGCAGGTGAGTGCAGTGTGCTGGCTGTGCAGAAGCACTCACTGTTCAAAAGCATCATGCCAAAGAGAGAGGGAAGGAGCTCTGAATTAAATTAATCTGTATTGAGCATTGCTCTTCATGCACAAAATGTAAGGAATTTTCTGGAGACTAGATGGTACCATCCAAATAATATCATTTTAGGTCTAGGGTTCTCTAGGTAAGTAGTTGGATCTTTAATTTCTAGGCTGTTACCAAACACCATCTCCATCCTGTGTGTTAAAGGGTAGTCCAGAAATGACAGAATCTCAGCATTCAGACTTCTTTTGGGATTCAGCTGATGTTCCTTAGTTAAGCTGTGAATCCATCAAGATCCCTGTGTGCTGATTGCTGCATTGTTTGACACCTATTCAGCCCTGATGGTTGGCAATCAGAGAACTGATGATCCTGGGGAGGCTGATAAAATTGTTGTTAGCCTCCAGCAATCCTTTGCCTAAAACCTCTATTTCTTGGGATGATTTCTGGTAACTTGCCTTTAATTTTTTTTTCCCTGGGCTCTGCTCATCCACAGAAGTTATTTCTATTAACTGTAGCTTAACACTCCTCAGTAAGTAACCCATGTGTGTTTTTGCAGTGTTGTCATATTTACTATCTGGTGGAACAGCCACAAAACTTCTGTAGGTCTTTCCCTTGGAGCATCCACGTGTCTGTCAGCTCCCTGCTGCTGATTTTCCCATTATTTCGGTACACCAGGCTGGTTTTATTGGGCAGCTTGATGCCCCACAAATTCTCCCATGAAAATTTGATAAATTGTGCAGGAGGGAATGATGTTGCTTGGTTTCTTTCATCCGTAATCCCTGGTCTGCTTAAAAAGTTGCAAGAATTCATGGGCTCACTGTCTTGTACATATTTTCTTACACATACTGTCCCAAAGTTTGTGAGAATTCTTCTGTTTTCATGGAAGTGGATGTTGTGATTTACTGTCTTTGCTTGGGAAAAAAAAAAGCAAACAAAAAACTTTGTGTCATGTTTTCATCTCTGTCAAAGTACATATTTGAAACCAAGGAGCCAGGGTTTGAAAACTTTCTGAGTTTATTAATGATTTCAGATTTTCTAGCTAAAACCGAGATGATGTTTTTGGACTAATTTTCTGAATTGGGAAGTGCTTTTAATCACAACATGCCTTCAACACTGTCCCATGGGCCTCATGAGCAGGTCTTTCCACAAATTCAATGTTGGCTGGACTGTGACTCTGGAGCTGGCTATCTGGGGATGATGGGCAAGGATCACTCTTGCCTTCTACTGTGAGTTTCACCAGAGTGGAGCTGACAGATTTCCATAGTGGTTGGTCTGCTTGCTAGTGGGATACATACATCCAGGTGCTTGGAAAAGCACTGTGGTAACTAAACATGATTTCTCATTTAGAAATGAAAAAACATATGTAGAAAACTTCAACTATTAGTAACTGGTACTTGGCTTTGACATGACAGACAGAAAAGTTATTTGGCCAAGTACTGCACTGAAGACTCATTAGTGCAGAGTCCTACACTTTTGTTAATTGTAACCTCGGTCTAATCCTATAGATGCTTGAAGTCCAATGATGACCTGACAACAGACAAACCAAGCAAGAGATGTTTCTGGCTCAATATGAGAAAAAAAAAAACCTCTTCACCATGAGGACTGCAAAGCTGCAACAGGGAGGCCAGAGAGGTTGTGCCCAATCTTCAACCTGGAAGACCAAACCTGGTAAATCCCTAAGCAATCTGGTCTGACTTGAGAGCTGACCCTGCTTTGAGCAGGAGTGGAGCTAGAGACCTCCTGAGGTCCCTGCTAGTTTTTGTGGTCCTATGATTAAGGCAGTTCTTAACATACACTGAAGGAAAGATGCAGAATATAAGATGTTACCATTTGCACTGAAGATAATGCTTAGCTAGGGAGCTGATAGAAACATTTAACAGCTGCTGAATGCTCTTCCTGACACACTCACTTGACTGTATTGAAGCTTGTGAAGAACTATCACAGGAACCTGTCTGCTGGTTTTATATTAGTGATTAGTGCCACTGACCTCCAGCAATGGGGGGTATAGAAATGCAGTAAGATACCTCAAGAGTAAAAGCATCTTAAATAACTTTGCCTTTTAAGTATAAGAAGAGTGTTTTAAGAATTTACTCAAGGAGAAAGAAATCTATTTTCAGACCTATACCATGTCTCTTTTGGAATAGAGGCATAACTCCAGTTCCTCTAGGTTTCAATAGCTTCCAGCTGACTTCTGGAAATATAAAGGTCAGACCCTCACACCAGAGTGGGAATTGAGACTTCAGTAGGAAGAAGAATGACTTTTGGTGTAAAATGTAGATGTTGTAGTGACATCCCCTTTCTGAGCAAATAGACAGTTAAAGCAGTAGCAGAGTTGAGATTCAAATGTGGATTTATCAACACTTGTTTCTGTGCTCTTGTCTATCCTCTTACCCTCCTTTGAAGTAAGGCAACCCTTCAAGAGGTTTAAGAATGCTCTTAGAAGTGCATTAAGCTTTTAAAAGACATTTATGGTGCTATTCCTTGCCTTCACAAGCTCAGTGTTTTCAGTTCTTTCATGTATTGGAGTTGGGCTGCCATTGGTACATATTTACTGTTATTTATCAGAAATTTACATGGCAGTCAACACCTTTTGTTCTTAATAAGTAATAATGATGTCCTGGTTTTGCAGCAGGTTTTCTTCCTGAGTTTTGCTACTTTGCTTGGTCACCTGGATGTGGTCAAGTACCTGGGAGCACAAGGTGTTTCTTAGGAAGCCAAAGATCTGGGAGGCTGAAGAGCTTTGCTCTGGGCTGCAGACATTGTCATAGTATTGAATGGGTGATTGAGGAGGGCTGTCATGTAGGTGTTTCATCTATGCATTTTGCAGAGAAGGCATCATTGTCCCCCATGTGAAGAGGTTAACTTTTATCCTCATGCTAGTCCTGCACTGGTGTGTTTTTTTAATCCTTTGTGCAAAGGAGTTCTGCTACTTAATGGAAATGTATTTGCCTGAAAGGAGGATGACAATGGTGTGAGTTCAGGAGGGTGAAGAACTGTGAAAATGACTGAAAAACGGAGAGGGGATAAACCCCTGCTAATATGATGGCAATAAATAGAATAACCTTTAAGTGTTTAGGACAGTGGTGCTTCTATTGTAGCAGTTTTTAAATTAGATCTCTCCTCTTTAGCTATATTTAATGGGAAAATAGTTAATGGGAAAATATAACACTTCCTTAGTAGGGAACAGGGAGTAAGGAAATTTTCTCATTAGTAGTCGATACAGGATATAAAAGGGAACCTTCCTTGCCTATAATAATAATTTTTAATTTTAATAAAAGTATGATATTTTGTTTCACTTGCAGGTTTTATGAAACAGGAGGTAGGCAGGATTGCCTGATTTTGGTTTCATAACAAAGAGAGACAGAAATGTGCGTTAGCAAACAAAATTGGACATATTTAGTAATGGCTCAGTAAGTATTAGCAAATGGATGGGATAATTTAATCAACATGGTTGCAGTTGATATGGTGTTGAAAAGCTCTGATCTAGACTGCTGAGAGGCTAAGTGAAAGGCTGAAGATTCAGAGATAAGGATTGATGGATATAATAGTATTCTAATTGAGAATAGTGGAGAACCTAAAACACTGAGAAATTATATTGATGACCTGTAAAAACAAGCTTAGATTAAGGAAAAAAAATCCTCAGATTGATAGAGGCTCCTGGAGGAGTGCAGACAGAGCAAGGGGCTAGAGAAGACTGAGTATATGTTGGAAAAGCTTATTTTTTTGCCCAAAGGTTTTCTTAAAGGTGGTTAGAATAAATGTGTTGTAATAGTACAGGTGTCACTCAAAGCTTGTATACTGTGGGATAGAATTTAATCTTGTATTCCTGTTTGACAACTGAGGGGGAGGCTGGGTTTTTCTCTGCGTTTACAAGTTCTTTTCTTCCCAGTTCAGTTTTGCTTGGGAGCTGTGAGTTGTGATGAGATTCTGTCCCTCAGCTCAGATCACTCTGCTCTCAACTTTAACCTAAGCAAATGGTCACTCAGTTCTGGCAGTGCCCTGGGGAGGGAGAAATGCTGCTGACTATGGAAGAGGGTGGGAGGATGTAGGCTGTGAAATGGAGACTTGGGACATGTAGAAACTGCCCAGCTCTGGAGCAGGATAGAGCAGAACACCCTCATTACTTACCAGGTGCTACTGCCTCAGCCATCAGTAGGTTACTAGAGCTTTTATCTTAATAGCTTTAATGCTGCTGGATATTTGTTACACTAGGAATTTTATGGCTAAGGTTCTCACCATTCTGTAGTTTTTATTAATGTATCTGTAATGGTGTACAGTACAACATACCAGTCATGCTTATGGTTTGAGGCTTTGAGATGAAGACAGGAAAAGTGATTTACTGGGAAGTGAAGTTCTCTGAGAGGCATTGCCCTGGGACACCTTCTGCTGTTGGGTGAACATCTCTTGGGAGGTGAAGTCTGGAAAACTCCCTGTTTAGCAGCAGCTGCTGAGAGGCATTTGTCTTGACTGTTTTCCTGCTGTTTCCAGAGTATAAAAGGTTTTTGTTCCTCAAAAGACTTTGAAGAAGGGCAAGATGCAGGATAGCACCTCTCCAAGGGCTGTACTGCACTGGGAAACAGCCTTTCTTCTTTAAACCTTTGCTCATTTTCTTGTACTGTGGTTGACTCAGAGCTGCCAATGGAGGTATCAATTGAGAAACTCAAATCCAGCACATTCTCTGGAACTTCCTTGCAGCCATAATGCTTTTCTTGTTGTGTGTCTGCATCCTCAGTACTTGGAATAAGAACATTCTGTAGGAAAAACATTGAAGTTGCTTGATGGCTGATGAGATGAGCTCTGTTCACCATTAATAGAATTGCTGAACCAATCTTGTATCTGTAAAAAAAGCATTCCAGGACACAGCAACTATACAGTCACCCAGGTTAGAGATTGTTAAGGCTGTTGTTTTCCACTCTGGCTACTGCATAGACTTCTGATGAAAAGCTGGTCAGATTTTGGTGAGAAGGCTTTGTAGCTGTACCCATTCTAATGGAGTCAGATGTCAAATATGTTGACTTGGATGAGTTTCTGATAGCACTAATTGAGCCCTCAAGGAGACTTTGTCCACAGAAAAAACAATTTAAAGCATCTGTTATAACAACTTGGTACTGGGAAAAGTACTGGCTTGGCAATAATGAAGGTTTTTGGACAGAGGAATAATAATAATTGGCTGAAGTGAAATAACAAGTGAGCGAGGTTAAGTTCAAGTTCCAGCAGCAACCAGACCTGTCGGTGGGGAAAAATGTTTGGTTTAAAGCCTTCAGATACCTCAGGATGGTTCAGGTGGGGGAATGCAAACAACAGTGCTGAGATGGTGTTCAGCTGAAGTTCCATAGAATGAAGAAACAAGATCTCTGGGTGTTTCAATAGTCCAGAAGACTCAAATTTTGTAGGAAAAGAGAAATCTGGAATGTGAGCATATTGAAAGTACAATTTGTCTATTCCAGTCAACCCATTTAACTGTCTTTCCTGCTATGTATGACAGCTCTTCTGAAGATTATTGGAGTACATGTGAGGTTGCAAAACTTCATTGCAGAAATTAAAGACAAGAGAGACAAAAGGAAGAGAGTCCTTATGCAGGCTTGTGTAAGATCTTCCTTTGTGATCACTCTTAGGTTTGGGATTGGCTTGAATGGCTGAAAAATAAATAGTCTGGCAAGAGAATTGTGCCCCAGTAAAATTTGTGCTGCTAGACTCTGGAGCAGAAAGCTGACACTGGGAATTACTCAAGTGGTAAATCTGGAATTAGACTTTATCCTCTGGCCTGGCATAGCAAATGAGCTGTACCCTGAGTGTGCTTCTGGGGACCTGGGGCTCTCTCTCCTCACAGAAATACCGAGTGTGCCCAGCTGAACTAGGCACAGAGCTGCTGTTGGAATGACTGGAGCCTGCATGCCTTGGAAAAACAAAGATAATGCTCAGAAGGCAAGACTGGCTGAAATAAGAGAAGAAAAAAGAAGCTCATTCATCTAGAAAATTTAGGTAAAGTTGGGTAGGATAGCCCTCAGGCTGTCAAAAAAAGAGCAGAGCACAAAGAGGGTGCCACAAAAAGAAGTAGTGAATGTCAGAAAAGGACCCAAAAATGATGAAGAGGGAGCATGTGAAGAAAGGGTGTGCTGGATGTGGAAGGGCCAGGACTGGACAGACCTGGGAAGAGACTTAAGTAACAACATGTGGGTGTGAATGTGCTCAGGCAGAGGTGCCAAGGGCAGGTCTGCTCTTCATGGGCATTGCTGGGCCAGAGGATCTTTGAGCTCACCTGAGGCTTCCAGTCTGTGCAGTCCCGAGGGACACATTCCCACTTCCAAGCATGAGAATACTGGGATTTTGTGTAATCTCTCTGCTGGAGGAAATCTCAAGGATTTTCTGCCTTTGGAGCTGTTATTTACCTCCGAATTAGCAACTTAAGGTAATATGTTGAAAATAATTGGATAGGAAGGAATAGTCCATTTTGTGGGGTTTATTTTCCCAATGTTTTTAGGGAAAAGAATTCTAAGCTAACTAAAACTAAACTTTTCATACAACCCTAATACATTTCACAATAATGATATTGATAAGAAAGGAGGAGATGGATTAATCTTTGCAGCTGTTCCTGGCCTATATTTTATACATATATATATATGTCTCATCAAACTACTTAGCCATTACCTAAAAAGTCTTTCAGACCATCTGCTTGATGCAGTTTCCAAGTTTCTAGGCTTTACTCACTGCCAAAATCAAAGGAATGGTTTCTGTCCTGATCTAATTATTCTGCACTACATCCTTATGTGGGCTGGAAGTAGCAACAGGGGTATTGAAGTGCTCTGAGCTTTATGCTTTGAAAAAGCCTTGGTCCATATTTTAATGCCAGTCACCAGCACCCCAGATTAGATTGCTTTAGGACATAGATTATACCTCTCCAACAGGATTTGGGGTTATTGCTTTAGTATGTGCTCCTTGGGCTGCAAGGGAGTTCCCAGGATTGCAGCTGCACCAGTTTGCTGCTGAGGTGGTTTTCTCTGGTATTTTTTTTGGCTCTTATTTCTTGATTCTGCACAGTGTTGATTATTATGGTTCTTGTAGCCACGGCTGGGGCTGCACAGTGTGAATGGAGATTGGCACGTGGCAAGGAGCACAGCAAACTGCTCTAAAATGCTCTTCTTAACACGTAAATGTGTTAAATGATCAAGGAGAACTTACTCTGTTGCTGCTGGAAAGTGGAGGAGAAACTGCTGTTAAAAAGGAGATAGCTAGAGTAAACATGGATTTCTCTCCTTTTTATTTTTAAAAGGAATATGCTGTTGGTTTTGATTTTCAGGATTGTAAAGGACTCCTAGAAGACCAGAAATTTTCCCAGGCTGATATGAATAATTTCTAAATACTGATTTTCTGGCTTCTCTCCCCTTCTCTCTCCTCCATATTTTAGTATTTCTGTTTGTTTGGAGCTTGGTCAATTTCTTGGAAGACAGTAAGAAGTAAA
>NW_009953956.1:427393-473363 GCF_000747805.2 Chaetura pelagica
AAGAGGGTGGGGTTTTTTTCCACAAAAAAGTGAAAATATGAATACTGGCCCTCACTTAAGTGCTGGAACTTGCCTTTTGCGCCTTGAATCTTCCATTTTCTGGGTCCTTGACACATTAAATTGTGAAGCTTGTCCTCCTTTTGCAGCATGTTCTCCTGGATTTAAGTGTATCTGTAGGATTTACAGACACAGTTATAACAAAACGAAAACCTTCTTACATGCAGAGTTAGATGTAGAGCAGGAAATTCTAATAACCAACCACGTTTTTTGGCATTCCCTGAGGATACTGCAAACTGTCTTTAAGCTGCTGGAAATTAAACGCTGAATATTTTTTCTTCTCTACTGCTTTCCTCTCTTCTTCAAAGGCCTCTTTTTGCTTTCATGACTGTCCATTTAGTAAACAAAACAAACAAAAAAAGTGTTTCTTACCTCATTAATACTAATCTTTAAATTTTCCAGGGAGATCTCTCTTTAATTTAAATCATGAGCACAGTGCTGCTGCAGCAAATTTAGCTTCATCTCTGAAGTGAAGAACATGTTCAAGGTGTTAGGGCATCTAATACAGAAAGTATATAAAGCTACAACTAACCTGTTGTATTTAAAAAAAATGAATACTTCAGCTTTTGGGTTTCAGAATTAGAAAGTAATTTACAACTTTAATAGTAAAATAATCTGATAGTAAAGACCTGAGGTTTGTTTTTGGACCTGTGTGACAGTGACATGGATGGGAAGGTAAAAAGGAGTTGCCACTGTTCATTTCTACTCAGAAAAAGATGCTCCTCCCTTGAAAGATGTAGCATCTATATTTTTTCATTTGACTTAGCCTGGTATTAAATAATGCCTTAATTTACTTGAAATGATTGCATATTTGTACATAGGGTGTGTTGCCTATTCTGAAAGAGTCATTGAACAAAACCTTAGTGGGAATGACAGTTTTTTACACATTTCTAGTAGGAGGCCATGTTGCTTGCACAGAGAAAAATGGGGGTTAATTCCTATAGGCTGGTGAGAAATATTTGTATTTTAATACAAATTGCATTACATTTTCACATGTACTCAAATGACCAGCAGAAATCAGGATTGAAACTAAGAAAAAAATTACAGGTCTATTTTTTTGATGGAAAAAAAAAAAAAATCTATCAAAATATACCACTAAACTAAAAATAATCTTGCTACTCTGATAATAGATAGCTATTAAAAAAAAAAACCCAAACAACTAGGAATATGAAAACCAAGAGATTTAATGGGGAGAAAGAGGGCAAAGCTGCAGTTCTCTTTGTTGTTTACTGCATATTTATTCTTTCTTTGTTTTCTTTTGTTTTTTCATTGTGCTTTATACTTACTGCTCCACTGATGGGCATCCTAACAGCACTGCCATATAGTCAGTGCCTTGGAAAGAGCACAGGCTTTTCTTGCCTCTGGAAAAGGAACTTCTCTGGATCAGTCTCATGTGGAGCAGGTAGGAAGCTGAAATATGTGTGTGTGTGTGGGTGTGTGGAAGGAGAAGATGGAAAGGAAGAGCATAGGATTTAAAGGATGCTGGATCTTAATTTTTTAAAGGTGGTTTAAAAGTTGAGGTTTGTTGAGCATAGAGGTAGAGAAATATATTATGCCAGGACTTAAATCTCTGCTAAAATTCTTCTTTGTAAGCAGATACTGCAGGGCTGTACACTGAGCAGCTACCAAAGTAGCAAATGTTGAAGTTCATATCCTGGTCCGTAGTGATTTATTTGCTTACACTGACTTTAAGGATGTAAACCCATTCAATCTGGTTTTCACAATGGAATGTTGCATGACATCTGCATGTCTAATCAGAATGACACTAATTTGCTGTGAAACAAATCCCACAGCCAGCTACTACTCGTATCTCATGGAAAAAAAAATTACACGAGAACAGAAATAAACACTTGATAGCTTGGGGTGTTTTAAATTTTTATTCCCCCACCCTCCACCTCCCTTCTAAAAAGCTACAGATCCTTTTCTGCCTGTAGTATTTTGTATTTGACCATATATCTAGAAATATTTTTTGCATAGCTGTTACTTGGAAGGATTCCAGATTTTATTATTGTTGCACCCTACTTGTCTGTTTTGCTATGAAAAAAAATCAGTTTGTATTAGGCCAGTAACTGCCTTGTGCTAGTTTCAAGAGGTGGTAGTTCTTGTTAAAGGAGGTCTTTGGGTTTGTTTGCCCTTGTTTCAGATAGGGAATGATTATTTTTTGGGGGTTTCTTTAAAATCTCTAGCTTTAGCCATGTCTAACACAAGCCAGTAACTCTGGTAGATTCTATGTAGATGTTACTGTGTGCCCTGAGGTGTGACTGTAATCCATCTCACTGCTACATGGGCTTCAACTGCTTGGAGTATTAACACTTAAGAGTGTTAATAAATCTGACATTTACTTTTTCTGCTTAGTAATCTGCTTAGTTCACAGCTCAAGTATTTTTTTCCCCCTGGATTTCACGCTCTCTCTCAATTAATTGTTAAGGACAGTAAAAGGTATTAGATTATTGATGTCCGTGGCCTCTAGGCTCCTGCTGTCCAGCTGCAGAAGCCACAACTGTCATCTCATCCGGAAGAGAGGCTGGACTTTTCCTTTGTCAGCAAGAGCAGATGTGACATCAGGCAGCTGTGTTGATGCTTGGGCTGTTCATCAGCTCAGGACCACACCAACATTCACCTGTGGGGCTCTTTCAGGGACACAAACCAGTGAGATCAGGCAGGCATTTCTGTGATAACAATTGAGATGTTACACCTGCTGTTGCAAACGTAATACTGATTTTCAGTCATCTCATTTCAGCTTCTTCTTTCACTACGTCCAGGTTAATCTTATGATTTTTCAGGGGTCTTTCAGGAGACATTTTGATACAGCGTGATGACTTGTTAGTCTAAAAATGAGAGCATTCAAACATATGAACTAAGATCATGTCTCTACTTCAAATAGAGACATCCCCCACAGCCCCCCATTTTAGTGATAAAGCTGCTCTTGACAGGAGGAAGTTCATGTTTTAAATATAAAAGATCTAAAATACCTGAAAAGCATAATTTTGCTTTCAACTGCACTGCCAAGCCTAGTTTTTATCCATATACTGGTGTTGCTATCAGGGTTGATCTTAGAGTTTACATGCTTTAAAAAGCTTTTACTTGTGGTTTGGTTTCCTCTTCAGCAGAAAACTAAACTATGGTTAATTTTGGTTTATTTAGTTTCTCCATAACCATGATTGTTATATTGCTACAGTGGGGATTAACTGGGAAACATGAAATACAATTACACTTACTGAAATGAGATCCAAGTTTCTATCAATGCTTTTATTTTTGCTTAAAGAAACAAAAAGTACAAGCAATGAGGAAACTAACCCATAAGAGGAACTAGTTCCTTCTCCCTCTGTTTCAACTGATATTTGGAAATTGTTTGTTATTACAGCACAGGTGAAACAACTGAATTCAGCAGTGCAACCAAGAGGGTACAGAAGAGCTCAGATGTAATGCTACCTAGTAGTAAAGAGATTTTTTTTTTATTTCCCTATGTCATAGGATAACCAAAGGTTATGTATTAAAAGATGCATTTTTGATTTGAAAATTAAGAAACCCAGAACAATGTTTTCAAAGTTAAATACAAAACAGTAGTAAATATGCAAAATACAGTTGATAAGCAGAGCGACGAGGCAAGAGAAATAAGAATAATATTTGATTCTTAAAACGTAATTATTTGTAATGCTGGGCTTCCTCTCACCCCCCTGCCTGTAGTGTCTTGTCAGTCTCATCCAGACAACTATGCAATACAGGGAGATAGTAAAACCTTACACAGTATCATTTAATTTAATTACCAAAGCACCAAACAGGCAATAAACATTGGAGGCCTGATATCTGCACTGGAATGTACTAACCGTATTGTGTTTGAGGAAAATGAGGTTAAAAACAGTACAGTTTTATGATTATACAGTACTTCTTCAGTAAGAGAACTTGTCCAAAGGGAAAACATCCTCTTTCAACACAGATTTCTTGCAGATTTCAAACAGTAAGGTGAAAACTGAAGTTACAGTACAGCTGCAAACACTGAGTGATACTTTGGTTAAATACATGTTTTACTTCTATGTGCAGAGATTGTGCATTTCAACATCTTCCAGAAGAGATTATTGTTATTATTTTTTACCCTGACATATTTATTCAAAACTTTGTTATGAACCATTGAGATGGAATTGTTTATACATTTGATTTATCCATCAGCACTCTTTAGAGAAGAGATCAAAACTATACATAGGACCAATAGAGCAGAATTATTCAAGTTCAGTGAAATATTACAAAAAAAGTCTTCCTTCTTAGGAAAACTCAGCTATGGTAAAAATATCTACTACAGTGCACTGCACTGTAATAAATATTCAACATAAATTAATAATTTACAAGTACCTGAGCAAGTATACAGAGCACCATAGCACAGCACAGCACCAAAGGCAGTAGCTCAGAATTCTTAAAAAGAATGCTGTTTTAAACATTAAAAATTCTAAGTATTGTCATAAAAATGAACTCCAGCTGGAGTTTAAAGATAGTGCAAACTTCTGTCTTCACTTTTTAAAATTAAGGTGTGAGATTTTTCTGGTCATTTCACATCAGCAGCGTTGCTGGGCCTGGACACCTGTGGTGGATGCTTAGGAGCAGGTCTGCTGGAACAAAAAGAAAACAGCAAATTGTTACTGAAGTTTTTGTTAGTTCTTACTGCCAGCATCATGCCTGAGGCTTGAAGGTGAATGGTGAAAGCTCTGAGAGTTTCCCAAGTTAACTTCAGACATGTAGGTGAGACTGTCACACTGGGAGGAGACCAGATGTGTCACTGCACCCAAAATGGTGTCACTTTGCACAGCAGCAGTGGCACCAGCAGCCTCCTTTTTCAGTGCAGGTTTTCATTGCTGCCTGGCTGGAGAGATAAGCCAGCTCAGTGTTTCAGGTGATGTTCTCTAAACTCTTCCTCAACAATTTTGTGCAAAAATGCTCCCTCGTGTTTTAGAGTAACAGTTGGATTCCAGAGGCTGTAGCAGTCAGCCTGAAATGTTGTTACTTGCAGAGTATCTTACTAGAATGGACAGCCAGGAGCTTAACCCCAGTTCACTCTTGCTTTGAAGTGTTAGGAAAATAACTTGATTCTATTTTTAATTTTTCTGAGCAGTTAACTGCTTCACTAGTAGAATTCCTGTAGCTTAAACTACTTTTATCTTCCTTTTTTTTTTCTTTTATTCATAGGAAACTGAAGAATATCAGGCAAGAAAATATTATTGACTATGCCCATTATAACATCATTATTTCACTACTAGATTATTGTTTTTCAACATCCTTTTTTTTTTTTTTTTTTTTAAGTGTGAAATGTCTGTGCTTTCTGAATGCTTTGGTTATTATTTTCAGAGGATAAAAACTGATGCTCCATTGTGAAATGTGTGAATGGAAAAAACTGCTTTTATTGGTGGTAGATCTTGACAGCTTTCAGTTCTAATTCTGTAGGTGGTCTGAGTAGGAAATATTTTTCTGCTTTGTCTCTTTGGAAGTTGGTGCATATTAACTCCTTCCTTTTGCAAGGAATTGTATTTATTGGGCATGTTTTGTAAATATACAGTCAGATGTTTAGAGTCAGACCTTCATATGTAGTAAAAATTCTCATGCTTCTGTGGTGAGTTCTTTAAAATATAACTGCAATCCATGCTCTGTTGGAGCTGCATTTGACAGCTGTATGAGTTCTTCAGCTGCCAAAAATATTTGGGTATTGGCTGTACCCTTCCTGCTCTCACTGTGGGACTTGCAGCTCCCAGTGTAAAGCATGTGTTTATTCTGAATGCAGTTCCTAATGCAGGGGAGGCAATTAGCAAATGACCTTCAAGGCAAGGTACTTACTTTAGGCACCTGCTCTCTCTTACATGGCCACTCGTTGGCAATTTTATGTATCTTCACATCTATACAGATGAGCATGTATCAAATTTGGGTTCTCAAAGGCTGCCAAGTGACTCTTTTTTTAGGAAGCATGATTTTATTTATTAATTATTTTTTTTTCATCTCTAGTGTTTCAGCTCTGGAATTGTTCTCTAATACAGGGATTCATGTTTAATGCTGCTAGAGGACAGGTCTGAGATTGTGTTGGGTAGTAAGAGTTGTGTAGCCTACAGGAACAGCAGGAAGAGAATCACAGAATAGTCATGGTTGGAAAGTATCTGTGAGATCAGAGTCCAACCATCAGCACAAAAAACCTCAACCAAATACAACCAACCACACACACTCCACCAACCCCCCCAAAAAAACCCCCTCCACAATGTTGGCCACTAGAACATGTCCTGAAGTGCCACATCTACACATTTCTTGAACACCTCAAAAGGATGGCAACTCCACCAACTCCCTGGGCAGGCTGTTCCACTGCCTGACCACTCTTTCAGTTTAGAAATTCTTCCTAAACTTGAGGGAAGATTGAAATTAACCTTCTCTGCTTTAAGACTTAGGAGAAGTTCCTCGGGTTGCTGTGGGAAGTTCCAGGGAAGCTGTGGCTGCCCCATCCCTGGCAGTGTTGAAGGGCAGGTTGGATGGGGCTTGGAGCAGCCTGGGCTGGTGGGAGGTGTCCCTGCCCATGCAGGGGGGGTGGGACTGGATGATCTTAAAGGTTGCTTCCAACCCAAACCAGTCTGGGATTCTGTGATACAATCCCAGTAAGAATGGGTCTGATACTGCCTCTTTTATATAAACAAACAGTGATTGTGTAGCTCTCAGCACGTTACAGTGGAGCTCAGTTACTCACAGCTGTCACGACGAGCTGTCACGGAAGGCAGGGCTAGAAATTAAGCTGTTGTGATCAGAACTAACCTTAGGGGAGCAAGGTGAGGCAGAGGTTTTGTGTGCCCAGGTCCTGGGGTGCAGGCCCCGTGGCAGCGCCCCTTGGTCAGAGGGTCGGCTGGAAGAGGCTTCCGAGGAGGGTTTGGCTTGTGGGGCTCCTGTGATGAAACATAAGGTCGTGTTAGTCTTTGGAATGGGCAGAACATTCCTGACACAGCAACAACTGAGCTAAATTGAAATGAAGTTCAGAACAGTTCTGACCAGATATATTTAAACGAGGAAACCATAACTTGTAATAACAACCAGGGGTTTGTATTTTTAACCACTTCTAATGATATATTTTGATGGTTTAATTTATTTTGATTCTTTACTCTAGAAATACTGGGTGCATCTGTTCTGGGGTTGAGGATTAATTGGTGGTAAATGAAAAAAAAAACCAACCAGCATAGATCGAATATATAAAACTGTAGAAGTAGTTATATTAAAAAATAGAAATACTAGCAATGACTTTTAAATGCAAATTCAGATGACCAGAGAAACAAACTGCTCAAGTCCAGTTTGAATTGGTAGCATCTGTGGAATTTTTTTTGAGCTGCTGTTGTGCTGTCTTTCTGTGGCATTAAATGACTCATTAATAAAGAACAGAAGTCATCTGCTGTCAGGCATGAGCTAATGTCTCTTCTGTGTGGTCCTTGAAGCCCTGCAAACATGGTAACATGTCTATTTGTGGTCTTCATTATGAGGAACTGGGTTAGATTAAGGAATTTGCTCAGGGCACACAAAAACTCTCCAGTTTATAAAAAAAAAAGGTCTGAAGACCTTAAGATCTGGTAAGGATGAATGAACAAAAAGAGAGGAGAACTGCCCTCCTTTGTTTATGTTTATTAGTTGTGTTCTATGTCTTATCACCACCTGCAACACCTGATGGTCAGGAAGGGTTGGTTTTCTAAGCAGCTCAGTTGCTTTTTTACCCCTTTTTTGCAGGGCAAGGTGGCTGGAATGGCTGATCCATGTGTGCTGAGCTACAGCAGCTCTTCAGCTGTGGACTGAGCATCTTCTCATGGCTGAGCATTAAGGTAATCTTTGCTGCCTAAGCCAAACTAATCCTTTAGGCCTTCTTATTCCAGAAGTAACATCCATGTGAGGAAGTTTCAACAAAACAGGGATCATGCTATAAGTGGGCAGAGAAGCCCAACACCTGATCCCTTCCCTCCCCTTCTTTCTTTTCTTTTCTTTTCTTTTCTTTTCTTTTCTTTTCTTTTCTTTTCTTTTCTTTTCTTTTCTTTTCTTTTCTTTTCTTTTCTTTTCTTTTCTTTTCTTTTCTTTTCTTTTCTTTTCTTCTCTTCTCTTCTCTTCTCTTCTCTTCTCTTCTCTTCTCTTCTCTCTTCTCTTTTCTCTTTTCTCTTTTCTTTTTTGTTTTCCTTTTTCCCAGGGCTTGTGAAAATGTTGTCCCTGAGTTAATAGCTTTGAGGGGGGAAGCAGCAAAGTGGCTTGTCAGAAAGTGTAATGTGGCAAGCTGGTAAGAAAGAGTAAAGGGGAAAAAAGGGGAGAGAATTCAGATAATAATGGAAATGGAGGATGTGTAATGGCTGAGATGAAAAATGGAGGAACAGATCACAGAAAAGAGATGTCAGCAGAGGAAAATGCCACCATGCAAACATACAGCCTTAGAAGCAGAGGAAAAAATATTTGAAGAAATAAATCCCAGCCCCCGAACTGATTTCAGGATGGTCTTTTATATTCTTTGTGTGCCTCAGAAGGATCTGAATTGATACTGCTTTGTGTGTGAACATGTGTGGAAACTTGCTGTAGCCTTTGATGTCCTGGCAAGTCCCTGGCACAGCTCATAGCACCACCATGGCTGGGCTTCCCTGCTTCATCTCTCCCATCTCTTCTTTTTCCCCTGCAGAGCTTTAGCTCTTCAATAGAAAGAGTTAGTGGATGGATTTCTTTGTCCAGTTTTATTTCAACACCTTAGCATTTAATGCATTCTGTCTCTGTTTGGGGAAGTGTTTTAAATATTGTCATGATCTCTTTTTCCAGCTCTGCTAGAAAGAAAAACCAGCGTTCTCATTTTGAGCAGCTACAAAGATATCAAGTGCATGAAGCTTTAGTTTGTTTTGCTGGTTGATTTTTTAAAGCAGCAGCTGGAAGAAGGTTCTTGCATGGAAGGCACTGGGTGAGAGGAGGTGCCTTCCTCAATTTGTCAGGCTGGCAACTTAATTTGTGTTATCCCTGTGTCAAAAGCCAGCCTGAGGTGACACAGGAGTGGTATTGACAAGAATAACTGTGGCACAATGAGAAGGCAAACCCAGTTCAGTTTTACTAGGGGAACAGTAAAAATACCAGGCTATGTTTCCTGTAATTAGGATGACCTGTAAAACATGAGATATTTTGGTAATAAGATGATGGCAGTATCAGAGGCAGCAGCTGAATGCTCACAGAAACAAAACCAACTAGAAGTAATTACATGGGAATGCATCTGAAAGAAGAAAAATCTGTTTATCAGTCAAAAGTTTGTTAATATTAAACTTGGCAACAGTCCATTTGGTAAGTGGTTTTTCCGTGTGGGGTTTTGTGTTGTGTTCTTTTTTTTTTTTTCTATTATATAGCAAAATAATAATCCATTCATTGCTGTCTCAACAGCCACTAGAGGGGAAAAGAGTCATGTTAGAGTCTACTTGGTATGTTGTGCCTTAGCTGGAAGCCCAGAGGCAGCAGGGAAGTAGCTGATGGTTAAATACACTTCTGAGAAGAAAGAAGCAGAGGAGGCAGCTGTGGAGCCATAGAAACACTGAATGGTTTCAGATACTCTTCTTCAGCCCTACACTGCAGCACTGAGCATCTGGATGATATTATGAATGCAGCCATGATTTTTAAAGTGCTTCCCTTTAATGACCTGATGGATGCACTTCCAAGAGAGTGCTGAAGCAAAACATTAAGTAGTATCTGTATAAACTAGATCAAAACTATACTCAAGTTAATTTACTTCATCTAAGCTTTGAGGGAGTAAAATTGTTAACTTCAGAAGAAAAGATTTTCCTTCCCATACAGTGTTTTCTGTGTCCCTAGGATACAAAAAGTAGTTATTTCTGACAATCCTGGATTGATGTTCTGCACGTAATTTTGAAAGAGGCCACACTCCTGCTTCTTCACTAGGTTGCCTTGAGTTGATCCCCTGTTTGTTGTACTTCTGCTTTGTGCAGTGATGTTTTGCTTGATGGAGGAATGGTCACAATTAAATTGAGCTGCTAAACTGAAAAGCTTTTTGGCAGTTTCAGCTCTGACAGTCGTTGGTAATGATGGTACTAGAGATCTGCTGCTCTACCTTGCACTTTGTTTGGGATTTGAAGGGAAGGGCACTTAGGACATGATTTGTAGCTGTGCCTGGGGCTGCTTTGATGTGCAGTAACAGGCTGGGACAGATACAGATGCACCATCAGGATGAGAAATTGTTACTTTTTCTTGGAAAGCCTTTCCTCCCCCTGTCTTCTGCTAGCAGAAGGCAGTGTTAGCTTGTAAGTTGCTAGGTAAGAAGAAACAGGAGAGATTTCTTTCTTTCTTTAAAGGAACCATTTGATTAAGAAACAGAAAAGCACTTGTACTTAAAATCTTAATCTTGGTCATAGTGCCAAATATTTTATGGAATACAAGAGAATAAACAAACCCTTGGAGCTAAAGACAAAAGCAACACAAATACTACTTCAGATTTCCTGTGAAATTGGTTTTGGAAAGAATCAGTGTTTCCCATTGCCCTGAGATGGAAAATAAATGACTAGTAGCAAGGTGGAAAAGGGTAGAAGAAAAAGCTTAAATACTTTGAGAGTGATTAATAAACTGGCCACACTTGGACAAGTTGCTCTTACCAGTGTGATGCCCTGCTCAGACTTAGACAAAATTCAAACTAGACACACTTTTTCTGCTGTCGTAACTTGTGGCCATGGCAGCTCAGCAATGTCTCATCCCTTTTTGTTTCTTTGCTCTTTCTACAGCTGCTTTTCAAGGCATTGCACTTCAGTGACTGTTTCTCACAGCCATGTCCTCCTATGAATCCCGGGGAAGGTGTCTTGGAGCAACTCACAGGGTTGCTGCAGGAAGGAGGAGCTCCATCCTTGGACATCCTAGCTAGGTTACAGGTAGGGACAGTCACTCAAGACACAGCTATTTGAGTAGGGATTTGCAGTATGTGCCACCAACCCAATGGGACACTTATTTAAGATAGCTCAGTGACAAAGACATTCACTTCATTTTAATCTTGTACTTTATCCAGAATAGCACCATGTCTACAAAACAGAAGTAGCTGGGTGCCTGATTCCTTTGCTTAGACACAGTCACACTACAAATCCAACCAAAAGAGAGCAGCCAGTGACAAGAAAAAGGACAATTTAATACAGACAACTGCACAGACAGTTTCATCTGCCCTGAACATTGCCTTGAGATGCATCTTGTTACAACAAAAAGGCTACCAGCTCTATTTAAGCATTGTATAAGTACGTCCACATGAAATAGTGCAGGTAATTACAAGTCTGCTTTTCATGTCTGTGCACTTGAAAAAAAAAAGGAATGCAATCCATACAGCCCTCAGCAGAACAGAGCACATCAGGCTAATGTACCTTTTGCTCTTGCTCAAGACATCTGCAGCCTGACATCCTAAACTCTATCACTGTACTTGACACCTTGCTAACTACAATTTCCCGTCTGGTTGGGCACAATGAGCCTGTGTTTGCCTCTCATATGGAGCTTTTTTATACTGTTGTGCCTGTGATCCTCAAGTTGAAGATCACAGCCTCGGCTGGCATAAACCAAAATAACCCTCATGAGCAAAATGGGAACTTAAAATATCTTTATGAAATGATCTACACCCCATTTCTAAACTCATACAAAATATAAAGGAAACACTGTGGGAAAGGGACGGTGTGAAGGATGAGAAAAGACTTCATTTGTATTCACTACATGGAGATACAGGCTGAATATTAAACAGAAGAGAAGCTAAATGAAAATTCATGGTCACCTGGGTGAACCTCAGCGAAGGGTTGGCTGGCAAGGGTCTTTCAGGCACAGCTTCATGACATGTCAGCTGGGGAAGGGGTGGTAGCACTCGCTGGGGTGTTTTTAATTGTGGCAGATTGTGTGTCTTCACAGGGTTACTGATGTCAATGATCTGATATGGCAGGGGTCTCCTTGGAGCATCTCTCTGTGAAAACAACCCCAACCCCCGGTTAATTGCAGACTTTGAGAGCTGACATGAGTATTACTGCTATAAAACATGTGTAATTCACCTTCTTTTCTCTTCTGCTCAGCTTTCATCTACCTTCAACACCTCTGCAACCAGAGAAGCAGTTAACAGGTTCCAGAGTCCTACTCAGGCACCCGTTCCTCACTGTTCAGATGCAGTGTTCTGGGGTAAGCTGGCTGGCTCTACCCCAGAGACTAAGCTGTTTCTTTCCTGCACTTGATGTCTCCACCTGTGTAAAACTTGGAAGCTATACATGTATTTTGAAACCTACATCAACTCCCATTTTATGTACTGTTGGTTCTATGTGGTGCTAATCACAGAATCATCAGAGTTGGAAGGGACCTCTAGAGATCCTCTAGTCCAACCCCTGTGCTAAAGCAGGATTGCCTAGATCACATACTAAAATCATGTAATGATTGTGTTATAAAAAATTACTTAAATGAGATCCAAAATACATAATATGGGTTTTTTCCTTTATTTTTATTTTTATCAACTGTTTAGGGACTCACTTTTTGTATGTTTGCATTTTGTGGCTTCGTGATGAGGCTTTTACTGAGAGATGTGGTATGAACACGATTAGGCTCCGATGAACTGGAAGGTCTTGCTGGGCTCACAGACCTGCAATACAAACAGATATTTACTGAACACAGCATTCTGCTTTATAACATATTTTTTTAAACAGTTACCTCTTTTCATAATGAGATTTTGCAAGGACTTTCTGACTTTTTATAGTAAACAAGGAAAGTAAAAATTGTCTAGCGCTCCTGCAAGAATAAAAATAAATATTGATTTTTTGGAAACCAGTAGTCTGTTAAATTAGCTTCTGCAATCTGTGGAAATGCAGCTTTGTAACACCCAAGAGACTATTCTAATGAATCCAGCATTTAAACAGTAATGACCTCAAATATGAAAGTTTCAGCTCACTCGACCGCCTTTAGATAAAAGGCCACGCAATGTAACGGATCTATTTCAAGCAAATGAAATTAAAGGCAAAACTTCCTTCACTACTTCTTTGTTTTTGTTACAAAAGAGGTATATAGTCAACCTGAAACCACCATTATTTACTGACAATCAATGATGTTAAACTCAACGAGGAAAACCACCTCTGTTAATACTTAAGAGAGTATTTTTGTTAAGGCTGGTTCTTCCTGTCATATTCACACCATTTTGTGATGAATGTTGAGGTGGGAGCTGCCATGTTTGCAACTACTTTCTACTAATAAAATTAGGGAAAATGGTCATACCTTAGTTTCTCTATTGTTGTCTTTTTGCTTGTAAACAGCCATTTCATGAAAGTCTTCCTTTTCAGATACATGATTGCTCCAGCAACGATAAGGCACAGAATGGTTATCAACACTCCTATGCTTAAACTCTTGTTATCTGCAACAAATCACAGGAAGTTAACTTCTACCAGGAGCCACCCTAGAGTGTGTTATGTGGATGGAACAAGACATTGCTGCCTGGCTTGGCTTTCTAACTGCAATGCAGGTACAGTGAATAAACTGTGAATGAAAGACTCTGAAACTCTTTATTCCTTCTAGCCTGATGATTGAATTTTGGTCTGTTTTAAAGTTATTTCTTTAACATGAGGAAAAAAAACAGAAAAGGTTAAAATATGAAGCTCTAGGTGCCTTCCAGCTGAACTATTCTATTCTGTCTGGGTCCAAATAAAAGCTGTGTAGATGTGGTGCTGAGGGACAGGGGTTATTTGGGTCCTTGGCAGTGCTGGGTTAATGGTTGGACTTGATGATCTTGAAGATCTTTTCCAACCAAAATGGTTCAATGGTTCTGTGATCATTGTGTTCTCTCTCTGCACCTGTGCTCAGGTCCTGAACCCATGGGGTGATGCCTCTAGCAGTGCCCATGGGCACCTTCTTCATGGGATGCCTGCTGCCAGGGTGGGAGGGATACAGAGGCTGAGAGGGAGAGAAAACAGAGAGAAGCACCTAGATCAAGGTTTGGGTCAAGTACAAGCTTGTAAATATTGTCCTTCAAATATAAGCAGTAGCCCTAGTGCCTTTATACCCAGATTTGAGGGGTTTTCCTGTGATTTAACACTGGGCAAATAGGCTGAAATCTGAGTGACACCCGTGCAGCCCAGATGGCTTTCAAGTTGAAACTGGAGGGGAGCAAAGAGCTGAAGGAAGGCCCTCAGCAAGGATGTTGTGTGGGATGCTCCTAGAGGGATGCTCTGCTTAGCCAGGGCTGCTGCCTTCTGTACTCGTTCCAGTTTTCAGAGTGCTTTAGGCTGCATTAAATACCTTGCTGGGACCTAAGTGAGGCACAACAGTGTGCTGAACCCTAACCAGGCAACTGGCAGCTGTTTTTAGGAAGAGGTGAGCAGCAGCTCTGATTGCTACAGATTTGTGCTGTGATCACTGCCTGCAGGAGAGGCTGCTGTAATTCTTTAGGGCTGCTGACCTAAAAAATACACACTCCTGCAGTAGGAGACACATCTTTACTCTGGTAACCTATCATCACTGGCTCAGTCTTATCCTGATGGATTTCCAGCCAGCCTGCTCTCCTCTTCTGGCCTCAGTTTCCTGGGATGCTGGTGAACAGGCAGGAACCCTGAACAAAACAACATGTGGGGCTTGATGGGGCATGAACTGCTGTGCTTTTTACCTTCTAGCACTGCAGAGTAATACATCCCTAACCATGTCTAAAAGATGACTAAAATTAATAAGCTAAGATTACACAATTTAAATTAATTTACTTCTCTACCTAACAATTAAATATTTAAGGCTTCCTTGTAAGAAAAATAGAGAGTGTCAAACACACAGGTTTATTCTAAGTCAGCTGGGTAAAATCAGTTACTAAATACTAATGAGACCATGCTCTTTGTTTGACTAAGATGAAAGTGTTTTATGGAGCTAATCCTTCTGTAATTTGATTTAGAGATGTGCAAAATACTCAGATCATAATCCAAACCACCCCATCAAGTGTTCATACATAAATCCAAGTGTCAGCGATAGAAAATTAGGTCCTCTAGCAATTTCCATGTTTGTTTATTCTCAGTAGTATTGCATGTAGCATTTTTTTTTGAGAAAAATGGGAAACTACCACACTATATTAAATTATTCTTAAAACAATTTTCTGTTAAATTGAAGAGCTAGCTTCCAAAACACAAAATGCAAGAATTTTCCAAGTCAGCCTCTATTTGTCTTCTCCAGTTAACGTTATCTATGCAGCACATTATTATAATATATATTTTAGTTCCCTAGATACCTAGTTTTTAGGTGAGCTGAAAAGGACAATAATGCTCTAGAGCAAATCTTAGAAGAAAACATTTAACAGACAAGTGATCACACTCGTTCAGGGTCTGAGCACAGTTTCTTTGATATCTAACCACCTGGCAGGTATTTAAAAAAAAAAAAAAAGCTCTTTCATCAGTGAAATAATAATAATTTGTCATGGAAATTACCATGATGTCACAAATCTAGTATTACAATTCACTGCAGGATCTGGCAAGTAGGGAGAACAATCAATTTTGGGTTTGAATTGTACTATTCATATGAAAACAGGCAGATAATTTTCCAGCGAGGTTTAGTTTATATATGGGAATATGAGTAGACTGCTTGTCCTGCCTCTTACTTACTCAGACATAAATCAGAAACATCTCTGTGAAAGTCACTGAAGTTACAGTACTCTGGAGGAAAATTGGCGTGTGATGAGTATCAAATCCTATAAAAGTTCACAATGCATAGAAATCATTCCTTCCGAGGTTGGGCAAAGTTGAAGTAAGATACTACAGCCAATGTTCTGCAGACTGAGCAAGGGCAAACTGAAAGGCAAGTTATATAAAATGCCTGTCCCCTACTACTATCCTATGTGAGGGACTTAGGGTAAATGTTTGGAAGCTATCTATGGAATGTAGTTTTAATCTGATATAGTCAGGTAGCTGCTATTTTCCACAATACAAAAGATCCTCCCTAGAGGAACAATATCAGACGTATTCCTGATTTTTAATTAAGCAATATTTTTGCATTTAGAATCATGGCAATATCCATTCTTCATCTGGCACCCACCTACAGCAGCAGGTTGTGTACACCATCAGGTATTTCTGTCCTGATGCACTCAGTGGAGAGCACTGGGGCTTGGTGTGTCTCAAGGTGAATCCAAGAGTACTGCAACGCTCATCTGCCATGGCAACACAACGAGCTCGAGTGTGGGACTTGGCTCCTCATCCTTGCCTTACATCAATGCCACTTCCTACTTAACTG
This sequence comes from Chaetura pelagica, assembly GCF_000747805.2. Taxonomy (NCBI): domain Eukaryota; kingdom Metazoa; phylum Chordata; class Aves; order Apodiformes; family Apodidae; genus Chaetura; species Chaetura pelagica. The sequence continues at coordinate 443,651 of NW_009953956.1, forward strand.
CAGTTCCTACTTACTGAGCTGCTAAAATTGACCATGTATATTGGAAAAAAAAGGAAGGCAAAGAAAACAACCCCCAGGACCCCCGTGCCTTTAGCAGTGCAATAAAACCAACGCACTTGGTTCTCCTTCACTACATTTTCAAGATGTATTTGGATGAAGCCATTTGATTTCCTGGCTTCTTTCTTTCCCCATCTCACAAGCTCATTGCTTATGAGACGACACTTTGCATTTCCACTCTTTATCATGGGAACAACAGGTAAAACAAGAGCCCCTCCTGACCTGCTTGCCGAATCGGGCCGCTGTCCACGCTGCCACCGAAGCCGGGCTGGTCGCAGTGGGGGGGGGCCCAGTCTGCCTCACAGTGACAGTTCTTCTTATTGTTGCAGACCTGCAAAACAAGACAAATGGCCTCACATGGAAAGAGCGACCCTGTGCAGCTGATAAGGCCTCCTAATCAGATAGTGACATATCTGGAAAGAAATAATGTTTCCAGGAGACAAGGGACGCTCGGAGGTGGCAAAGAGCAGCTCCGAGCACAAAGCACCACGGAGCAACAGGGATCCTAAACCAGCATGATTTATTTGGCAGGGAATCGTTGGAGTTGTACAAGCTGACAGCTCCAATAATATAAGGATAATCGCACACCTCTTAAGTCTTATTCTCTCTTTGCCTCCAGCAGCAGCATTATCTGCTTGCTGACTTCTGTTCCTTCTGCCTTCGCAGGAACAAGAGTCTCTGCTGTGAAGACTGTAAAGCTTTGTCAGCCTACTTGAACACTCCTATCCATCAAGGGCTTGCACCAGGCTGCATACTGATTCTCCCACTGCTCAGACCATAGAATCATAGAATCACAGAGTCAGAGTTGGAAGGGACCTGAAAGATTATTGAGTTCCAACTACCCCGTATGGGCAGGGGCACCTCCCACTAGACCGCATTGCTCCAAGCCCCATCCAACCTGACCTTGAACAGGGCATACCCTTCCAGGGATGGGGCAGCCACAGCTTCTCTGGACAGCCTGTTCCAGTGTCTCACCACCCTCTCACTAAAGCATTTCCTCCTGATTTCTAGCCTAAATCTCTCTTCTTTCAGTTTAAAGCCATTGCCCCTTGTCCTCTCACAAAAAGCCCTTGTAGAAAGTCCCTCACTCAGCTCAAGGATGAACCAGTTGCTGGCAGAACATGTGGAATCACTCAGGGCTGAGGAAACCACCCCTTTGATATCCCACTTTCACCATCTATAAAGGCACAGTCCTCAGTGGTTTTAGTCTGAGTTACGGAACAACTGGCAAGGCTCGATTTACCAACTGCTCCCTGCAGAATAAGAGAGCTCCAAAGGACCAGCAGACCATCATTAACATCAGCCTGTTCCCACTGCATGGAGCAGGAGGAACTGGTAGACTCCTGGGTTTTTCTTCAGGAGATCCCACAGTCCCAAACAGCCATCAAAAAAAGGGGCTGCTGCTTTTATTTCCTTTTGCTACCACCCAAGCAGCAGCTGCATGACTAACGCAGGAGCTTAGGCCCCATGCTGTTGTGACAATACATGGTCTAAGCAAAAACAGTGTGGCAGAGGACAAAGTTGGCACAGTCACATGGTGATGCTCAAAATGATTCTTAAGGAAAATTTCTGCACTCAGGGCTAGTTGTCAGTATGGTCCTCAGTTCTGAGCTAGCACTGATCAGCACTGATCTACCACCAACCACGGAGAAATCACACGAGACTAATAAATGGGTTTTTCAGTAAGACACTAGTTAGTTCACAGGAGTTTGCAAAAATGCATTTTTCTGGCAAGGTCAGCTGGCAGGCTTTCAGCAAGACTGTGCTGGCCATGTCTGCAGAGTATTACAATCATTCCCATTGCTCAGACTGGCTGTGGGCATGTAAAATGCCAGGAAAAAAAAATTACTTTCAAAGACAGCTAGATCATTAAAAATGTAATTACCTAAGCATTATTTTTTAAAAAAAATTAAAGCTCTACAGGAATTCCCATCTACAATTCCATGAGATCATTTTTTGCTACTCAGGAGTCACCAGAGGTTCTCCATCCTGCAGACATGAAGATGCCAGTCTGAGCTGATGCTCATTGCAGCCCAGCCATCAGATGCAGTACCATCAACACTGCACAGTTGTTCAAATGGGGGATGATAAAGTAAGTTAAAGGAAATTAAAATCCTTTCTCAGGAGAAGACAGAGACTTTCCAGTGGCTATTCCAATGTGGTCACCACAGCTTTTCACAGGAACAAACAGATCACCAGCAAATCAAGGTTAATAAGGCCTTGATTACTTGATGTAATTAATATATTCATAATATAAATTAGCTTTCAAAATACTTTGATGTTATTAACTCACCACGTTTTTGATCCTGCACCACTTTTATACCATGAAACTCATCAATATGGTTTTGCTTCATTGTAAAACTTTTGGAAATGCTTTTCCATTTGACTCTCATTTCAAAATAATATTTTAATGTATCTGTTGCCACACAGAAACTGTGTTTTTTGAAATGTTAATGGGAATTCTTCATGAAGGAAGGTTAGACTTAAAATTGCTTTGAAGATGACAACATCTCTTTCTATCACAGACTGCTAATAGAGAACAAGGTGAGTATGATAAATATTTCTTTGTTAAATAAATCTAATTTCATGGCTTGCAGTGCATATAAAGGCCACTGCAAATGGAAAGGCATCATTCAAAAGTGTTGCAGTGACTTTGATTGATATATTACAAACAATCTTAGATCTCAAAGCTGTTTATGTAAAACGATTTCTTGTCCACTGTTTATTGACTGATTCTAACAAAAAATGCTCCTATCGTGCTTACCCCACGTCCATGGCACTTAGTTGCACATTTATGGACTCCAAAAACACTCGTGTTCTGGCACCGGCGATTAAGGCAAATCTGCAAAACAAGAGAAAAGGAGTTTTAATCGGGACCCAACTGCTGGTGCTCACCAGGCATCCTGTCCCTCTCCAGCTCCCTGCACAGCTCCTCATCCATCAGTGGTGCTTGTGGCAGTTGAAGGTTGCCCAGTGCACATGCTGCAGTGTCACATTGACACAAAGATAAGGGATGCACTGAGCAGGACTCCTTCCTCTGCCTGATCTGGCTGCATTCATACCTCCCCAGCAGCAGATGGTTCCTTCAGGAAAGGTTCAGGTCCCCTCGGGGTGTAAATCAGTTGAGTTCTGTTTCCATCAAGAGCACAGGACTTGTTTGTGCTGGTACAGACCTTGGTCCCAGCTGAGTTCATTGGTGTCTATGGGCTCATCCTTGTTCTTCACCAAAACTGGGACCTTCTAAAACTTCTCCCAGGCTCAACATTTTGTGTGTGTGTGTATCCTATTAAAGTGTAATAACAAACTTACAGGAAAGGGAAGCAAACAAGTACCACATACAAAGTAAGGAAATGCTTTGTTTGTTTGTTTTCCAGTCTTGTAAAGTTTGCTCTGGAAACTGAAGTAATGCACAGTTAGTATCATCTAATAATATCATCAACCAATCAAATGACTGATGGAGTTGTCAGTAATGAGAAGTTATCCTACTCAAAACTGAAAGAAAAAAGATATTAGGACTGGAATAACTGTTGCTGTGCTGTACTGACCCAAAGAAAAATAGAAAAAAACCCCATAAAAATCCCTGCACAATTTTGCTCATGTTTTAACTGCTGTTAAGCTCAGTAGTAAAAGTCAGTCACAATAATTAACACTGAGCAGGGAATAGTGTGGAAGGAGACAACAGGGATGCTTAATCAGGGCACTTATCCCCCAGGGAGAAGGAAAAATGGGAAGGAAATGAGAGTGAATTGGCATCAACATGCACACATGTAGAGAATATGGTCTGATTACAGCAGCACTCACAATTCAAACAGGCATCCTGCAGCAGCTCACAAGAATTTTGATCACATTAAAATGGCTGCATTTCAAATGGTGCATCTTCAGCTTAGAAAACTCAAGAATATTTAAATTCACATTCTTAATCCATAATACAAATGCACTAATGTCCTCAAAGTAAAACATACAATTTCAGAAGTATTAGCCTGTCTATTCTATAGTGTGCATGTGTATGATTAGATAGATTAGAAAGATTAAATACTCATTAGTAAAACATAACAGGGTGTTTGTTTTCCCAGTGTTGAATTTTCTTTGAGAAGATATTGAAGAACAGATTGACTTAGCAGAGCTGTAAGGGGTTGTTTTCCTGGAAGAGAACTGTAGTTTCACCAGGGGCACGTTTCAAACCTGTTCCCAGTGCAGTGTGATAACCCAGTACAATTCAAAAGCAGTCAGAGATTCAGGGGGTGATTTCAATTTACCACAGATTATCAAAGCACTTTGTTTTTTTCTTGCCTTGCAAGTAATCCACTAAGGGTAAGGAAACCTTCACCATTTCCATAGTTCTTGGAATCCTTTCCATTCCTTCCCCCTGGAAACTCAAGGCAGTCTCCCCTCTTTTTCTGTTCTTAAGAACAGAAAACCTAAGGATGAGGCAGCCATATGACTTTTGAACTACATTCATGTCAGATAATTCAAAAAGTTTGCAAAACATGATCACAAAAATCAGTTTTGCTGACTGAATATCAATGGGTTTATATTTTTCTAACAGTGCCTGCAGAGATAGATTTTCTTGGAAGGAAAAAAAAAGGAGCAGGGAGGTGAACTTAATGACAACTTTGCAATGCCATAGAAACTGAATTCATTGAACTCCTCAGAAACTCATCAGTGATCCTGTGATGTATTTTGCTGTACTTTTGCAGGCAACCTCTAGCCAATGTGGACAGATATTTGGGACTGTCCTCTAAAAAATCATAGCTGGTTTGGGTTGGAAGGGACCTTAGAGATCATCTGGTTCCAACCCCTCTGCATGTGCAGGGACACCTCCCACTAGACCAGCTACACAAGAATTAAAAATGAGAAAATAATAATAAAAAAGTTCAAAACACCTCTCCACCTGCTTAATATCCCATAATATGTACATCACCACATATTTCAGTATTTATGATGATGACCTTAATTCTATTTTAGCATGAAAATACTTTTCCCAGAACCCTAGCAATGAGAAACTAACACATAAGTAAATGTTTTTATTTCAAAGTTCTTTTCACACCCTGATTGCATTTTTGAAAGTGAATTCAATCTTTAGGAGATTAGTGTCTTCTCCTTCATGCCACCTTAAATTCCCAAGACATCTAGTGATTTTTGGATGCTCCATTCTAAAAGAAGTAGTGAGAGGACAAGAGGTAATGGATGAAACTGGAAGAGGGGAGATTCAGGTTAAACATTAGGAGGCAATTCCTCACCATAAGGGTGGTAAGACCCTGGCCCAGGGTGCCCAGGGAAGCTGTGGCTGCCCCATCCCTGGCAGTGTTGAAGGGCAGGTTGGATGGGGCTTGGAGCAGCCTGGGCTGGTGGGAGGTGTCCCTGCCCATGCAGGGGGTGGGACTAGAAGGTTTTAGATCCCTTCCAACCCAAACCATTCTATGGTTTGATGATGAATATCACAGAAAAGGTCTGTAATACAGCAGTGTTTTGAAACCAATTCCTAAGCCTAATATTAACCTCTAGTGGGAGGTGTCCCTGCTCATAGCAGGGGGTTTGGAACCCAATGATCTTTGAGGTTTCTTTCAACCTTAACCATTCTATGATTGATTCTATGGTTCTATATTGCTATCCTTGATTATTAGAACATCTTTCTTCCCCACAACTATACATTCAATAGTTTCATGGCACTGTATTTCTTCAAGTAAATTTTACAACAAAAAGGAAATACACGTTTGTTACTAAAAATCTACTTGCTTGAGCAACTTGAATTGCATCTGCAAATCTGTGATCCAGAATAGCAGCTAAAAGTAGAAGGGAGTAAAAACCTGACTCAGCATGAGAAACAATTATTTCGTGGAGAGAGAAAAGAATTCCAAATAAAATAAAAAAATGGTCCATTTAGGATAAAATAGTTTGCAGTAAAAAATTGGTCAATTTAGGATAAAATACTTTGCAGCATGAGGTAGTGATGTTAGGGAGAATTAAAAAACTTACTTTGCCATCTTCACACTTGGTTCCTGACAGCACGAGACCAGGGTCAGGCATATCATCCCCCAGGTACACGTGGGTACCACGACACAGAATCTTGCCACCTTCCTGAAGTGGGATATTGGTTTCTATGGAAACAGCATTGGTCCCGATGACGGGTCGATTTGCTCCTCCTTGACACTGAATTTTTCCACATTTTGCATCTCTGAAGGAAATAAACAAAACCCCAAATTAGTTGCAGGATTTTAAATGATATAAGCTCTGTCCCACCACCATGCATCTGTTCCTGTGCTTGTAGGGAAGGACCCTACCTGGGTTCACATTTAGCAAAGGAGCTCTTGGAGTCTTTGCCACAGTTGCCGTAGGGATCTCCTGCAGAATTGACCCTCTCAAAGCAGATCCCAGGAGCAGGTTTCGCACCTGAAACAAAACCTCATCAGAACTTCCATCTCATACAAGGTGTATTTTTAATAATCAGCTCCACTGGTGCTTTAGGGGAAGGGAAGCTGTGCTCTGCATGTTGATGAAGAGCAACCAAACAGTTGGGCTTGATCTGCATGCTAATGGGAGAGCCAGGACGTGTGGGTTTTCCACTGGTATTTGTCTCTTTTGGCAATGCTGAGCAACAGACAATGCAGAACTCCTCTTTCAGAACCTCCATAGATGATATCCCTCTTGTGAATCCTCCCAGGACACACAAGCTTTTAGCTAATGCCAAATCTAGTTTGGTGAAGAAAGACAGAGGCCAGCTGGTATGTTAACTCCCTCCTTCTTATTGGTGTCCACGTGGCCTTAGGGACAGCCCAAGAGCTGAAGCTGGAGCAAACACCTTTCAAGAAAGGCCTTTTAAAGTGCAATTCAGAAAAACAAGAAACCAGAAAAAAATCCAGTTGCAAACTAGAACGTGATGTGACCATAAAAACATGACCAAGTGCCACGGCAAAGAGAACACGATGCTGTTAGCTGAAGCTACTGTACTGGGGAGAGAAAGGGGACCCATCCCCACCTTAATCCTCCATGCATCCACTGCTGAGTGGAAAGACTGGCTTGAAAGAAGAGTTGTTTCTACCCTGTGGTAGGAATCTGGGAAGACAAGCAATGCCTTGTTCTTCTATACTGTATTTTATGATGGAGATATATCCTAACAGTAAAGGAACTTCCCTGATGGAAGTAGGACTGGAAGTGTCTTTGCAGACAGCTTACTCATCCCTGCTTTGCAGAAGTTAAAAGGTACTATTAGAAAAGCTATTCTCACGTCTTCTACAGACAAACTTTTGTCCCTTTTTCCTTAGCTAATGACCAACTACTGAATATCTTCAAGGGAAGATTCATGCGTTCATCTGAAATGTCTAAGAGGTGGAGGATATTCTTCCCTGCTTTGACTTTTTAAACAACTAATTAGTCTACATATTAGAATTTAATCCCTTTGTTCTATTGTGAAATGTTGCTTTTATTTCCAGCTAATAATTGCTTCTCCTTGCAAGTTTAAGAGGCTCTTTGCTAGGGCCCTTTACGACCCCATAATTTCTTTCCATGAAGATAATTAATAGCATAACTGAGTCACTGAAAACGTTTCAGCTACTCCAATAGACAGACTTGCTTTAAGGAGACAAGGTCAGGAGCAGATACACTGGTTAAGATGCTCATTAACAGGTATCTGCTAGATACATTTGTGTACTTCTGATAGATCAGCCCAATCAAAGCAAAAAGAACTGGCAATAAATGATGTGATAGCCTAAAGGCTGAAAGGACACAATTTCTACAGTGTTCCCTGATCTTTAACAGAGACAGAATATCTGAGTTCACATCATATTTTTTTTTTTCAAATGTTTGGGCCACTTCCAAGTCTGTATCCCTCTAACTGTGGGTATAACGTATCATTTATTTAAACCGTCCTGAAGATTTAATTTGAGAGCCTTCAAAGAGAAAGAAGGTGTGTTATTTTTATTTTTTTTTAAAAAAGGGGGTTGTATTCCTGGAGAAGAAAACACAAATATGATTGTAAAACTTCCAGTTAGTGTGGATCTTTTCACTAATAACTCAGAGATTAAAGCCTCAATTAATTATCTGCATTTCACAGTCAGAGGCTCGACTAATACTATATGCTGCTGAACAGCAAACTAATGCTATTAAGGACAAGGTATTAAAACTTGGAGAGGCTTAAGATGGCACCCTCTTTTTTCCTTCTAACATTTTTACATGCTGAAACTGGGAAACTCAAACAGAAAGGCACAGAAGGAACAGAATACGAGCTCTTGGTTCCCTGGAGAGCAGGACAAGAGCTTGAAATTCTTTGGAAGATTACAATCAAGCTTGCTGAGTTCGGAATATTTCTCCAATCTGGAACTATTAAAAAGGGACTCACATGGGATTCTTTCACTTCTTTTCATTAAACCACAAACAATAATCAAAAAATCAACAGAAGCATCCAGACCAGGCACTGTGCAAAAAGCAAAAGTCCATTTTCCATTTTCAGCATGTAAATTCCTCCTCATCTTCCCAGGGCAGGCACATCAACTATTCAGCTTGCTACAAACATTAACATGTGCATATATGATGCCAGCTTCAGGAGGGAAGGGGAAGGAAGGGAAAAAACATGCTGCAAGCAAGAGGCCAAGTAAAACTGCTCTTCTTCCCACATATGCAAAGACCAACTTGCTCAGACCCACGTTGCCAAAGGAATAAGCTCCCTCTCCATCTGTCATCTGAGCAATCTGGTCTAGTGGGAGGTGTCCCTGCCCATGCAGGGCAGTTGGATCTAGGTGATCTTTAAGGTCCCTTCCACTCCAAACTGTTCTATGGTGGGTTATACAGGTCATATTGTTTTGTTTTGACTGGGAGGCTTGTGCCCCAACTAGTTGAGGCAGTGGTGGCAGCAGCCCAGAGCACCAACACCCTTTACCCAGCATGGTGTGTGGCTTCAAAAGCTGCCAGGAGGAAAATGAAAGGCTGTGTCCTGTGCTTGGACTGTAAGTGACCTAACAATGACTTAATAAAAAAAACATGGTCTTATAAAGAGAAAAGGCTCACTGAAATCGCTGAGAATTTAAGGTATTTATCTTCCTCTTTTACCTGGTGAAATGTTTTTGTTTGGTTGGGTTTTGTGATTGTAGAAGCAGAGTTTGCTGCACATGATGGAAAGCAGTCTGCAGGAAGAAGAACACATCTGCAGCAGCCTTGCAGGGCTCAGACAGTGAGCTTTAACTCCAACCAGTAACACTTGACAAGAAAACAGATCTCACAGAGTACAAAAAATGCTCCCCTGCCAGGCTTGGAGCAGTTGGTGTATGAAAACACCTGGTGCCCAATGATCATCTGTGGCTTGGAAACCAAAATCTAGCTCCAATTTCTGCCTTTGCTATCAAAGCAAAACACATTGTTGCTTGGGATTCAGATGGCTGTTCCCTCTGCTGACTGGTTTCTCACAATATTTGGACTTTTTACAGATGAAAACATATCAGAGTATAAGAAGCTGAACAGATGGAGCTACCAAATGAAAAGGAGGTTTTCAGAGGATGCTCAAGGAGGAGAATTGTAATGTTGTGTTTCTGAAGGAAACCCATTTATCATGATTGCCCCATATAAACTGAAGCAGAAAGGCCTGTCTTTCTCTATTCCACTACCTCTACAGGCAAAGGCAAAATGATTTGTGAAAGATTTCCAGTGGTCATTAAGTGCTCTGAGCTGGGTGGGCAGAGTTTATTTCACTTTGCTATTGATAATTATGGTATCATGACCCTGTAATTAAGGTCCTGTCAGCCTTTCCACGCCAAGGCGTATTCAAGGGATTAAATCAGCCATTTGAAACTGCAGAAGGTCAAAGCTCAGCACTGCAGTTGTCAGCCTGAAGCCTTTTATTTTTTCTTTCCCTCCCAAATGGATGAGCCCACTTGTCTCCCTGTACAGTTTTTTAAAAAAATAAAATAATAAAAATGAGATGTTCTATGCTTTTGGAAGTGATACAGAAATGCTGTGTCATTTCAGATCAGTGCAAGAGCTGCTGCCATGAGAAAATCCCCTCCCGGTGTCCCAAAAGAGAAGAGGGGAATTTCTGGCCATGGTGCTGATTCCAGGGGCTGAGAAACACCCGTTACCAGGCTGACAGCAAAAAAGGAAGGTATTTCAAAATTAAGTTCTCAACGTTTTCTCAAGAATTATATAAAAAGTAAAATAAAATGCTGTGTTTATGGGTGTGGAGGGGAAAAATAAAAACAAACCTCGAGTAACCAACTGGAGTTGTGTAGCTCAGAGTGTAACAACAAGCACCACAAACAACTGTATAAATAAATATAAGCATAAAAATACAGTTCTCTGCCATGTGGTTTTGCACCTGGGTTTTATATCTCATCACATTTGTTTTACTACACTGATGATGCAAAGCAAACTCTCCACCAGCTCCACTTGGCCTCCCTCTTCACCTTGGTGGCCCCTGTTGGTAAATCTGTGCAAGACTGAGATGGGGTTGAGCTGGTTTTGGGACCTCTGAGAGCATGGCTTGATGCCTTTTGCACCTCCAAGAGAAAAAGTCTGGCCATACACCTGTGGTGCTGAAACCAGGTTGGTTTTACTGGATTCAAGTCTTTACAGTGCTCAGACAAATGAGTGGCTTTGCAGAAGACAACCAGCCATGGTTTGGTCACCGAGGTGGGAAGCCCATTGGTTCTGCCTGGAGGGTTGTACCAGTGACAGGCCTTTGTAACTCAGATTGACATGAAAATGAAGATTGTTCCTGTCTAAACAAAACTACCATGTCTAGGCAACAGATTTAACTATGTTCTGATGATGAAGTCAGTGCCTGCCTTTGGCTCCCACCAGTCATTGCTTTGTGGTCTCTCAGGGAAATGCAGGAAAGCACACTAATAAACATCTCCTCTCCTTCCCTAAAGAATAATTTGCTTGTACATGCTGAAAAAGCCACGAGTCTGAAGCTGAGAATCTTCTACCCCTTGGTAATCAATAATTTCTCTCTCGTAAAGAGCTCTCTCCGTGTATCTAGTTGCTGCCAGATGAAGCAACAGAGTAGCAGACATTACACAGATTAATTACTATCTCAGTCATGCTACTACCAATAGGTCAGTTCAGTGGAATTTGGTATTTTTGAATATGAAACAAAAAAGGTCATGAGCATGTTGCTGCTTAAAGAGGAATAATACATTAAGGTCAGAGAAAGAGTAGAGAAATTTGTGTGTTCTGAGAATGAACTTGGTCTTTAGGAGGAATTTATGGCTATTTTTGGACGCTGTCCCCAGGTACCTCTCCCTTCTTTCACTCCAAACTTTCCCTGCTATGGCAGACAAAGAACAGCAAAAAGTATTCCTCCATTTGATTGGAATTTATCTGTGGAAAGCTACAAAAAAACCCCAAGGAAATGCCACTACTTCTTTCTGGAAACAGGTTCCTACTGCCCAGCCTCATGTTAACAAGCCCTGACAGTGCTCATCATTTTTGTTTAACTAGATCTAAAAATATGAAGATTGACAATTATCATCGGGCTACTAGACATCTGTAACCTGACAAATAAAGATACATATACAAGAGAAGACAGTGATAAGGAACTCAATATACTGAATATTATTTTAAGGACAGTTACTGTGTTTTGTTCTGGGAGGAAGAGAAAAGGAATTAATGTAAATGAACTGTTCTCTCTTTCTGGCACTGACTTTTTTGAAAACCCACACAACTACTCCTTCACTCCACTCCAACACACACAGTTAAAAACAGTTTTAATAAATTGCAAGAATCTAGTAAAAGGTTCAGATGTATCTTTTTGATATGGTGCCCAGAGGCAGTACCCTGGAATGTTAAGTCTCTTTTTGCTACAGTGAAGGCTGGAAGGAAAGGGTTTGGTTTTTTTTTGTGTCCCATGATATTTTTCCAGCTGTGTAGCCCACCCAGCCCTCCTCCCATCCCACCCTGCCCCTGCCAGCTCATACTCCAACCAGAGGTGATCCAGTGGTGGATATTTACATCCCTAGTCTTTAAATCCAGAAGACAGGCCTTGGTTTTTGCTTGAAGCCTATCTACAAAACTGGTTTTGAGGTTGATTTCACTGGCATTATTTCTAATTTATCCTTCCAAGAATGTGGTCAGAATCAAGCCTTTCAGTTCAGGTTTGGTAATGCCCCGTCCTCCCTTTCAAAATCTTTATCCCTGAGGATTCCCAAGACAAATAGGGGGGTTCCAGTTAGAATCTGCTTGAGCTCTGCTCTGAACAAAGTCATTTCATCATGAGCAGACCCTCACTGCCTTGACCACTGGGGGCTCCATGCACAGCAGTGCCCAGACTGAACAGTCTCAAGAAGGAAGGCAAGAAAGAAATGGGGGAGCCCGGGGGGGTTTGGAGAATGTGCTGTGTTAGGAAAGAGACCTGGCAAGGGAGCTGCAGCAATTCAGCTCCCTGACCTTTAGCTGCATTTTTCTCAGGGGCTGAAGTTATTAACAGTCCAACTGAGTAACTTTCCACGCTATGGGAAACTGGTTCAGAAGGAGATTTTTGCTTTATACAAGAGAAAATGTCTGTGTATCCAGGGGATTAAAAATCCCAGTATGACTAAGACTGGAGGCTATAATTGTACATGCCTATATGAGCTCATATTAACTCTACGACAGGAGTGGGATTCAGAGGAGTGTATCAGATGCTTGGTTTGCTCTGTGTGGGGAGTTTAATTTTGAACTGGAACTCCTCTAACGTGTTCTTATACCCTCATGACCAAGCTAACCTGCTCTCTGAATCAGTGGCATTGTTTCTTGAGCTCCTTTACTGCTCTTTAAAACAAAAATTGCCCATGGCCCAAGTCCCTGTGAAGATAACTTTCTTCAGCAGCCTCCTGGGGAAGGTTTTGACCAAGGGAAACAGTTGTGTGTTGTTATATTGATACACAAGTTTTGGAACAGAGTTAAAGGCAGAGAGATTCTGAATTGAAAGAGGCAAAAAGAGCTGAAAAAGTTAGATTAAAAGAAATAATTAAAGCTATTTCTAAATACTTCTTCAGGAGAGGTAAGAAGTGCTTTTCCCATGTGCCAGAAAGGGTAAGTGAGATGCTGAAGGAGACCTGACTGTCCCCAGGATGCAGGAGGCATCACCAAAATGCTGAGCTAGTACTTGGATTTCAGTGAGAGAGTCACAGGACATGACAGAAAGGTGAATGGCTTTCCCAGCATATCATCTGTTTTGGGTGACCCAAGAACTCACCCTCTTAGATTTTTGCAAAAAGTAAGTAAATTCCTGTGGGACAATAAAACCTCTTGGTGCTGGAGTGGGGCCTGTGCTAAGAGGCAGTGTTGGGAGGCAGGCTGGCAGGGTAACACCAATTAACAAAATACACATAATGATACAAAAATGTTTGGTTAATGCCAAACCCTGACCTCTGTTATGGAACGTAGACAGCCATATATATTTTGTAGATGAGCAACTGAGAGCACAGAAGGAAGCTTTTCACCCACATGAAAAGATCACAGAATCCTCATGGTTTGAAAGGACCTAGGAGATCACTGAGTCCAACCATCAACTCAAAAAAAACCCCAACCCAAACAAACACAGCCACACACACTCCATCAGAAAATGCCCACAAAAAACCAAACCAACCCAAAAGCCAACAACAACAAACACCAACCCTGCCCACCTGGGCACACTCCTGGGTGCAGTGTAACCTGTCGAGGGCACTCAGCACTTTGTAGGGTGACATCAGGCCACACCAACATCAGCACTGAGTGATTTGTCTAAGTTCACATCTCCATTTGCAGCAAAATGAACCCGGCTACTGTTGCTCTCTACCTCCTGCTGCAAGAAGTGAACACGACAGCAAATCAGGGGAAGCAGTGAATCACAGGATGATTCCCTCATGATTCAGCTCATCCGTTCCAGCGAAGAATAGACACAGATTTGGCTGGATAACACTCCTCCAAACGCCTCTCTGGTGGCAGGTGCCTGTTCTCAAAGCCTGTCTCTCCTGAGCAAGATGGGAGGCTCACCTTGGCCCCAGAGGGTGATGCACTGCTGCTCGTGGGTCTGGCAGATGCCATTGTAGCAGTAGCCATCCACCCCGTGGCAGGCGTGCCCGTCGTGCAGGTACACGTTGGCCGGGCAGTGAGGGCTGGAGCCCGTGCAGAACTCGGGCAGGTCACAGGAATTGCTCGACTCTCTGCAAGAAATCCCCGCTGGTTTTAACTGCAAAACAAAACAAAGCCCCTTAACAAAGCCCTGTCATTCCAAGCCGTGAGAGTCAGGCAGAGGTGTAACCCATGGAGAGCCCCTCCAACAGCTTTTCCCACTGGCTCTGTCCCAGCTGAACCCAGAGGACAGGCAGTAGGAGGATTATGCAGCTCTTTAAGTACATTTATTTGACACAGGTTGAAGGGTTTGGCAAGAAGTAGGGGGTGGGGGGCAAACTGAAGTCACAGCTGCAAACGTGGCTCAGGCCAGGAGCTAAATCCAGCCTTTCTTTAGTTTTCAAACAGCCACCAAAGTTTGCAGCGTGCCTCCTGCAGTCACAGCTGAACAGAGGCACAGGCAGTTTGCAAAGGGTGCCCTGACCCCAAGTCAGGGAAGAAACCTTTTCTTCCAGAGGGCTTTAACAGCCCAGCAGTGACCTGGGCAGCCAGCCTGTCATGTCACCTTATGGTACATGTGATGGCTTATGAAGCCACCAACCCGCCTGCCTCTGGAGTCAGTTCCCTGACAGCTTCCTGGGATGGAGGTGCATTTCCTCAGGGAAACCTCATTGTGTCACAGGCCTCAAGATCTTCTTCACCTTAATTCTACAACTAGCCCATGTAACTGCTACTGTCCTGAACTCTCTGCATAACTACATTTTTTTGGAGGTGGAACTAGTAGGCAATGGTGCAACTGGGACTTTTTACAAGGGCTTGTAGCAATAGGACAAGGGGTAATGGCTTTAGACTGGAAGATGGTAGACTTAGATGAGATATTAGGAAGAAATTATTCGCTGTGAGGGTGGTGAGACCCTGGCCCAGGTTGCCCAGGGAAGCTGTGGCTGCCCCATCCCTGGCAGTGTTCAAGGTCAGGTTGGATGGGGCTTGGAGCAACCTGGGCTGGTGGGAAGTGTCCCTGCCCATGCAGGGGGTTGGAACTGGATGAGCTTTAAGGTCCCTTCCAACCCAAACCAGTCTGGGATTCTATGATTTCATTAATATGCCAACCTGAACATTCACTTATCAACAGCACCCACAAAAGATGGGTGTGCTCTGGGAGCAGCACTGGACTGGAATTGCAGCACCACCGTGCCTTTGGTAAAAAGCAAAAAGACATGAAGATTGATTTGGCTCCACAGCAGCTGCTAGCTGTTTCAATAGCTTGCTGCTGCTCCTGAACTTGTAGGCAGATGGTTGCCACAGACAATGGAAACTTGCTGAATGCTTTATTAGCCCATATGTAAGGGATGGTCTGAGAAACTAAGACAGTAAATGCCTGAGGCAAGTTGGCTTTTTATAGAACATTAGGAGTCCACACAAGCTGATGATCTGTCAATAAAGATACATTTGCTGTTGACAGAATTAATATTTTAAGAGTCTTCCCATAAAAAGAGGGTCCTGCATTTAATGACTGCCAGAGCACAGCACCCATAGGAGCAGGAAAAAATAAAATCTAAGCATTAAACAGTTCATGCAAAAGAGGAGGTTTTGCATGAGCAAGTGAAGTGGCAACAACCAGCACAGACACCACCAAAAAGGTCTGTTGAGCTGCTCTAAACTGCTACAGTTGGAGGATTCTTTAAGTTGTTTCACATGTCTTAATGCTTGCAGGTACTAACTGGTGTGTTCTCCACCCTCTGTTGGGAACCTTAGGGGTTGGAAGGGACCTGGAAAGATCATCTAGTCCAACCCCCCTGCCAGACGAGGATCCCCTAGAGCACATCAGACAGGAGGAGGGCTCCTGCCCACCCCACAGAGCTGAAGCCTTGGTGGGGGCTCACCTGGCAGTCCTGGCAGCAGAGCCCGTGCGCGCACACGGCTCCCGGGCTGAAGGTGCAGGTCGTGGCGTTGCAGCAGCGGTTCGTGCACTCCTGAGGGGAGGGGGGAATCAGAGCAGACAAGGTTCAGTCACAAGGAGCTGGGGATCAGGAAGGCTGCCTAAAGCTCCGCCAAGAAAAGCTGAGCATGAAGGAATGAAGGGTGCATGAAGTGGTGCAACTCGATCCAAACGGTCTTGTCGGTCCTTAGACTCAACAAGCGAAGGGGATTATAGTAAAACCAGAGAAGCCACTGAGGAAGGCTGGATTATTCCAGCTGTGGATCACATCCCAAATATCACAGACCACCCCCATCTGCTGATACCAACCCTGCTTTTTGTTTCCTTGAAAGCCAGTGGCCTGATTCCACTGTCTCCAGTGAGGACCCAGCACCACGACTGCAGCTCTGGTTTGTGAGGGCTTCTCAGCAGGCTGTGGAACTGCACTGGTGCCTGTCCCAGAGGGAGATGATGACCCCCTTCCATGGCATCTCTTCTCAAGGTACAGCAGTAATAGAGCTTTGTGAAATGAAACGAGTATCAATTGCAACTGATACCTCCCAGTTTCACCCCTAGGGATTAGGTGGTGGCATGTGTGGGCTTTTGCAAACTTTATTCTCAGTAGAATGAGCTAGCAAGGAGTTTCAGAAAATAATGGATTTGTTTTTCCAAGATTACATTCACAAGCTGCAAGTTACATCAGCTGTGCTGGAGTCTCATCTCTCAAACAAGAACAGCAGCAGATAAAATTGCTCTTCAGCTGTGCTAAGTCAGTTTGACTTAACAAGGGATCACTAACAATACAGGAAACACAGGAAAAATAAGTGGGTTAGAATGATGTTCACAGCCTCTTCTTACTTTATTGGCTTTTGTAAAGCTTTCTAACTGGAAGATGGGGCTACCACTGCACTCACAAATAAAGAGCAAAATGACTCTCAGCATTTCTCTTTTCTTAGATAGTACCTGCCTGACTGTACAAGCTCAAGCTGCTACTCTGAAGCAGGGGAGCAACTTCCTGCACCACGTTTTGGTCCCTCTGGAAGGCAGCAGGCTATGCAAATACCTCTGTGCAGCTGCTGGATTTAAGCAGTAACATTTCTCTGCCATGGAGCACATTTTATAAACTGCCCTCAACAGCAATCTGAGAAGAGCAGAGTGGAGGAAAGCAATATCACTCCTTAATTAAGATACTTCTGGAACTGGCAGCTCCTGTACCCCATCATCTGGCCCTGCAGCAGCCACAGAAAGCAATCAGCATTCCACAGGCAGACTGGGATAAAGACACAGCCCTTCAAATGGTGTTCCTGCAGCCCTCCAAATTCCCAATTGCTCACTCACTTCTTGCTCATGGTAGGGAAGGAGCTTGGGTAAATAGGTTTTGTGTCTGGGCTATTAAATTGTCAGGAATGGTTTTAACATAAACAGGCAAGCAAACAAGCTGCCACCTGAAATGGCTGCTGTGTTATAGTTTATTATTCTTAGTTATTATTAGTAACAACAGCAATGATGGGAGTTGGGTTTCTTGGGGTAGGTGTCCTGGGCTCATCAGAGCTTCTCAAACAGACTAATACAGCAGCAATTCTGACATCACCTACACAACGCCAGATACTGTAGACAGAACACCTTCTTTTCAACCCTTCTTTTGTAAGAACACAAGACAGACCACACTGGATCAGCCCATAACCCTTCTAGCCTCGTGTCCCCCTGACAGCAGCCAGCAGAAAATGCTGGGGGACCAGAATCTGACCACACATACAGGATACCTGCCCAGTCTCCTGGCTCTCTCTCAGCTCCACCAGCATTTGCAGCATCTGTAAGACTCAGCAGAAAGGAACACCTGAGGAATGGGCCTGTTCTGGGG
Source organism: Chaetura pelagica (assembly GCF_000747805.2). Taxonomy (NCBI): domain Eukaryota; kingdom Metazoa; phylum Chordata; class Aves; order Apodiformes; family Apodidae; genus Chaetura; species Chaetura pelagica. The sequence continues at coordinate 461,506 of NW_009953956.1, forward strand.
AGGAGCTCCTTCTGCTTGTTTGAAACCTGGCATCTTCTAACTTCATCTGCACTGTTCCTGTTGAGGGGCAATCACTCCCTGCTCACTCCCTCCACTTCACTCATGATTTTGTCACCTTCTGTCATGTTTTCCTTCATTGCCTTCTTTTCCAGCCAGGGCTCTTTCAAAACTTTGAACTTCCTTACTGCTTTTCTTCCAACCCTTTTCATTCTGCTTGATCCTCCATGAGATGGGGGAGGGGGAGGAGAAAGCTGCACATGCCATTTGAGATGCAGCACGCTGCAGATTTATGGAGCCCTACTGGTGCTTTGTTTTGTTTTCCTATTTCTTCCCTAGTAATTTCTAACAGCCCATTTACCTTCTAGACCACTCTCGAGCACTGAGCTGACATTTTCATGAGACTATTTATTGCAATATGAAGTCTTGTTCCTCTATGGTCAGAGTTAGCTCAAAGTCCATCATCTTCTGGGTGATGTTTGGAATGTGCATACTCCATACTGAATCCCATTTGTCAGCTTAATGCCCAGTCCAGCTGTCTCAGAGGGTTTCTCTGCAGTTCTTCACAGCCAGCTTTCATCTCTACCATCCTAATATCATCAGCAAATTCAAGCCCATTCCTCTTCCCAGGCTGTTTATGAACATGCTGAATGGTGTAGTCCCCAGGACACATGTCATGGATACATCACAGCAGATCCCTTCCACTACATAAAATGGGTGATTTATGCATGGTTGTATTTCCTGTCTTTTAACCCAATTTTTGCCCATGTAATATTCTCTCATCATACAGCTGCTTGGTCTCCTAAAGAGGCTTTGTTCTAAAGCCTCTCTGAGCTCCCACCAGGCTGCACTAACAGCATTGTCCCTTTCCAGCCACTTGCTCAGTTCTTCAGACACTGATAGGTTTGTTAGACAAGATTTCCTGGCACAAAACTGTGTTGATTCACCCCTGGCATGGCACAGCCACTCTGGCACTAGCTCCTCATTACATTTGGAAGCAATTTGACTTCTGATTTACCAGTTCAGAGTTTTCTCACCTCCCTTGCAGCCCATCATAAAACTGGCCATGTTTGTCACCTTTCAGGTCTCAGGGATTTTTAATTATTTTTCTTTTTCCTTCTCCCATCTTTCCACCTGTAATGTACATTAACCTTCCTTCCAGAGACACTGTAGCATGTCATGAAGTTTTGGTAGTATAACCCAAAATGAAGTCAGAGCTTAACTGGTAATATCCCTGGTCAGGTAATATCAGGTCACTCTTGGCCTGGTGGTGGGTGTTTCCTAGGTGGCCTGGTCAGTGTTTCCAGAGTTGCTTGAAGGGTTGGAGACCTGATAGTTTAGTTAGAATAAAGGCAAAATATCCCAACCAACCACCTACATCTGCATCTTCAGATTGATATTTAATTCTGATCACTGATAAAATTGAACCTGCATCTGTTACTGTAGAGCTTCCCATAACATTATTGCAACACTGCTGACAAACCTCAGCACCTACCAGTGACTGGGCACTGAATTACTGACTCATCCAACAGGCTTTCTGCTACCACTCAGATGACAGAAGTAAATTCCAAATGAATTTAATTTAATTAATTAAGTGAGCCCAAGCTGCAGTTTTCCAATACATAATTAAACTGGAAAAACACAGGAAGAGGAGGCAAATCAAGCCACTGCTTGCTGACATTAAGTGGCTTTGACTTGAAAAGGTATTGCTAACATTCAAAAGTGAAAATGAGAGAGATAACTGGGTTAGGAAGACATTTGCAAGCTGCTTGCACTCTATTGACTTTAAACAAGAAGATAAGGCTGCTTCCTCCAACCTTGTTACCCTGAAGAATGAGTGAACTGTCAGGAAATCCTTATGGCTTGTGTAAATCCAATCTACTGCGTAGACAGGATACAGCAATATCTTGCTCTTTTAACTGCCCCCATCTATTTTGTCTGCAGAACCATATTTATCACAGGAAACAAACCCTCATCTGCTGACGTATTTAATTCAGATAGTCTGAGAGCAGCTCAACATGGCCAACGAGCATGGGAAGCCAAAGGGGTAAGGATACAGGCTCAGATATTATTTGACCCTCAGGTTTTGCCTGTCTCCTCCTGATCTGGGCAGTCCTCTGATACCTTCACTAAACCAAATGGAATGAGTTTTGAAGCAGTAGCAATTTTTTGGGAGGCAGTAAAGGTGATTTCTGTCAGGCAAGCAATTGCCAGTGGCAAAGAAAAATCTTGTAGTCAAGGAGGGAAAGGTCTTGTACCTGAAAACTGAAATTGGCTGCACTGAAAAAACACCTGGGTAACATGAATATTTATATAACTATTTATATTTGTATTATTTGCATTTGCATTTCTATTTATATAAATATATGAGTGGCTTCTCATATATGGAAATAAACCTTCATTTAACACACGGTATCTTGAGAAATGTGAGCAGTGTTAACAAATTTCTGTTGAGTTTAGCTTGTTATCTAGAAAAGGAATTCCTATTGTTAGGAACATGACAGTTAGTTGTGGTCAGTCTGTTGAACAAGCCCTGAGGGGGTTTGGTCTCTACTGGTGAATCCAGCACATTCTTAACTAAAGCCCTGCCTGGATTTTAGCAACTCAAGTCAAGAAGAAATTTCTCACATTTCTGAGGACTCTGAGGTTTAAGCTGATAAGAGAAGCTGTGAAGGGAAAGTTTTGTTTCACACCATGTAGTGTCAAACCTGCCAAACCAATTCAGATTTGTCTCTCCTGGTAAAACCATGAGGGGGGAGGAGGGGAACAGAGGTCCTCAGGGGGTGTCTCACCTCAGGCTCCCCACAGTCACACTCCTCTCCATCTTCCACGTAGCCATTCCCACACTTCTGCCCACCAAAGGACTCCTTGACTTCAGGCAAGTTAAACAGACACATTCCCACTCCTTTTTCCAGGCTGTTTTCCAGGTCCTTTCTACTGCAGCTACTGAATACCATGGGAAATGGATAGCTAGAAGAAAAAGACATGGAGACAAAAAAAGCAGAGGGAGCATTATCAGATGAAAACATCTCTCTCCTGTCATGCTGGTGAACTTTGAGCACATCTGTGCACTAAGAAGATGACTGTGCTATTTTATTTTTTTTTTAACCCTTTAGCACAGGACTGGGAAACATCAATTCACTGTGAAATTGTGCTATTGTGGATTTTCTGACTATAAGTAAAGGAATTTCCATCATTTTCACTTACATTTGTAGCTTCTGTTAAGACTGGAAGTGTTCACATTTGGAATGGCTTTAACTAGAAGAGTAGAGGTTGATGTTTGACATTAGGAAGAAATTCTTTGCTGTGAGGGTGGCCCAGGTTGCCCAGAGAAGCTGTGGCTGCCCCATCCCTGGCAGTGTTGAAGGGCAGGTTGGATGGGGCTTGGAGCAGCCTGGGCTGGTGGGAGGTGTCCCTGCCCATGGCAGGGAGGTTGGAACAGGATGGTCTTTAAGGTCCCTTCCAACCCAAACCATCCTATGGTTCTATGATATTCCATGAATACCTTTTCCCTCTTTTGCATAGGTACTTATTGAGCAAATTTTGATCACGAGCCTAAAGAGATACTGGGCTTGCAAGGAGGATTCCTGCATTCCTGAAAAACATCCTAATCCTTCTTGGAAAACTCAACCTCAACTGGCAAATTCTTTCCTCTTGCTGCAACTTCTTGCTCTTTCCAGAGAAAAAAAAAACCAGACAAACAACACAAAACAACCAACAGCAACAACAAAGAAAATCACTGGGTTACTTGAGAAGAACCTGCTTCTGCAAGTCACCAGTCAAGCTTGGGAACTGCATGATTAAAGCAAATACAGTTTTTATGTTAAATCAGGATGGTTGTAAAGACACTCCTGAAAATCCCCATAATTTGAAATGACAGAGCTGAGAGCAGGATTTGGCCCTGCTGCTCAGATACTCAGCAGCTTTGATTTCTTTTGAAAACACATGGACAGTGTTATCCATCTATCCAGTGCAACGCAAATATCCAGGTAAAAAAAAAAACAGGTAATTTTGGAGGGCTTAATTCCATTTTCACTGATGAACATTGGCAGCTACATTCCAAACAGGAGACAAAGTGGCACCTGGGTCTGGCCATCAGTGTCATCATGCCCTAGAGTCTGTCCCCTCTCCACACAGGGATGTGCACATGGATGAAAACCAGATCACAAACCAGCATCTCCCCTAGGACTCGGTACCCTGGTCACTGCTACACGATGGCCCAGCACTAATTCAACATCATGGTAGCACAGGGAGCCAACCTGGGCTTTGGTCACTAAATGCCCACATGTTCTTAGGGCATAATCTTTACAGAAAAGAAAGATAATAGATGGAAGTTCTGCACTGCTGAGCTTCAGACCTCGATGAATCTGCTGTTGTCTCTAACATCCTGAAATGAAAAGTTGTTTTGTGAATGATGGTGCCTAAAGGTATATAAAAAGAGATAATTTCTATTAAAAAAAATAAAATGTTGGACAACTAGAAATGCAGTAGAGCTTCCCCTGCTGGTATAAGGAGGTTAATCAGGATCTTATGCTACCTTACAGAACTGAATTTATTTAGTGTCTATTTAAAATTACCCCTTTTCCAGATTCTTTGGCCATGAAACAGCCAACTCATTGGAAAAGAACATGCATGTGACTCTGAAGAGGAAAGTAATTTCTCTGCATCACTGTAGGGCTTGTCTAGTTAAACTGAGCAGTTCTGTGATTCACTAACATAGGACTTCAGAAGGTGAATAGGCATCTCCACTTCTAAAGCTGATTTCTGGAAAATATTAATGCTCAGGCAAAATGACAGAGTTTAAGATAAATAAAGGAAGTTCAGAATAGCACGAGCTGGGAGTCAGGCTGCTTGCTGCAGCTCTGGGCCCCAAGGGAGAACAGGGAAGGTGCTCAGAGTAATGGGACAGAAAACAAAGGCACTTGGGAAACCTCCTATGACCATTTTATCTGGAGAAATTTGAGATGTTCTTAAAAAGACACCACGAAATCCTGTCCTACTCTTAGTCTGATTGGAAAAAAACCCACAACAACACAAAACTTGGTGTGCATGAACAGAACAAGTAGATGGATGTGCACTGCTATCAAACAGCAGAAAGACTTCAGGAAACTCAGATAGATCTGACTGATAAATCCTGTACAAATACATGAGTGCTCGGATCAGACATGATCCTCACATCAAAGTGTGAATAAATGAATACTGCATCATCCAGGCAAGATCCTTCCCTTTGGTGACAGATTCACTTTGACATCCACTGAGATGAAGACAGGGAGACACACAAACCTCACACAGACTGAAATCAATTTAGGAACACAAATAATGCCTTTTTCCCTGTGCCATATGTCTCAGCCACCCAGGGAGCATGAGAACAGCTCACCAGTCAAAACTATTGATATTTTAGGGCTGTCCCTTTGTATCCACAAATGCTCAGCATCATTGGCAGGAATGTGAGATGTATCTGTCCATCACCAGGAGAACAGAATCCTCACTCTCTACCAGAGGTGAAATAATGTCATTGGTAATGAATGAGGTTTGTGTTTTCCCTCCAGAGGAACTTCAAGCTGTTTCCTATTTTGAACTAAGAGATCCATTCATCTTCTGGCTTTTCCTGCTCTTGACACTGATTTCCTCAGCTGACATCAGTGCAGCACATGTTACTTGACGGAATTTTCTCAAAATACTTTGTCTTTGCTAAGTATGCCCAAAATAAAGCAATAGGAACCCAGAGATGAGCCCAACAAGTGGGAGCAGAGAGCAGCTGAGGGGTAACCACACCACGCAAGAGAAGATCCCACATCAATCGATGCCAGTCGTTATTGTTTCATTAGAAACATAATTGATCCTTAATACCATGTTATTCTGACACACAACCATTCCACATTTTTGTTTGTTTTTTTTTTTTTACCAAAAAGAACCCCATGTAACAGCCACGGCATTTGATCACTGTGATTTTAGGCTACATTTTGGCTGTCTTTGCAATTTAAAAGCTGTTTTATCAGAAGCATGAAATCCCTGGCAGACAGGATGGGAAGCTAGAGATAGCAGATGTCAGTAGCACTAGGCACAATGGTGAAGTGAAGCTGGAGCTTGTAAAAAATGACAAAGTCATGGTCAATTGGAGGATACTCATCTTCTGAACAAATGCAGCAAGCTCTTAAGAGGCTTCAGACCTCACCTGGAAGGACTATCTTTGGGTGGGAAAAGGTTGTGGCGTCTCCACAGTAGAGTCCATCCTTGACATGTCTCCAAGATTTCACTAATATGTTAAATAGAGATATTTGTGCTTTTGTTGGTTGCTCAGACACTTTTCCCATCGAAAAAGCCCTCAGCTACCAGCTGATAAGGTGAACCTTACACACCTTCTATAAGGAAAACCTTCCAGAGGTAAAATATTAATTAGCAATTAACATATTCCATTATCCTGCACTCAAGACATTTTCTTGTACAGACCATTATTGTTCTGTGTTTAGGAAGAGAAAGGAAACTTTAACTCAACCTAATTCCTATTCTGAGATGCTGAAGAGCCTCCACATTTTCTACCACTGTTTGAAGCTCTAGGATTAATACACAGATACAGATCCTTTTGTCAAACCATTCTGGCTGTGGGTGCAACTCCACAGAACTCAAATCACCAGCACTACATAAGTCTCTTCAGTGGGTTTAGAGCAAGGAGAATAATTTCAGAGTCTTGCTACCCCTCTTGAATCCCCAACATTCCTCAGTGTCTCCTTGGAACTTAAAAGATGCACTGAATCTCAGGCAACGGAAATCCTAGTTCCCAGCAAAAATAGCTTTGCCTGTTCCTCCAAGTGAGAGCTTCCCAGCAGCAAGAGGATGCCTGGTAATTGATTCCCTTAGAAACAGAGTCTTGTCTTGCCCCATTCATTTGTATTTCAAGCACTCAAGCCATTCAAATGCCGTTTCCTCTCTGCAGTTGTGCATTTAGCCTGTACTAGATGGCTCCTTTCATTAAATAACGGAAGTAGCATCATCACCATGTCAAGTCACTTTTAAGAACACAGAATTCTTTGTGCCAGCACCTCCCTGTGTAGCCTTTTATTTGCATTAATTATAAAAATCAATTTCACAGAATCACAGAATTGCTGGAGTGGGAAGGGACCTCTAGAGATCATCTAGTCCAACTCTCCCACTGAAGTAGGAGCTCTGCAGTTGAGAGGCATTCCCCTCCCAATGGGCTGAGTACAAGAGAGTACAAGCACAGGGAAAGAGTCACTGTCAGAAATTGATGGTTGTAAGAGATCAGAGAACCAAAACATTCAGGAGGAACCAAGTGGCTACCAATGGCTGCAGGGTAAAGCAGCAGATCAGCTGCAGTCCCAGCAATGCTCCTGCCTGGTGTGCCATGGTCTCTATTGCTGTCTTTCCAATTGCTCCATAAAGAAGATACCTGGAGAGTCATTGCCTTGGGTTACAGGAGATCTGTGCCCCATTCCAAACCCTACCACTGCATTTCCTTTGGGAAACCCATTGGAAGGGAAACTCCCTTGGTTCCTCCAAACCACTTCTATCTACAGCATTAAGCATCTAAACATCTAGTATGTTGGATTCACCTCCTCCATGTTCATCCACCATAGACCACAACACATGTTGCTGTTTCTCAAGAAGCATCATCACTGAGGCAGTAACATCACCAACGTTCTGGCAACTCTCTAGACATTGCAGGGGAGGATAAACTGCAGGTTCACAGTATCTTGAGAAACAGTATTTTTATGATGATGATGGTGATCACTGTCTAATCTCAGAGATTTTTCTCGTTCAAGAGCTCTAGCACTTCTACCAAGTAACTGCCTTGTTCTCTCAGGAATGCTGGTACATACACACACACACATTACATGTACATATAAAGGATATCTCTATTTATAGGGTTCATTTATTCCAGTTCATATCACAAGCTGATTATTCAGCACTCTGGCAATGTTTATTCAGAGCCTTTTACCAAAAGGCCCTGAAGTGTTTACAGTTATTCTCTCAATTAAAATGCACAGCAGCCCCCCAAGAGCTCTAGTAAGTACCACCAGGCCTTCCTCCCTGAGGTAAGGTGATAACTGAAGATTATATTAATTTTAAGAGGGTATTTTTTATTTTCTTGAGCATACCTAGTGAAACAACCATTGACAAGCCCATCTCCAAATTGCAGAAAACTGGGGCTGGGCTTTGCGCAGAATGCTTGAAAAATCTGAAAGGCCTGAGAGGCCAAATCTGGAAATAGCTCTGGCATCAGCCCTGCCTTTTAGGAGCATGAAGGTGCTCAAGGCCAAGCAGGAAGGTGAGTCCCAGCCCCCTGAGTCACAAATGTCTCTGATCAGCACCTGAATTTCCAACATTTTCCATGACAATGCCTTGTCTGACCTGAACATCCCCACATCTCTTTGTGTCTGTTTCAATCTTTAGGGCCCTTTGAGATGCACAAATATGAATACTCAACTCTCCTTAGTCTCTAAAATTCTTGATTTTTGGCTGCACTGTGGCCCACTTAGAACTGGAGGGGAAGAGAGCAGCTCAGATCCTTTTCCTGGAGGCAGAAGGTGGGAGTTGGAGCTCCTTCTTGTTCACTCCACAGAATGACTTATTCACAAATGTGCAGGTTTTCTGCTGCATTTCCCATTCTTACATAGGAACCTAAAAATAGCTTTTTATGAACTTAAAACATAGAGATAGGATTGCTTTTGTTAATGCAGGTACATGTGATTTTTCTGAAAACATCATCAGCAGGGAGTAACACAAGAATAAACATCTAGAAAGTAGAAGCTCAAGCAACATGAATGTTTCTAGACCCAGTGAGGTGCTGATTTCAAGGAACTGTGACAATTTCCCAGCCTCTTCTAACTCCTGATCCAACTGACATAATTCTTTCCCATTAAAAAGCACCCCTCTTGGTTTTAACCTTCTAGATATTATTACTGTTCTCCATCTCTTGAAAACAACTTTTTTTTATGGTCTCCTAAGAGATATGAACCTACTAGAATAAAACTGAATTTGCTTTCAGATGTCATTTTCTGACACTTCAGCTCTTTTGTACAGGATGTATGTTAATGAATTGGGAAGCATAAAGAACCTCACAGAAGGTGATTAATGTTTAAAGCAGAAGAGAAAATAGAGTTTTTCTTTCATATTGAAATGGGTGTTCACATGCTACAGATGCCTTCCTGTATCAAGTTCTGTCATCACACATCATTTCATACGCCCCATGTTTTAATAGCAATAGTTTAAAATTAGACAACTGCCATCATATGTAAAGGCTTTTTAATCTGTCATTTCAACTATATCTTCACTTGTAAATACTTTTGAAGGAGAAAGACACAAATGCAGTTTTAAAGTAGGTCCCACAAGGTATCTGCAGATTCTCTCCCACCTAAAGCTTTGGCCAATGGCAAACACCCAGGAGAAATGGTGGGAGGGGGGAACCCAGAGCACCCTTTGGGCTCCTGGAAGATGGTCAAGCCCTTGCAAGCAGCACGTGATAGAGCTTTGCAAAAAGGCTCTGGTCCCAGAACTGGTGGGACACACCTTTTTCAGCAGTGTTGGAGGGATCTAGCTAAAAATGTAGAGTGGTTTTGTATCAAGTATTGAAATGGGAAGTTTGCTTCAAAAGGCAGTAGATGTCTGACAACTCATACTTATTTTTCTAGACCATTTTTCACTCTCTTGCTCATCTTTTATAGTTTTAATCCCTAGAGCATCAATAAAGTAGAGCACGGAATTGGGCCAAGCAGTTAGACATGACATCAAAGCTCTTGCTGCCTGAGCTCATGGTCAGTGATTTAAAAACAAGCCCAGATTTCTCCTACAGCTTTTGCCATGTTCACTACACAGTACTTTTCACACTTCCAATAAATAACTGTGAATATGTCACACTAGTGGCTAATTGAATTGCTGTGCAGTGGCAGTGGCTTGTGGTGCAACAATTAAATTTCCAGGGTTATTGAAAGGAAAGTCTTTCCAAGCAGACGTTTAAACCTCCCACACAAAGGCTTTAGGTTCATTTTAATTTAGCCCTGGGGACAGTGCAGATTCCCAGAATGTATTCAAGTAATCTCACTTCAGGTGAGAGGGTTGGGTTGTCATATCCCCAGCTGAGACTTGACCTCTCCCATTCCACCAAAGGTGAACATTTAACTACCTGAAATATTCAGGGAGCTGATTTATACCAGTGAGCGTGGGACCCCGGGGCAGAAGCAGCGATGAGACAAACAGCTGGATGGCTCAGGGAAAGACTTTCTGCAAAGGAGCTACACTTACTGGTTTAAACAGTATCCACAGCCATGTCTTGATATTTCTGCAGTCACAAAATTGCCAAATAAAACATTATTAGCACTTACTTTTGCTTTGGCAGATGTATGGCCAGAGAAGTCTTTTCTCGCGGAGATGCTGGTCGTGACTTTCTGACCTGGGTTCAGGGGGTGAAGCAAAACTAACCCAGCTGATCAGTCCTGACAGGCCTCCTGACTGCATGCTGCAGTTATCTGCACTGCAAAAACTCGCTGGGAATTGCACTCAGACAACTGCTCTTCCTGTTGGAAACCAGACAGCCAAGGAAAGTAGCTATAATCAGCTTGAATTTGCCTCTGGCCTGTCTTTTGCTCTGTTTCCTTTTAGACCACTACCTCATTAATAACATTTTGCTGGATTGCTGAGACTTCAGGTTGCACAATCTACAGCTTAGAATTGGAGGTTTATCCAGTGCTGACTACAGTAAAAGGAAAGAAGCAAGACAGAGCAGAGGGAGGGATGAGAAGGGCAGGTCAGGCCTGGTCCCAGGCTAAGGAGAAGCAGGACAGTGGGTGAACCACGTTGCCAGCAATGGGGCACACTGTAGATAAGAAACATTAAAACCAGAAGTGTTTACTTTTGTCACATAAAACACAACATCTTCAGCACGTGACAAGCACATAAAGACAAAGGATCCATCCCATGGCTCAAAAGACCTTGCTGAAGATCAGATTCCTGGTTAGATAAAGGCTCTGTTGCTGCATTGTGGTGACACCTCCTTTAGTTCCCAATGTGATTTTGGTTTTAGGCATCTACGTTCTGATTTCCTCCTTTGAACAACCCTGGAAATGTTATTTCCATTTGGGAACTCAGCTTTGAGAGGAGCACTTTACAGAGAGCACGTGTGGGTAAGGGGGAAGAAGCCAATAATTTTTCAAAACCCAAAGCAGAACAAACAAAAGAGAGCATCAAACCCAGATTCAGAAAATCAACCCATGGTATTTATTGATGGACGTTTCCCCCTCTCACCAGCACAAGCTCCTGTCCTACCCACGTGTATCTTAAACACAACTCAATGCACTGCTCCCTAAAGAACAAAAACATCATTCCTGGCCATGCCCCCAGCTGGTGGGGTTGGCATGACCACCTTGGTGTGGAGACCTGCCACACTGGGGACACTTGGGCTCAGCAGGTGGGTTTGGGCAAGGATGAGCCTGGATACCAGGTGAGCAGACCAAACAAGACAGCAAGTTCAGGGAAGAGGATAAACCCTACATGGAGACACCTAGGCCAGGGAGGAGAGATCTGAGAAGCAGCCCTCTGGGAAGAGCAGTGGCAGAAGCATCATGAGAACAAAGCTCAAGGAGATGCCAGTCAGTGGTAGAGAAAAGTGGCTGAGCCCTGCAAGAAGCTGGGAAGACCATAAACCTGGGGGCCAGGCTCATACTGATTTCATTTAACATCTGTCCTACCTAGTCTCTTAATAAATCAGGTCTCCAAGCCTTGGCAGCAGCATGGCTCTTTCTTGTGGCTGGCTGGGTTGGGGTTTTTTTGCCTTTTAGAAGATTCGGAGGAAAGAGAAGGGAGGCATTAACAGTGCTAGAATCAGGCTGTATTCTCCCAGCATTTCC